>NW_006262339.1:26153120-26269463 GCF_000493195.1 Citrus x clementina
TGAGTAACATTTTTTCGGGAACAGTTTTACCTTTGAAAATGAGAATATTGGGGAAGGCTGAACTGTCCATTCGGATGAGAAAGTGGTGTCCAATCAAATGGTACTCAAACTTTTTGATGCCATTCTTTACTGCTAGGATTTCTTTGAACACGCTATGGTAATGCTTCTGTGTGTTAGAAAATTATCCGCTAGCGTAAGCGATAAAGTGTTCTTTTACATTGAGTTCTTCGAGGAGGATGGCACCCCATGATTCATCACTTGCGTCTGTCTGCAATATGCGCTTTCCATCAGTACTCAACTTTAAAGGAGGCAGATTTTACGCAATTTGCTTGAAGGTAGTGACAGCAGTTGTGTGGTCAGCATTCCACTATGGGGGCTTCTTTTTCAATAAAGCCGAGAGGTGGCAAGTGTAGTGGTCCACATGTGAGATGAAATCACGGATGTAATTGATAATGCCGAGAAACTGTTGAACTTGCTTTTTGGAAAGTTGCTGATCTGGAAAGTTACCGATATGGAAAGTGAAGCAACTCTTGGGCAATATGCTTTCCTGGCTGATAATGACCATTTTTTATTATCATACCAAGGAATTCAATATTGTTTGTAGTAATGGTGCTTTTCTTGGCCAATAACATGATTCCATGACTTTGGACAATATCATAGAATTGAGTTAACAGCTGGCGATGTTCATCATGGGATCCTGAAAAAAGTAAGATATCATCAATATAAATCAATGCATGATGTAAGATAGGCTGAAAGATTGTGACTATGGATTTTTGAAAAATGGATGGGGCGGTTTTAAGACCAAAGGGTAGGACTGTCCATTGGAAATGGGCATTTGGGATACAAAAAACAGTTTTGTAACGTTCATAGGGTTCAATGCCTAATTGCCAAAAACCTGATTTTAAATCAAATTTTGAAAAGATCTAGGCATTTTTTAAAAAAGTAAACATGCTTTGGTGTCGGGGCAAAGGAAACTTGTCATCTTGCAAAAAAATGTTTAATGGCTGATAGTCAATGACTAGGCGTTTCTTTCCTCGGACAATTTCAGAATGCTTTTCAACATAAAAGGCTTGGCAAGCCCATTGAGAACTTGTGGGCTCGATTAGACCTTGGGCTAACAGTTGGGAACATTCTTTTTGGGCTAGGAGTAAGTTAGAGGGACTCATTCCTGGATGAGTAGCTTTGGTCAGGTTAATGTCTTCATTGAGTTTGAAAGGTAACTTAATGAAGAAAGACTTATTTTTCCACAAGGGATTTGGATGGGTGAACTCAATATGGGACTCTGGACAGAAACTCAAAAGTTTGGTTGAAATATCCTAGTAGGACTGGGGGATTTCAGACAGATTGTAGAGTTTCAGAATGTTTGTGAATGGTTTGAACATGGACTTGACTCGAATTCCAGTGGGAATGATCTGGAGATGTTTGATCTGGTGAAGGACGTCAAAACCTAACAAGATATCCTTATTAGGAAGAGTTGAATCGATAACTTTGGTCTAAATGACACAATTGGGGAAAATTTGAATACCAATGGGTTTTTTGGTAATCAAAGAGGTGGTGAACAGTTTGCCATTGACGGCTTTGAAATGTTCTTCAGACTCGGTCCAGTATTCTGAAGGAAGAATATGGGGGTTTAACATGCTGCGTTGGGCACCAGTGTCGATAAGACCAATTGCTGGAACGGGTCTTTGGAATTTTGAGGGCAAGATTTGGAGTTTGATGGATGGTATAGGGACAGTAGTGTCGAGGGACAGTAACTGTTGGTGGAAAATCACTTGGGACTGATCACTGTCTGAGTCATCAGAGGAATTTTACAGTGCGAACACTATTTCATCATTGTGTTCTTCTTGTTCAGAGAAATAGAATTCCAGTTCATCGTGTTCTGGAGAATAATCTGTAGTGGCTTGAAGATGCTCAACTAACTGAATAGATTTTTCTCGCTTATTGGGGCAATCTTTGGCATAATGACCCTTTTTCTTGCAGATAAAACATCTGCTTGATTTTCACCGTTTAAAGTCTCTGAAAGAAGATGACTTCTTTCTGAAAAATCTGTAAGGCTTTCTAAATCTGCGAGGCCTGGAAGAAAATTCTGGATTTTTGAATTTCCTAAAATGCCTTTTCTTTTTAGAACTGCAATCACAATCCTTTTTCTTCTGGCATTTGATCTGCAAATAAGGTTTTTTGCAAGCACTCCGGAATGGTTCTTTATCTTTCAACAGTTCTTTGAAAAACTGTTTCTGCTCGCAAAGTTTGTCAAGATAAGTTTTGGCAAGTTGGAAAATTTTGCCAAGAGAGATGTTGTTAAGGGAAAGATTGGATGCTGTGAGTTGTCTCTGTATGTCTGGTTGGAGTTCATCTAGAAGAGAAGGCAGAAAGACATGCTTTAATGTCGGCTCATTGAATCCATTAAGCTTATAGAACAGCAGGGACATGCATTTGTAATGGAAGTCAAGATCTTTAGCATTGAGGGAACAACATTTCATATTGAGATAGTCTCGGCGTGCAGCTTCAAAAACTGCAGAGGGGTCGCCAAGGAATTGATCATGGAGAACAACAAGAGCACTTGAGACTTCTGGGAGATCAACAAACTGTAATTGGCAGTAACGTCCTAAAGAATCAAACCAATCTCTTAGAGCACCCGTAAAACAAGTAGCAAATTCTCTAAGGACTAATTGAGTTGTGGCTCCTGGCCGTAGCATTTGGAGGTCAATCCAGGCAGACATTTCATCAAGTCGGTCACGCCATTTATGAGATGGGAGATCATCAAATGTGAACCATGGACCATTCGATGATTTTTGACTGGTGGAACCGGTCTGGGTATGAGCTGGAGGGGGTTGGTTTGTGGCAGAAGATTCAGGCATTTCTTCTTTAACTTCGGAGGGAATATCAACATATGGTTCTGTATGAGAGGTTTGGCATGGGGTAGGTGGATCAGGTTGAGCCATCAGGATTTTAGTGATATCAGCATAGGATTTTTCAGAGTCACTGGTGGATGCTGAAGATTCTGTGTCGAACTCGATATGGCTATCAGAAACAACTAGATTTGAATCAGAAGTTTGGTGATCTAGGGAAGATGAGTGGTCGACTGTGTGGGCACTAAACTGGTGCATGGGTTCTTTATCCTTGGATTGAGTAGGAGGTTGGGATAAAGATGATGATGGAGGTGCAGTCGGTGATGCCGGCGTATAAACAGGAGATTGTTGACCAGGGATGGAAATGGATGACTGATGAAATGTGACGGGTCGCGGTTGTGGTTTAGGCTTTGATTTAGGTTTAAGTAGTGGTGGCAATGGATTATCCCGAAAAAGGGTGTGAGTCATACCAAATAACTTGGAGGGATCATACTGTTTGATAGGGGAAAGCATAGAGGCAAATGGGTGATAAGTTGGTCCGATGGAAGGGATAGGAGGTGATGTGGTAAAAAGTATAGGTCTCTGTTTGTCAGATTCAATCTGATCAAGCTCAGCTTTTAAGCGTCTGATTTCCCTTTCTTTTTGGTCAAATTCGGGGCCATAGTAGCGCTGGGCAATCATAGCTCATAACTCAAAATCGAGGTGAGTAATTTGAGACTGAAGATTCTGGTGGATCTGTTGCATCTGTGCTGCAATGGAGTCAACTTTTGTCTCAAGTTGTTCAGTTCGTAAACTGATTTTTTCAACTTTGGAATTGATATGTAACAAAGTATCATTCTGTGCCTTGGCATTTTGGGTTTGCCAGTTGAGGACTTGATTCAAAAGGTTTAGGAGGTTCTAGGTGGCCAGATGAGGTAATTGGTGAAGGGACAAAAGGTATGGACACAACATTTCGTTGGGAATCTATACGAGTGTCTAAAGGGGGAAAAGAAGAAGAATAGTCTGAAGAGGTAGATGAGAACATCATACAAGCCAATGGTGGTGTTGGAAGTGGGATTGGTGATGGAGTCTTGGATTTGCAATGCTTTGCAATCCATTTGAGCTTTTTTTTGTAAAAGGGTAATGGAGCCGGTGGAGGTGGAGGATCTTGTGGTGGTTTGGGTTCAGAGTGATGACATGAGACTGGAGGTTTTTTCTTTTTGGATTTCTTTTTCCTTGTGGCTGCATAATTTGCATAATCATCATCCTCTTCCCAATCATCCCAGCATGGACAATTTGGGTCACACATGCCTGAGCCAGGGGCATCCCATAGGAAAATTTTGCCTTGCTGGATAAACAGGGTAGCCTTCGGAATTGAACCCCGTAATGGGCAGATCTTCTTGGGTTGTCTGGACAGCTGTGATCATTGAAGAATAAGTAAAGGAGAGCCTAGGAGGCTCTTGGGGAGCACTGGGAGGTGGTTTAAAAGTCATTCGGACTGTGCCATCTTGTCGTCGTTCAAACATGCTTTCAGATGTCTGAATTGGAGCTGTATTATTATGGAACTGTTCATAGTTGGAGATCCATAGATTTAAATTCAATCATATAAACTGATATGAGATATAAACAGTGAAAAGGTTTTTTTTTTTTAAATTCGAAATTCGAAATTATTATCACGGAGTAAGATAACAATGTCACATATGTTTGTGAGAATTTATAATTTATGTGCTG
Source organism: Citrus x clementina (assembly GCF_000493195.1). Taxonomy (NCBI): domain Eukaryota; kingdom Viridiplantae; phylum Streptophyta; class Magnoliopsida; order Sapindales; family Rutaceae; genus Citrus; species Citrus x clementina. The sequence continues at coordinate 26,157,680 of NW_006262339.1, forward strand.
CATACATGCCTCTTCTGATAAACACAAATTCTTGATGATTAGTTGTGTCTATGCCATGTATATTCTTTTAAATATAAGAATCTGTTATGAATTTACATGTTCATTTGCATGTTTATGTAAATGATTTATAACGAAAGAAAAAAGCATGCAACAAAGAAACGAGAAATCAAGGCATTGCCAGAATTATGGTATCGAAATATTGTGAAATTTTATGGCCTCTGTTCACATTGCGGCACTCGTATTTAGTCTAAATTTATTGAAACGGGTAGTGTGACCACAATTCTAAGCAATGATGCAACAATAGAAGAATTCATGAGCTGGACTGTGAGAATGTATATGATAAAAGGTGTAACTAATTCCTTGACTTATATGCATCATGACTGCTTCCCACCAATTATCCATCGAGACTAATCAAGCAAGAATGTGTTGCTGGTTTAGATTATGAAGCTCTGTTTGAATCGCAAAATTCCTCAAGCCAGATTCGTCCAATTGGACTCAATTTGGGGGCCATTTGGATATGTTGTTCCAGGTATGCGTTCTTCAATAAACTCAGTGATCACTTTTACATTAATAGGCGTCATATCCAAATGATGATTTTCATCATTCACTTTTGCTGAGCTTGCCAACACAATGAAGGTTACCGAAAAATGCAGTGTGTATAGCTTTGGAGTACTGGCATTAGAAGTGATAAAGGAAAATCATCCAAGAGATTTTATTTCTTCAATTTCGTCATCATCTTTCATCAGACTTAATGAAATTGTGGACCCTCGGCTTTCAACAGCATCACGAAATGTTCAAGACATGCCGATATCAATCATGGAGGTTGTCTTTGTACGATTAGATGTGAATCCAAAATCAGGACCCACAATGCACACAATGTGTCAATTGATTTGAAGAAAATCCAGAAAGTCAAAATTTTCGTTTTTGTTTTCATTTTCTTTTTTCTTTTGTATTTTTTTCATTTTTCGTTTTTGTTGAATTAAACATGACTTATTGAAACTTATGATGATAGAAACCCCATGCCTTAACATTAAGAAACAGAAATTGGAAAATAGAGGTTGTCATAAGATAAATTAATATTCATTAACATTATGAGTTTCTACGTGCGAAAAGAGACAGCAATACTTTCAGCGCATTGTAAGAGCTGCCACTAGCAAGCCCAATGGGCGTAGTTTTACAAAACCGAACAACCTTAGTACTAAGTATATTGAACAGCTTCTTATGCCCTTTTTTTTTCATTTTCTTTTTAATTCTGTGTACTACTAACTATATAATCATGATCGGCTTCCTATGCCTTTTTTTTCCAACTCAAATACTTTTCATAACTTCAAGTCTTCAAGCAACTATTTGGCAGAATAAATCCAGAGGCCGATCCATCAGCGTTGGCGCAGGAACCTTCAGCTGGTTGATTCTTGTAAATGAGCTTCACATCCTCCAAGCTAATTCCAGTGCATGGATTCTTCGAACTGCAATCGAGCTTTACTCCAACTTCCGTTGCCGAAGTTCCATGAATATCTTGATATATCACATCACTGATTTTAACCCCTGAAGCCTATTGAACAAGGGAAAAAAAAAATTTATTGAGTTGAATTTTATTCACATCAACGTTCAAATAATCACATTTACAAACTTGTGATAAATAAATATCGTACCTGTCCAGGGCAATTGTTGTTGTCAGGGCAGTAATTTTGATCAATTATGATTGGATTATCGACATTGTTCATAAGAGCGTGTTGGAAAAGAATGTTCCTGGCAAATCCATTGCTTGGTCTCCCCCAGGACTTAATCCTCACTCCATTTTTAGTGCCTGTAAATGTCACAGCTGTTACTGTCACATTTTGCACTCCAGCCTCTTGTTGCTCTTTGCCTAAGCTGCCAATGCTGCAACAAAATCACAATATCCAATTTAATCAGCACTAAATATTTATACCACCAAAAATGAAGAGAAAAACAAATTATTATGCTTTTTAATTTTACCTAATACCATGGCCAGGGCCACAAGCGACATTCTCAATCCATAAATTGGTGGCGCCTGGGCCAACTGATACACAATCATCACCGGTCCCAATTTTTGAGTCCAAAATTGTGACACCACTTGATGATTGAACGTGAATGCTATCGGTGTTGGGGCTGTCACCGGAGGCCGAAACTTTGACCCCTTGTACTTTCACATGGTTGCATCCGTTGATGACAATATGAAATTTCTGGCTATCTACAGATGCTAATCCGTTAATCACAACGTTGTTTGAGTTGCTAAAGCGAAGTGTCTGCTCATGTAGATACAAAAGAAGGATTATCTACTCTAATAATTAAAGTATAAAGCCAATCAATATGACAAGCCAAAAGGCACTTGATTTATGACTGGATATAGGATGATATTTCAACTTAATTACCGTAGCGCCACTGGGGCAATTACTATTGTCTGACTTTTTGTTGAGAATCATATAAAACGGCATTGAATGAAACTTTCAAAGACAGAATCTGCACTTGTCAAAGGGGTAATCTGCACTTGTCAAAGACAAGATCCGCGCCGAACGGATTGACACATTTCCTTCCATATTCACACATGTAATCTTTGAAAAAATGTAGCCGCTGCATCTATAAATAACTCTCAATGTATAATGCTTTATTTAAGAAATGAAAACACGTTTCTTCATGGTATCAGAGCCATGAATACGCTCAAGTTTCTTCAAGTTCCGTTGCTCTGTTTGTAACAAAAACAGAGGAAACCAAATTCCTCCCACACCCATTTTTCCCACCATTTTCTTTCTTAAACCCATTCCTACCATTACAGATATCCATGCCGATCAAGAAACAAGCCACCCATACGTAAAAAACTTGAGTTTACAAATTTATCAACAATCCCATCAATTTTCTGAGACTGTGTTCCTCAAAAACCAAGAATACCACCAAATTTCTCAGTTTTCAGTGAGGAAACTGTAAAAATTTCGCATTTAAACACATGTCCACGCGCTCCCATGCGCCACCCGAAGCCACGGCCAGTCAACCACGCGCCTCTGTCATCATTCACGCTCTCTCACGCGCTCCAGAGGTTGAAGACGACGTCAGCCGACATGTCGTTTTTATCTCAGAAGTGCAGAAGTAAAAAAACGACGTGTCGTTTTTTGTTATATTAAAACCGACATGTCGTTTTTAAATTATAGATAAAACGACGTGACGCTTAGTATCCAGAAGCGCAGCAGGATTAAAACGACATGTCGTTTATATTCCACCATAACCGACATGTCGGTTTGGTAAGCAGTGGCCAAACGACCTGTCGTTTTGTTACCTAAAAAGGTTATTTTTTTTCTTCTTTCAATCTAGACGGAAAAAAAAAACAAAAAAAAAAAAAGAAAAAAAAAAGAAAAAAAAGAGAAAAAAAAGAAAAAAAAATGGAGAAAACTCCAACTGAATCTAGTCCTGTTGTCATTCAATCTGTTCAATCTGATGGAGTATTTAATGCTGGAATTATCCTCACTGAGACAAACTACGATGTTTGGTCTCAAATAATGGAGATGCATCTTGCAGAAAGAGAAAAACTCTCATATATTCGTAGCAATACAAAGCCATTTGAGGAATCTTCAAAGGAATATGAGAAATGGTATAGTGAGAACCAAAAAGTAAAAAGATGGTTACTCATATCCATGTCTCCGAAGATCATGAAGCGATATTTACGAATTTCTACAGCCTACGAAATCTGGGATGCATTATCAAAAGCCTTCTATGATGGAAGCGATGAATTACAAGTTTTCACTCTAAACCAGAAGGCATTCTCTACCAAGCAAAATGGACAACCACTCTCTAAATTCTATGGAGAATTGGTCGAAATATTTCGAGAACTTGATCACCGAGATAAAGTGGTCATGAAGGATCCAGAAGATGTTGTAATATACAGAAGGTCTGTTGAAAGATTGAGAGTGCACATTTTTCTTGCTGGGCTAGATGAAGAATTTGACCAAGTTCGTGGAGAAATTCTACGAAAAGACATTATCCCAGACTTAGAAGAATGTTATTCTCTGATCCGAAGAGAAGATATACGGCAAAGCAAACTAAACAAGAAGGTCGACTCAGAAACGTCTGCTATGATAGCACGACAACAGCCTCAAAGGAAGTTTGTTGACAAGTCATCACTCCATTGCACTCATTGTAGAAAGAAGGGTCATACGAAAGAACAATGTTTTGAAATCATTGGATATCCTGACTGGTGGGATACTCGAAAGAAGAGCACCAAGCATGGATAAAAAACTGCAGTATCCACATCCACTACAGATCTTAGAAAAGAATCTTCAGTGCAAATCGCAACCTCTGTCAGTCCAGGTAAGGCCCTTAAAACTCTTACACCTGTTATTAATAGTACATGGATAATTGATTCTGGGGCAACTGATCATATGACTTTTGATTCTCGACAAGTTTCTCAATTGAAACCATCTTCACAAAAACATATTTCCACTGCAAATGGAACCACAACCTCAGTTATTGGGGAAGGATCTTTACGACTCACAAATGAATTAAATTTAGACGCTGTGTTAATTGTTCCATCTTTGGATTATAATCTTTTATCTGTGTCTCAATTAACCACTTACTTATCATGTGTTATAATTTTTTGGCCTGATCATTGTGTGTTTAAGGACATCCAAACGAAGCAAACGATTGGTTATGGTATTAGACGAGGCAACTTGTACTACTTGGAGATGTCATCAACAAACACTGGAAAGCTAAGCCCCGCACTAGTCGCAGATAGTTCCATAAAAAAAGGGAAATCAGAAATTTGGTTATGGCATAGACGTTTAGGGCATGTGTCATTTGGTTACTTAAAAAATTATTTCCTAGTTTGTTTCTGAAATTTGATGTTTGTAACTTTAAATGTGATGTTTGTGAACTTTCAAAAAGCCATCGAACTACTTTTCCATTGTCCTTAAATAAAAATCCAGTTCCTTTTATGGTAGTACATTCTGATGTATGGGGGCCATCTAAAGTTTCTACAATTGGAGGTGCTCGTTGGTTTGTTACATTTATTGATGATTGTAGCAGAATGACATGGATTTTTCTGATGAAATCGAAAGACGAAGTAAACTCTTTATTTCAAAGATTTCATAAGATGGTGACAACTCAATTTCAGACACAAATTTGAGTTCTACATACTGATAATGGAGGCGAGTATATGAGCACAGCAATTCAACAGTTTCTGAAATCACAAGGATCTGTCCATCAAACCACTTGTGTGGGGACACCCCAACAAAATGGCGTTGCTGAACGAAAAAACAGACATTTACTAGAAGTTGTTCGAGCATCACTAATCCAAGCCCACATGCCATTATCTTATTGGGGAGAAGCACTGGCATCCGCAGCATACTTGATCAATCGAACACCTTCAAGCTCCCTTGGATTTCAGACTCCTTTCCAAGTTCTGAATGATGCAATTATGTCACCAAATGTGCCGAATCTACCCCCACATGTGTTTGGCTGTGTTGCCTTCGTTCATTTACCGCAACAAGACAAATTATCTCCTCGAGCACTACGTTGTGTGTTTGTAGGGTATGCCTTACATCAAAAGGGATATCGATGCTATCATCCACCATCAAGAAAAATATACATCACCATGGATGTCGTTTTTCATGAAGATATCATGTACTACTTGTCAGAGTCTGAATTTCAGGGGGAGTATAATGAAGAGGAAATTCATACTCTTACATATCTTCCACCTGAAGAAAGTCAATCTTCCATTGAGATAGTTAACCTTCAAGATACAGGAAAAGCAAATGGTGATGATTCGCAGGCTGAGATATGTGAAGACACATTTGGGGAGCACAATAACTCAGACACAACTGCAATCGAGAATGTTCCTACCACAAGTCCGATCAGAAGAATTCTTCCCCAGCGTCAAAATAGAGGTATCCCTAAACCCACATATGAGCCTGACTTCTCTAGTAGAGTCAAATACCCTATGAGTCATTTTGTGTCTAACCATCGCTTGTCAGAATCAAATCAGTCATTTGTGAATCAATTATCTGCTGTATCTATTCCTAACAGTGTGCAGGAAGCTTTAAAAGATTCAAAGTGGAAAGTGGCTATGAATGATGAAATGAGATCTCTTCAGAAAAATCAAACATGGGAACTAGTTGATCTTCCACCAGGAAAGAAACCAGTGGGTTGTCGATGGATCTACACTATAAAATACAAAGCAGATGGCTCTATTGAACGATACAAAGCAATACTTGTAGCTAAGGGTTACACCCAAACCTACGGGATTGATTATACTGATACGTTTGCACCAGTAGCAAAAATTAATACTATTCGTATCTTATTATCATTAGCAGTCAACTTGGATTGGCCAGTGCAACAGTTCGATGTAAAGAATGCTTTCCTCCATGGAGACCTGTCTGAAGAAATTTATATGGATTTGCCACCAGGATGCAGTGGACCAGAACGACTCAATCAGAAAGTATGCAAATTGAAGAAATCATTGTATGGGTTGAAGCAATCCCCAAGAGCATGGTTCGGGAAATTCACAAAGGCTATGGTTCGTTTTGGGTATAACCAAAGCAATTCAGATCATACCTTATTCATTAAAAAATGACAAGGTAAAATCACTGCCCTTATTGTCTATGTGGATGATATGGTAGTTACAGGCAACGACGAGGAAGAAATAGAGGCTCTTCAGAAGTACTTGTCAAGAGAGTTTGAGATGAAGGATTTAGGTGCCTTAAAATACTTTCTTGGAATTGAGGTTTCTCGATCTAAGGGAGGAATCTTTCTGTCTCAAAGGAAATATGCCTTAGATCTATTGCACGAAACGGGAATGACAGCTTGTCAGCCTATTGACACCCCAATAGAAGAAGGACTGAAGTTTTGTATTACTTCAGACCAAGTTCCAGTAGACAAAGGAAGATATCAAAGGCTGATTGGAAGATTGATGTACTTGTCCCACACAAGGCCAGATCTTGCTTATGCATTAAGTGTTGTAAGCCAGTTTATGCATAATCCCGGAGAACAACACATGAAAGCAGTAATGCGGATCCTGAGGTACCTGAAGACAAATCCAGGAAAAGGAATCTTATTTTCCAAAAATAAAGATTACAGCAACATAGAAGTTTATACTGATGCAGATTGGGCCGGGTCAGTTAGTGATAGACGCTCTACTTCAGGATACTTTACCTTTGTGGGAGGAAACCTTGTCACATGGAGAAGCAAGAAACAACATGTCGTTGCCCGTTCGAGCGCTGAAGCAGAATATCGAGGCATGGCCCTTGGGATATGTGAAGGGCTATGGATAAGTTTTATCTTAAACGATTTGGGCTATCCATCACAACAACCAATACAATTATACTGTGACAACAAAGCTGCACGAGATATTGCTCATAACCCAGTTCAACACGATCGAACAAAACATGTGGAGGTAGATAGATTTTTCATCAAGGAGAAATTAGATGAAAAAATCTTAGAACTGCCGAAAATTCGATTAGAAGATCAACTTGCAGATATTTTAACGAAGGCCATTTCAAGCAGGGCATTTACAAAATTCCTAGACAAGTTGGGCATGCAAGACATCTATGCACCAGCTTGAGGGGGAGTGTTGAGAATCATATAAAACGGCATTGAATGAAACTTTCAAAGACAGAATCTGCACTTGTCAAAGGGGTAATCTGCACTTGTCAAAGACAAGATCCGCGCCGAACGGATTGACACATTTCCTTCCATATTCACACATGTAATCTTTGAAAAAATGTAGCCGCTGCATCTATAAATAACTCTCAATGTATAATGCTTTATTTAAGAAATGAAAACACGTTTCTTCACTTTTTACAAGCCCACAAGCCAGCACCTTGGCCATCAAGAACGCCGCCATTAATAGAAACCCCATTAACATGCTCAAATAAAATCCAGTTTTCGGCATTTCCAATAACATGATAATCAGCTGGAGCCACCAGAGTCCCGTCAATACGTATGGTAATATCATTGTTCTTGCATTGGCCCTGAAACACAGCATTGTGTAGTAAGTACCTCCCCCGTGGCACGTAAATGGTTGCGGCCTCCGCCGAGCCACAGGCTTTAGCCCATGCAGCAAGAATGGATTTTGCTGAATCAGTCCGGCCATCGGGTCTGGCTCCGAAGCTCAGCACATTGTAACTCAAGGGAATTGCTAAAGACGAACTAAAGAAGAGAATCAAAAGAAATGTTAAAAAAATAATACGCAAAGACGTTGATGTTGACATTGTTTCAAAGCTTAAATTTACTGATAGAAATGAGAGAAATATATTTGAGACGTTGAGGAGTTGGTGTGAAGTTGAAAAGATTTAAATGGGTATTTATAGGATTTGAATGAACTGTAGAAATGGCAATAGCACTAGTAGTGAATGCAATCTGCGCCGAATTTTGGGAGTGATTTTTGCGTTGACTAATACGATCTTAATTTACTACTCTTTAACCGAAATTTGGATGATGTTTGATGACAGAAACATCAAATTCATACAAAAGACAAGTGCATATCTATATATGGTTTGGTAAGATGGGAGATTTCAAAGGTAGTTAATAAATTACCAGAAAAAAGTGCTTATCCATTTTCTGCTGCTATGTAAAATTATGCTCGTATGTTGCTTTGAGCATAAGATCAATGCCTCCTCAATTCCCGACTTCCCGAGGAGCGATATGTTCATTTCTCTGAACTTTTTCTCCTTATTGCTTGAAATTACAGCAAAATAAAGCCACTTGAAAATCATTGGACTAATTTTTTTGTGTAGCTTCTAAAGGCTGTATCGACTAACATTGGACACACACAAGTACACAACAAATGATTATGTGCTACAACTTTTAAAAGGCATGTAAATTGCATGCAGATTGTTCATTTGTTGGTTAATACATCTTTCCATTTATTCCGCTGGGCTTTCAAGAATTATACAGGATAAGAATTACCATGCATTCCCTATTACGCATAAAATTAATTGATTTCAATATGCAGCGGTCAGGCACTATTGTTGCTAGAGCTTTAATAGTTGTAAGATTTTTCTATGATGCCATACGAATTTTTTTAGTATTGATAATATGGATTATTGGATTTAAATCTTTTAATCTTTACCGTTGATTTAATTTAGTTGATAAACAGTTAATTAGTTGCTTACTTAATAAACAATAGGTAATTTTCTAGTTGTAGGTAATATATATGTTTGTGGATAGAATTTTATTTTAATTAAATGATAAATATTTTCTGAATCACTAACAGATAAAAATATTAAACATGCAAATATACGTACTGATTTAGATTTATGCGTAATAAATATTGAAATATTACTTAATCTTCATTGACACATATTAACAGTGATCTCTTTTTGTTATTTATAATTGAAACAATACAGATTTTATTTCTTGGCATTAAATTTATTAATCTAGTAAATTTTTGGTGAGAAAGAGAGAATATTATTAAAAGATAATATTCAGTTATGTTAATATTAAAATATATTTAAAAAATACATAATTTTACAAAGATTATAACTTTTTTTAATCTTTAAATAGCCGTTTAATTGGTTTGATAACCAGCTAATTTTAAATTATTAAAATTAAAATATTGCACTAACTGGCTGGCTTCTAATGTTATAAGTACTGATTAAATCCAACAATTCATATTTATGCGACTATTAATGCTTAACATCATAGAATGACCTTATATTATGATTCTATTTAAGCAACCTTGCTAAAGTGAGGAATCTATTAAATAAAGAAGAAAGAGAAAAATAGTTTAGAGGATATAGTGAGCCTTACCTCTTAAAAAGTACCATCGTTCTAGAATAAGAAAATATACATAAAATATAATAGAAAAAATACATTAATGTAAAATAACCATCCTAAATGAAACAAGCCAATTAACTGAATCTATAATTGGAGAAGCCATCAGTCTGTAAAGAAAGAAACTTCCGAATGACCATAGGAGGATCTCCCAAATTCGCAAGACAATCAGTAACACTGTAATTCTTCCTAGAAGTGTGATAACATTGGAACAACATGGGAGGATAAATTAAGTTTTGCAGTTGATCAAGGGGCAGGCGAAGACAATGAACAACAACCAAATAGCTACATTCTAACCAAAGCCAAAAACAAATTAATTAAATAATCGCTCCCCCCGATTGGTATGTAGAGGCTTATATACCTTGTGGTTTTAGCTCCACGCTTTATCTTTATTGAGTCCGAGCGTTTAGATCAACCCCATGCGTGTCATGGGAGTAGAATTTGTCATTGTTGTGAGTAGATCTCTTCTTCCATGAAGAAATTAAAATTTTCAGGTGGCTAGCCATAAGCTTTCAGATGGGCAGTAACAAAGCATGTCTTTGACGGACTTCTACTTGTGCGACTTTGAATAGATTTCTATTTGGCCGTTCAACATAATCAACAAATACGGTACACCCCTGCCCTTAATGTAAGGTTTTAAAAGAGTAGTGTAATAATTTATAATTACATCAAACACCGGGAAAAAACATGTAATGAGGTAGGTTTAACCTAAATTAATTTTTAGCCCCCTACTGCTACGAAATTCGAATTAAAGTGACAGTTTAGTGAAATTGTTTAAAAATTGAACTATTCGGTTCAATTCCTAATTCATGGGCGTAGTGTAGGCCCAGAAGGGGCTGAAGCCCATCCTAAGCTTTGAAATTTATTTGAATAAATTATAATTGGTCTATTTAAAATTTTAAAATTTCTTCTAAAGTCTAAAAATATCAAGGCAAAAGTCATTGGTTTTTAGCTTTTTAATTAGCAAACCGTTTTCATCACTTTTTCAAAAATAAAATTGCACAGTCTTTTTATCACATTCAAATAAAAAACAAAGGAAGTATTAAGATTTTCTCACATGAATTAAACACGACTAGTTGAGATAGAGTTATTTGATCTACTAAATATCTTACTATTTGTGGTAACCGTTTTTTTCCTCAAATAATTATTCTAATTTAAGTTATTGCATGAAAACAACAAAATTTCAAATTGTTGATTAAGTTGATAATGAAATTATCATAGTATGTAACTTTTTAAAAACTGAAAATGTGTCGAGGATAGTTGTAAATGTGTTGAAAATTATTAATTCAATGAAGTTCAATAATTTGGCGCTTGTTGTTTTCGTTTGAATATTTTTTAGTGTATTAAATCATCTGATATTTAAAGACCATATTGAGCCCTGACTAATTCAGATTCGAGCCGGGTAGGACCACTAGGGCGGCAAAACTCTTCCAACAAGTATTTAACGCAGTTGCATTCCTAAATCTCGAACCGAGTACCTTGGTTAGGTTAAAATAGCCCCATACCGGGTGATATATGCGCTTGTTGGTGAAATTTTTTTAAATTGTATTGTACTAAGCCCCTCCTAGATAAAATTTCTGGGTCTGCCACTGTCCTGATTGATGTAGGACGGTTGAGTGAGATAAGTAGGATACTTTCTAAAGGTCATAACTTGGGCTACATGTATCCCTTTTTTTACATATAATATACCGTTTTAAAATTTATGACAAGATGAACTAAACCCAAAATTACCTTTTAGTTCTGCCCTGCCGTCAAACCAATAATTGTGAACAAAAAAAGTTAAAATAATTACTAAAATAGTCATTGATTTTTTGTTTGAATGTTACATAAATGAATTGATGCAAGGTTATATATAATATCAAGGTTTGCTTTCTTTATCCGTACTAATTTCTTTGAATTCTTATTAGTTAATAGGGAATCTTCCGTTCAAAACTTTAAACTTCAATTTATATTTTGAGGCATTATTTTTTATGTGTTAACTTATGAATTATGTCTGTTACTTTCGTATTAAGATTTATACATTGTTAATTTATTGATTATGGTTATTAATTTTCAAGCATAATTTAGGTTTTGGTATATAATTGAATTAGATGGTGTAATGTATAATTTTTTTTTTTGTATTTTCATTCATTTAAGATTTGAATATCATTTACTTTATTTTTACTGCAATATTTTTTTTAGATACATTTTGGCAACCCCAAATCAAAATCTTGGTTCCGGCCTAGTCTCACGGAATCCCCCACCCCCAAACAAGTAAAGAATTCATGGATACAAAGTAAAATTATATCATCACCCCTTTTAGCCTATCGCATGAACAACGAGTTGATGCCAGTCTGAACCATTCAATTCATCATATTTTTGCGTTTGGGCAAGTTTTATATGTAGCGACACTACAAGAAAAAAAGGTTTTAGCGACGACACATTTCGTCGGTAAAACAATACCTTTTCGTTGCCAAAATGTTATAGCGACAAACAAATATTCGTCGCCAAGTCATCGCAATAGCAGCGTCGCGCTAGCCATTTGGCGACGAATTACTTAATTCATCACTAAAACCTTTAGCGACGAAAATAATTTCGTCGCCAAAATGTTCAAATGTGACGTAATCAATTGTCGCTCATTTCGTCGCCAAAGGTTACTTTCGTCGCTAAACGATAACTTTAGCGACGAATAATATTGTCGCAGAAACCACTTTTTGCGATGAAAAGCTATCGTCGCAAAAGCATGATTTTCGGCGACGAAAAATTTCTGTCGTGAAAAATCCTTTCTGCGACGAAGCCATTTCGTCGTTGAAAAGAGATGAGGAATATGCACGCTTTGTGCATTTAGTATAGGAATTTAGAGAAACGACAATGCTCAAATGCCAAATATGTTTTATCGCTTTATTTTTCACGACATGAGAAACGTGATGCACTAATGAAAACCAAATCAGCAATGAATATTATTGGGTTGAACATTACTATAATCTGATCACAAGTCATTTTAGCATCTTGTTTAAACTCACCTGCTCTGCTTTTTTGTTCACAAATAAAAGAGAGCTTGTTGCGATTTGTGCATGATAATATTCTGCCCTAAATAGAGACAAAAGGTTGGCTTTTTGTATCGATTCCCCACAGACGGCGCCAAATGTTGATGCCAAAATCCGGATGAGTTGGTTAGTGACTCAATCTCAGATCCTTGCATCAACATTAAATTTGTTTGGTGGGAAGTTGCTGGTTGATCTCCAAGAAGATCCTCCGACTATGAGCAAAACATTCATGAGTTGTTGATCAGCGAGCACCGTGAGCAAATAATTGATGAGCAAATGATCCATGAGCATATAACTCACTAGGGATGGCAAAATAACCCGGACCCGGATGAACCCAGATGATTAAGGTCGGGTTCAACCCGTACTGTATTTAAATAATATACGGGTCCGATATTAATTTTTTAAAACCCAAACATATCCGGGTCCGGTTCCGGGTTCAGCTGAACCAGTATATCCGGAACCCGGACCCGGATATATTTATATTTAATATAAATGTTAAAAAAATCTATAGAAAAAGAACAAAACCTTAGTTTGCACTTTTGGCTTTTAACTCAACATGGCCACCACCATTTCATCTCTTTTTCATCTCCCAAATTCATCAATTCACAACCACCACCATTTCCTCTCCTTTTCATCTCCCCAACTCACCAATTTAAATCATCATCATCAAATCCGCCACCATTTCATCTCTTTTTCATCTCCAAAAAATTCATTAATTCATAGCCACCACCATTTCCTCTCCTTTTCATCTCCCAAACTCACCAATTTAAATCATCATAATCAAATCGTCATCAATCATCTTCATCATCAAATCGTTATCAATCATCATCAAAGGCTTGAATTCTCAGTAGCTCCTAAACTCATTCACGGTCACGGCTGGCGGTAAAATATCACGCACACGAAGTGATGAATTGGGATTCATGGACGTAGATGAAGCAATGACCGACTATACAAATTTACTAGATTTTCATTCCATGTTGCCATTTGTGTTCTATTTTGCTATTAGTTTAGCTTTTGTTTGATGATGACAAGCTGACAATCACAAACTTTGTGTCTTGTTTTGCACTTTTGCTTCATTGTTTTGTTATATTCTTTAATCAATTTCTTATGTTTGATTTAAATATTATTCCTATTTTCACATGGAAGCAATCAGTGATGGAAAAAAGTTGCAAGTTCAACACCAGTGCCTTACCTCTGTTTTTACATCCTGAAACAAGCCTAAAAATGGTGCCCATCCGGGTTCAAAACCCGAAATCTGGAAACCTGGATTTTTCCGGGTTGGACCCGGACCCGAACCCGGGTGAAAAAATCAGGGTTAAAACCCGGGTCTAGGAGAAGAAATAACATCCGGGTGCGAAACCGGGAAGGCCAAACCCGGACCTGGGTTTTGCCATCACTATAACTCGCGAGCCTGCGAATACAAAGAACAGTCAGGGGACGCCAGAAGTTTTTTCGACAAAAATCCTCCGATGCTCAAGTCAGTAATTTGGATCTACTTGGAAAAACTCATACCACAATTCACGTGGCTTAATTATGATTGCTTTAAAAAAAAGCTTTTAAGTAAATTCAAAAGAAAAGAATAGAAAATAATTAATCTTAAAGAAATCATAAGCGAAAGAGAAATTTCCCAGTGGTAGAGAGAGAAAAAGATCCAATGGGTTCAGTCACCCACAAAGAGAGAGAGAAAAAGGAATCCTCTCCTAGTATTCTTTTTCCCAAGATTTTTATAAGAAATTATAGCGGTTTTTATCTTCTTCCCTATAATTCACTAGAAAACTACTAATTTTCAACCCACTAAGAATATGGGCCCTAATATTTTGGGAAAATAAGTGATATTTATTTTGACCGAGTCGTACTTCCTAGTAACATCCTAGTCATCATTAAATCTTGGAGATTAATCCACATTATTTGTGTCCTTTTTTCCATCGAGATATGTTCCTAGAGAAGCAGAAATTATCTAAAGGATAGTGTGCTTTGTGCATTCCTTGACGAATATGGTTGCTGGTAGATGAGCAGTGTTGTAAACAATATCAGATAAACAGTATATGTGAATAGGGACATAAACAGTATCAACAACTACTACTTATGGAGTTCTTTTCTTCATGTTGAGATTGATGGTTCGATAGATTTTGGAATTCAAAGATGCAATATTGACTCATATTTCCAACACCAAAAACTTGGCAATGCACCCGTGCATGTAGCCCTCGGTACATCAATTAAAGCATGAATAATTTCAGCATTTGTCCGTGTGATGAGTGTACATTGCCAACATTAACTCGTGCTAAAAGTACTTCTAAATACGTCTGTGGCCATTGTAATGTTGATTCCTTTATATCCTTGTAAGAAATAAGAACCATCATACATTAAAATGAGCGATGTGGCAACATAGCTAGCCTAACAAAATATGATACAATTATTTCCTCAATTTTCTGTTAAATAGTAAAAAAGAACGAACAATCATTGAAATTTAAATTGAAATTGAAATTGAGGTACACTACTAGAAAAATGGGCTTTACTGACACTTCGTTATTGACACTTTGCAAAACGTGTCAGTACTTATGTACATATGCACCATTTTCTGCTTTTGACAAATAGGAATCAGAGATTAATGACACTAGGGTGTCAGTAAACTAAACATAAAAAATCACTAACACTAAAGTATCAATGATAAAAAAAATTCATAAAAATTTTGTTTTAGCTCCAACTCGAACCTGAGAGCTCTGAGATTTAAAGCTTTAATGTTTGGAGCACAGACCATCAAATCTCGATGAGTCAAAGTCATAATAATATTTAAATTATTAAAAATGAAAATATAAATAACAACAACATAAAACACACTTGTTCTCCCCATCTAGACTATATCGACTGTCTCTATCTTGCTTTCATCGTTCACTTTCGCTTTCGTTTTTCTCTTCTCGATCTCTTCTGTTTTGCACTATCCATTTACAAATTAAATTCAATTAATTTAGATAGATAATGAAAACCTAAAACTCTGTTTCGTTTTTCCATTTTCCCCAAATTGAAACACAAACCAAAACCCTAATCACTTGTTATCGAAGGGGTTTTTCTCCAACTTAACCATCCAGTGCCTATACTAGGCAAGCAAGTAAAAGCCATCGACAAGGGGTGAAGTGGCACCATCGGTTCGGTATTCAGGTAATCTCATTCTCCCTGACAAGTTAAGTCCAGAGAAAGAACTGTAGAGGAGGTTATCAGCTGGTAATGGCAGAATATTTTATTTTTTTGTGCAATTTAATTATTGGGTTTGTTTTAATTTGGCTTATGAATAATATTTTTGAATTTTTATTTTTGGGTTGTTTTAGATATTCAGAAATTGAACAGTCGTGCAAACCTGGTGGGTTTTGTTTTCCAAATCTTTTTTTTTTCTTTTATTTATTCGTAACTTGAAATTTTTGTTCTTATTTTTTTATATCTTCACTCACATGCAGTCCAAAAATACAGGCATTTTAAGTGGTGCATTACTTAAACTCAAAACACTTGCTGCTGCGACTCTATTTTTTCTGCCACATTTGAGGTCAGTTTCAAACTTTTGTGCATGTGATTTACTGTCATTGTTATTTAAAACTAAGAATGTGCATTTTTTTAGTTTCTGAAATAAACTGTTAGCTCCGTTTCTTAACTTTGAGCAATAAGTTAGTTGATTTTGAATGTACTAAAATATGAAATTTGATTTTAGCTTTTGCCTTTGTGATTAGGAGATGATTGTTTGGGTGTTATATTGGCTGAATGACTGTGTATTTAGTGGTTACAAACTATTTACATCTCTGTTTCATGTAAAGAGAGGCAAATTTTGTTATATAATCCTACTTGTTTATTTATTCTGTTTTGGTTGGACGATTTGTAATAGAGACAATGACTATGATATGAATTAAATAAGTTCGTGGTTGTGAGTATTTTGAGATTGTATAAAGTTGATGATTTGTGTTTGATTCAATAAAGAAATGCTTGTTTTAAAGTAGTTCTGCATGTTGTATTTGAAGTTAAAAAATGATTTATAGAATCTTAAAAAATGGCTTGCAAAGTGGTATGAAGACATTATTTATTTGAACTCTTAACTTTTGTTAGTTACTTGACTTATGAATTAGTTCGACTACTTAAAAAGCCATTAGCACCCATCTTACCTATTAATCTCCTATTTAAGTTTTAAAACTGATTTTGTTTCAATTTCAGGATTTTGTCTAAATTATTATTATAATTAATGATTTATAAGGGCTATTGATGATTTTCCAGAATTATAAGTTTATTCTTACAACTATAATCATAATAACATTGAACTTTAAATTAATCATGCAATTTAATTAAACTTAAACTGACATTACATATGTGAACAGGTAAAATATTTGAAATGGACAGAAGTTGGATAACTTGTGATAGATTGTCTGTAGAGTATCGTTCTGGAGTTGCTGATTTCTTAGATTTTTCCATTTTGAATGCTAAAAATCGAATGTCAATTAGATGTCCTTGCACCTTTTGTTGTAATATGGAGTTTCATACTCCTCAACAGGTGAAGGATCATTTATTTGAAAAAGGTTTTCTCCCAAGATATATTGTTTGGACTTGGCATGGTGAGACTGACTCTAAATCTACATTTACAAACTGTGA
This sequence comes from Citrus x clementina, assembly GCF_000493195.1. Taxonomy (NCBI): domain Eukaryota; kingdom Viridiplantae; phylum Streptophyta; class Magnoliopsida; order Sapindales; family Rutaceae; genus Citrus; species Citrus x clementina. The sequence goes on from NW_006262339.1 coordinate 26,175,106, forward strand.
AGACCATTCATATAGTCAAAGATTTAGATGTCATGATTACAGTAATATAATTGACATGGTCGAAGATGCTTACGAGCATTGTGATAGAGATCCTAGTTCTTTTAAGGATATGCTTGAAGATGTTGAAAAGCCTTTGTACCCGGGTGCAAAACATTCAAAGTTATCTAGTTTAATGAGACTTTACAATGTGAAAGGGAACTATGGGTGGTTCGATAAAGGGTTTTCTGCTTTGTTAGAAGTCCTTGCTGATATTTTGCCAAATAATAATACTCTACCTATGTCAATGTACGAGGTTAAGAAAACAATGAAAGTGCTAGGCTTAGAGTATGAAAAAATACATGCATGTCCAAATGACCGCATTTTGTATAGGAATGAATTTGCTGATCTTGCTGAATGCCCAAATTGTGGAGCATCTAGGTATCAAAAAAAAAAAAAAAAGATAGCTCAACAAAATTTAGGAAAGGGGTTCCTAAAAAGGTATTATGGTATTTTCCACCTATTCCTAGGTTGAAAAAATTGTTTCAATCACCACAAACAGCTCAAAATTTAACATGGCATGCTAATAAAAGAATTAGAGATGGCAAACTTCACCACCCAGCAGACTCACCAGCCTGGCAACTAATTGACAATAAGTGGCCAAAATTTGCACAAGAACCTAGAAATCTCCATTTAGCTCTCTCAACTGATGGGGTTAACCCACATAGTACACTTAGCACTACTTATAGTTGTTGGCATGTTATATTAATAACATATAATCTTCCTCCATGGTTGTGTATGAAGAGAAAGTTTTTGATGTTGTCACTTTTGATATCTGGCCCTAAACAACCTGGAAATGATCTAGATGTATACCTAGCACCTTTGATTGAGGATTAAACTCTATGGGATGTAGGTATTGATGTTTATGATTCTTATAGAAAAGAAACCTTTAATTTACGGGCTGTCTTGATGTGGACAATTAGTGATTTTCCAGCATACGAAAACCTCTCTGGTTGTACTGTTAAGGGCTATTATGCTTGCCCAATTTGTGGGATAGACACTTGTGCATGTTGGCTGCCACATAGTAGGAAAATGTCATATATGGGCCATCGCCGCTTTCTACCACTCGGTCACCTATTTCGGAAACTGAAAAAGGTTTTTAATGGGAAGCAGAGTGGAATGAGCCTCCTAAAACTTTGTCTGGTGAGGAAATCTTTAATATGGTGGAAGATATAGATATTAAGTTCGGGAAAAAGAAGGCCAAAAAGCGGAAACATGATGGCGGTGGTGGCGGTGATGGTGATGAGAACATAACTGAAAAATTGTACAAAAAAAAGTCAATATTTTTTTAGTTAGATTATTGGAAGCATTTATTAGTTCGCCATCAATTAGATGTGATGCACATTGAAAAAAATGTGTGCGAAAACATATATGGCACATTACTTCATCAACCAGGCAAAACAAAAGATGGGATTAATGCTAGAAAAGATCTTGAGCCTTTGAAGATCAGGGGAAAACTAGTTCCTGATGAAACAAACAAAAAAAAAAAAAACAAAGTCCTACCTCCAGCTCCTTATACTTTGAGTAAAAAAGAAAAAAAATAGTTTTGTGAAACCTTGCTGAGTGTGAAAGTCCCTGATGGGTATTCTTCCAATGTCCAAAACCTTGTTTCAATAGATGATTGTCAGCTTCAAGGCCTTAAGTCCCATGACTGTCATACTTTGATGCAACAATTTCTACCACTAGCCATTCGAAACTGTTTGCCTATAAACGTGAGAACGGCCATAATCAGGATGTGCTTCTTTTTTAATACATTGTGCTGTAAAGTGGTAGATCCTAATACTCTTGACCAATTGCAAGAGGAACTTGTAATCACTTTATGCTTACTGCAGCAGTACTTCCCACCTAGCTTTTTTGACATAATGATCCATTTAACAGTCCACTTAGTTGAACAAGTTAGGTTATGTGGGCCTGTTTATCTTTGATGGATGTATCCTTTTAAGAGACAAATGAAAACTCTCAAGGATTATGTTCGTAATCGCTACCGCCCTGAGGGTTGTATTGTAGAAAGTTATATTGCAGAAGAAGCACTTGCATTTTGTGCTGAGTACCTCTCAAATTGTGATGTTATTGGGCTGCCTACTGGTTGTCCAAGTGATTTATCTATCGAAAAGCCTTTGGGAGGTGCAAACATAAAGGTGGTTGATGATCCTTTGTTGGCACAAGCACACCGATGTGTTCTAATGAACACCCCTGAAATCCAAATATATATCGAGTAAGTTGTTAATTTTTCAAAAAAATATTACTATTGTATTATTAGATTAATATACTGGTTTTTAAATCTTAATATGTCTCACTGTAGGGAGCATATGCATTATTTGGCATCAAGAAACCCCTATAAGGCAAAAACAAATCTGTGGTTGCAAAATGAACACATACGAACATTTTCTGGTTGGTTACAAGCAAAGGTTAGAATTACTTAACTAAATACAATATAGGATATAAACTTAACAAGATTTTTCTGCATGTTACTAATGACTGTACTTGTTAAATTAATTTATAAGTGGCACATGATAAAGCAAATAATGTGCCGATTGACGAAATAGTGTGCTGGTTAGCAAACAAACCACGCTCAAGCGTGGTGACCTTCTCTGGCTACGAGATAAATGGCTTCAATTTTACAACGAGGGACCGGGACTGTAATCGTGTGACCCAAAATAGTGGTGTTAGGGTTGTTGCTAACACTCTATAGATTTCAAGCTCAAAAGATAAAAGTCCTCATTTTGGAGACATGACGTTTTATGGAGTCATTGATGAGATTTGGTAGCTTGATTATCTAATGGTTAAAAAAACACTTTTCAAGTGTGATTGGGTAGATGATAGAGGGGTTTGCACTGACAATTTAGGTTTCACTGTAGTTGATTTAAATCGGATTGGCTATAAATCTGATTGCTTTATTCTGGCTTGTCATGCAAAGCAAGTATTTTATGTAAAGGACCAGCTAGATAATAATAAATCAATAGTTTGTTCAGTGACCGACAAAGCTTATAAGTTAAATGGGGAAAGATGTGAAGACGTGGATGTATTTTCTCCATTATCTAACAAACTTCCAGTATGTGAGTTGGATGAGAAAGATGATGAAGGAATTTATGACAAAAAAGATTGTGATGCTATTCCAATAGATATTGATTTAGAAAATCAGTGAATGCATTATTGTAGTTAGTTTCCAGCACCAATTTTCACAGTTTTCCAGTAAGTGATTTATTTATTTCATTATATGCTATTGCTCTTGTATTAACTTATTAATCTAAATGATATACTTATTTATTTTAATCATTTTCAGGATTGTAGGAGATGGCTGACGATGTTGAGTTCACTCTTCCGGAGCTCGACGGAAGACCAAGGAGAAGAAAACAAAAAAAAAAGGTTTGCAAAAATAAGAAGTTAGTCATGAAGCTGCAATTGAGTACAATTCTTATGGTGTTCTAGTTGGAAAGGGAAGAAATGATCTTAGGAGTTACATTGGAGTCATTGTACGTGAAACAATTTCAATTTTACTTAATGATTGGAGGCGTGTGCCACTGGAGATGAAGGAAACTTTGTGGGTTCATTTTCAGGTTTTGTTTTCTTGTTTCATAGTATGTTTAAAGATTTTATATAACTTCCAGATTTTTTTAAAGTTGTTTCTAATCCATGTTATTGGTTGACAGAAAAAATTCAAATTGAGCTTGAAATGCAAAAGCCAAGTATTAAAGTGGATGGGGGTTGCATCAAGAAACTTTCGATGTGAACTGCGAACTGAATTTGTTCTACCTAACAAGGACGATCGAAAGTCACTAAGGTTGCCTCCTATTGAATATCCAAGCATTAAAAAAGAAGATTGGAAACTTTTTGTTGACAAAGTTTTGTCTGAACAATTTCAGGTGTGTTGTTTGTTAATATTACCTGATTTAATTGTTGGTAGTTACTAATAATCAGTGGTAACTTTTTGTTCTTCATATAAACTGTTTGTGCAGGAAAAAAGTAAGAAGGTAAAAGACAAAAGAGCAAAGCATGTCTACAACCATCGCTTGGGTAGCACAGGATATGGTGGCATGTTGTATAGAAAAGTAAGTGTGGTAATATGGAGTAATTACAGTAACATAAGTAATCTAATGCGTATAATATAATAGAATCAATTATTTATGTTTTATGTCACCTTGTAACAGAAAAAGGAGAGTGGAGTTTCTGAGCGGGAGATTGATCGCAGTGAAGCTTGGTTAATGGCACGAGCAGACCGAGATGGCAAATATGCTTCTGATGTGACGCCAATTGCTGAGAAAATAGTAAGTCACTTGTATACTTAATTCTTATGAATTTTCTTTATAATATGTGTGTGTGGGGGTAGATATTTACGTACATATATACTGCTTTTTATAATAATTGTATGGCAACATTTACAATTGACAGAAACTCAGTAAGATTTCATCAGAACTTATTTCTTCGCATATAAAAAGGTTAAAACTTGTTTGAGGTGTTATCTTGTAATATTTTCTGTAGTTTCAATTTGAACTGTATATGGATTTGCTCTTTGTTAAAGATTCAAGAAGGATATTAGTTTAGTTTAGCTGATGTCTTGTACTCGTAATTGCGGATTTACAATATTTTTTTTTTTGTAGAATGAGCTGAAGGGTCAGGTTGAACAAGGAACATTCCAATCACAAGGGTCACATGACATTCTAGGTGAAGCTCTTCAGAAGCAGCCAATTGGAAGTAGGGTGCAAGGAGTGGGGCAATTCGTCACCCCATCTATGTACTTTCATGTCCCTGATGCCACTGAGTTAGCAAGAGCAAGAAAGATGTATCAAGAGAGTTTCCAATTCATGTCTGCTCAATTAGAACGCATGAATGAAAGGTTAAATGCGTACAACAATACTGAAGTTGGAAGTTCTAACTTTCCTAAGCCCAAAACTTCCACTGGTGTTCAGATTGACAATGATCAACAATCCCCTGAAACTCTTAGAAAAAGAAAGGTATATGGCCTGTTACATGTCATTATTTTATTTCCATTTGTATATGCATGTATTACTACTAATGGTATGTATTTTGATTATTGCATAGGCTGATTTCCCATCGGGTAAGTCGACTCCAAAATCTGTTAAGAGTAAAATCAAGGACAGTCCCACCACAATTTCCCAAGCAACTCCTCAACAAACCCCCGAAAAAGTAGAGTGTGAAATTACTTCAAAGCCCACACCGAGAAGATCTCCTCGACTAACTCCTAAAGTACTAGATAGTCAGTTCTCCTGTCATGACAAAGTACCCAACAAAGAACCACCAGTCATCAGACCAGCAGAAGTAGCCAAAAAAGAACCCAGAGTCATCAGACCAGCAGAATAGCCAAAAAAGAACCCTGAGTCATCAGACCAGTAGCAAAAGACCTCAATGTACGTGTGAAGAATACACGGGTAGCAGCACTATCAAGAAAGAATGACGGGAGTGAATATATGAACATGTTTACCATGTTCATCGATAATTCTTTACCTCGGTTGATCAAGATTCTGCATGACACAGCAACCTTTGGTGAAATTTGGGAAACACACTTGGACAAAATGATTTGTGCTGAAATCATCGAGTTTAAAGAGGTCTCAAACTGCATCATTAACATATGGATCAAGTACGGTAATCATAACTTATGTTTTAGTAAACTTGGCCCTATTATTTTGTTTCCTATATTCAAACTTACTTCGTTATATATATTTTTTTCCTCTTAGACACCTGTATGAGGAGATGGAGAGCAATGGAAGTACTAAACAGTTCAGTTTGGGCTTTTTGAGAAGCTATATCCAAGGGTCAGCTTCAAAGACATGACTCAATACATTTCAAAACTGTTAGGCTTGGCAGAATTGGGACAAGTCATCGTATTCCCGTATAACCCTGGGTATAACCTTTTTCATTTGCTAGTTATATTCTTTAATTTGTAGATTAATCACTTTTACTTGTAATTCATGTGTGAGAACAATTTTTACTTTGGTTAGTGCCCACTGGGTGTTATTGGCAATTGATATGGTGAGACGTACAACCTATTACCTTGATCCTTTGGAAGGTAGTCCTGATGAAGAGCTAATGCAGATTGTCAACCAGTTAAGTTTGTTATTTTTATCTTTGATCATGCTATTTTATTTTTATGTCTTATGCTAATTATTTGCTAACGTTAGCTATGTCTCTTAATTGTAGGGGGATTCGAATACATCAGAGTTTAAATTCTGATACAAAGGCCAATGTTCAATGGATACCTGTCAAGGTAAAAATCAGACAAACCTAACTAATTATTGTTAACGTACAGTAAAAAATTAATGTAATTTTGATCTTGTAGTGTCCAAGGCAGCCGAGCAGCTTTGAATGTGGTTACTATGTGATGAAATACATGCAAGATATCATCACAAATGTGAACGTTCTGAAAAATAATGTAAGTATTGAAAATGATTTTTACAATACTGCATCATATTGTTTTAATTTATTGTGAAATGAATCAGCTCAAACACCTGTGTGCTTTTTTACAGCTATCTTTTTATTGCGTATTGTATGCATTTTATAAACTGTGGGACTGGGTCCGATATGCTAGATGTCGAGTAATTTTTGGTTAATAATTGAATGTAATGCCCATATTAAGTATTAAAACAAGAAATATATATTTTGATATGAGTAGAAAAATTAATAATAAAATTTTCCTAACAACTTGTTAGTGGGGATGTGCTATGGTGTCGTTGCTTGTACTTTACTTTGATGAGGATAAGTTGTCATCCTAATTAAGGTTTTGTATCTACATCCATATTTGTATTAAATCGCGTACTGTTGGGGTTCACAAGTTGCTTCGGCTATCAAATATTGTTGTTGTTGGGGTTCACAAGTTGTTTTTTTTTTTTTTTGGAATTACCATGATCAGGATGTTCAGTATTTACCTATATAATTTTGGATAAAACAGTAACATTGTTGGAGTTTATTTGTTGGCTTTAATTGTTAACACACAAATATATTTAAATGAATGATAATTAAGTAGTTTAGTCAAGGATTTTCGGTGAATAACTTGTTGTTTTAAAATTAAGTTCAAGGGAGTTGAGGAATACACTGTCAAGGACCTCTCGCGACTTCGTGATCAGTGGGCTACATACGTTGCCAAGTTAATTACAGCCTACAATCGCGAGGTAACATACAAGTAATTTATGATTATTTTTCCTTAAAACAAATCTGTGACTTATTTTTTGTGGTGTGCTAATTGATTTTATATACTTGTAGGTGGAAAAAAAATGAAGGCATATGCGGACTCCAAAATCAGTGACATTGTTATCTGTTTTTTCTTCTTGGCTAAATTTTCCGAAATTAATTTAGTACTTTATCATGTATACTACTTGTTCAACGCTTAATTTAGTACTTGAACTTGTTTTTTACCCCCAAACAATGATGTATTTGAACTATTTTAATTTAACTGATGTATTTGAAATGTGTATTATGTGAATTGCATTACAAGATCTGGTATGTTTAATATATTTTGGGTTTATTTTAATTGTAAAATAAACATGAATAATGTGATTAAAAAAAATAAAACACAACCGGTATAGCACCGTTAATACTGACACTAATTATTTAAATGACGATAAGAATTTTTTATGTTACTGAGTCAGTAGATTCCTGATACTGTAGTCACATAAATCAATGACATGTAAATAGTATCATTAAATGCTACCGCGATTGAGTCACTATCCTTGTGACTCTTTAGTGACACAAAATACTAACATAGAAATAGTATCAACTGATACTAACATCATAGTATCACTATGGTGGTGATACTATAGTGACACAAAATACTGACGCAAAAATCAATGACACCAAAGATTAGTGTCAGTGTGTTCTGGCTTGAGTATTACTGACACAATTAACAAGTGTCAGCAAAAGTAATTACTGACACTAAATTGGTGTCAGTAAAGCCCATTTTTCTAGTAGTGGTAATTACTATGTTATTGTGCTGTTCAAAATAAAAATGTATTACATATCTTTTTACCATGAAGATTTTAGAATATGCCTCTTGCTGTAATAAAACCATATCTAAAACATATATTATTGCAACAATTAAACTTTATATTTTATAATTACACGATCATTTTCAGAATAAATAAAAACTGCTTTCTATCATTGAGCTCACGTGGCTTGCTCTGACTGATTGACTTGTGAGCTAACTCACGAATGATAGTTTGCCACGTGGAAGCCACCCCCAACCCCCTTGCATGGGATGCACGAAGAACGTAATCGTATGGGGCTGGGGGAACTCTTTTTGTAACACCCCAATTCCCCTAACAAGGTATTATGGTGAAATTGAAGTGAAACTGCATTTCATCATTCTCATTTATAAAATCTTCAAAATAATACCCAACAACAAATGTTTTAAACCTCAAAAAAAAATAATGAAATAACGTATTCTCAAATAAATATCATCCCTAAGGAAGCTAAAATATGCGTACCTTGTTAATGTAACATTATTCCCCAAAAGGAACCGAGCTCTTATTCTTCCTATTAAGACCATAAGCTCAAATTATCTAACTCTATCTGCAAAGATGTGGTAACGAGGGGTGAGCCGTCAACTCAGTAAGTAAATTCATGCACAATACTAAAAATCATTAAAATATAATTGATTGAATTTTGTACATATGCATAATAATAAGGGAAATTACCTTTGTAAATCATCATTTAGCAAAAATAAATCACAATAAAGTCATGCAAATACTTTAAACATAACAATAACATTTCAAACACATAAAACATAATTAGCTTATGCCACATAGTATCACCTGTAGACCTCGCGGGATTATTAACATTAACATCATATGTGCACAAAATCCGGCTAGCCTTCTATAACACAACATAATATAACATCACCATGGACAATGAGCCAAATCATTTAAAACTATCCTTGAACTTTTAATCATTTGTAAGCTTCCATAAATTACATTGAAATAATTGATAATTATTTCAAAGTATTTGACTTAAAATATTTTAATAAAGGTTTCTATTTTTAAGATAATTTATTACACAAGTATTTAATAAATAAAGTATTGTTGTACATAATATTTTAAAAAAGATTTTTACTTAACAAAATATTATAAAAGAGTTAAACAAATCAATTTCATATATTTTTCATTCAACATAATACATACCTCAAATAAAAGCAATTTATTAGTGAAATATATGTATCATACATTAATCTACTTATGTCGATCCTCAGCAATAAAAAAAAATAGTAACGTCAACCACGAGCTTACCCTTGTCCTAAAACATCAAGACACATTCTTATCAATATTATTACTCATTCTGACCTTGATATAAATCTAACATGACCAAGCCTAATCATAAGCACTAAATCATCAAAGCTAGTCTAAACCTGACCATCTTATACATGATGATTTTTACCAAGCTAATCATCTGTTGGAAAATTGTAAAAATTATAAAAAGAAACTATAAACGCGTGTAGCATTTCATATAAAAATTGAAAAAAATGAATAAAAGTCAGAAACATAATGCAAAAGAATTTTACATGTAAATATCCACATTGTCCAACAGTGATAAAAACAAAGGTTGCCAAATTAGAAAATTTGTAAAATATTTAATGAAACTCATAGAACCATTTGAGTTTACAATACTAGAAACATCAAGAAACAATACGTCAAATTTCTAGAATTTTTCAGGATGTAAAACTGTTTTAAACGAACTTATATTAAGAGACCAGTAAACCTATCCATAAACTTTTAGGTCTGTGTTTTGCACTTCAAAAATTCATAACTTAATGTTAACTCAATGAAAATTAGTCAAATGAACTTTAAATCATAGAGGATTCACAATATTATATGAATATAATTTTATAAGTCATATAAAACCTTTTAATAAGCCAACCCAATTTTACCATCAGCCATTGCAATTTTGGAATGCACTCTCCAAAATTACAGCAGCCCAACATAACGATTTTTAATAATTTTTATACTCAACCAAAAATTATGAAATTAAACATATGGCAAATAGACATAATGAGGATTAGAAAAAGAAATCAACATGATATTTAGAGATCATTTGTGTAGTCAGAAATATCCATGAATGCAGACATGCTGCTAAAAATTAGAATTTTCCAGCACCACGGTTCAAATTCTGAAAATTTACAATAAATTGGTTACTTGGAATCTCTTTGCACAAAATACATCATTGAAAACCTAAAATTCGTGCAGAAATTAAATAAAAATAAAGGAAAATATAGTAATCAAATCACACTGCTCATGCCTCATGATGCCTATCTAGTTATTTATGATAAAGAAAACAAATATCAGAGAGCATGCATTAAAAAAATATAAATACCTCAAAATTTCTTTCAAATTGCATAAAAGAAAACCTTTGAATTCTTTGTTTTTATATGTTTCTTTGATTAAAGAGTTTTAAATTGTAGGGATATATGAAGAGTCGAAGTTTTATAAAAATATTGCTTTTATAAAAAAATATACGATAAAGACAGTAATCCCTCATAATTTATTTTAAAAAATAAATAAAAAGAAAAAAAATTATACCTTATCTCAAATAATGCTAATTAAAATAAATTCACACAAATAAAAGACAAAAAATTAAATAGATAAACATAAATAAATTCAAACAAACAAGGAACTAGTGTAACACTTTTCTTAAAAGTTTATTTCATTTTTTATGCTAATTATCTATTACAAGCAACGACTATGACGGCGATGTAATTGATTAATTAATATGGAATGCTTTTAGCAGAAAGGAGAGAAAAGCAATTAAGCAATTGATTAATTAACTAGAGGGCCTTTTTCTTCTTCTTCCTTCGCTTCCCCCCCGCACCAACCACCCCCCCCCCCCGGGGGCCCAAAACTGCAGTCATAATTAAAAAGAACCGCCGATTACTTCTCCATTTTTCGCTCCACATATGAAGTCCTAGGCTCCAAGTCATGTTGCACCTTCTAAAATTTTAAAGAAGTGTTTGTTGTAACTTTTCGCAGAGTGTCACAATTTCTTTTTCTAAATAATTAAAATTTATTAATTGAATTTGTTACATAATATTATTCTTGCTAAAAAGACCAAAATACAATACATAAAATTGCACCATGATGCCATGCTCTGAAGAGTCAACAGTGTAGGCAAAACCCATAAAACCAGCGAAACTTGAGAGCAAAATTAATAATTTTCACAACGTTTACTAGGAAACTTAGAGGATATGTTTATACAGATTCAAATCCAATTATGTAAACTAGCACGAGATATAAATAGTGAAAAAGGTTTAAAGAATTAGAAATTAACAATAATAACGTGACAGTAATACAATAATGCCACGTATGTTTGTGAGAGTTTATACTGGTGGTATTACTCAGTTAATAAGATATTTAAAGAACTCATATATATCTCTTTTAATTACAATTACAGCTTTTTAAAGATTAGTTGTGTATATGCAACATTCTTTGATAAATGAATTTGAAATTTAGCTCCCTTAACTATGTATGCTGTATTTTGACTAGCTGTTGCCATAAAATGTTCATTTCTAGTTATTTTTTTGCATAATGGACATAAACAAAATTATTCAAAGGCTGCAATTTGAAGCAATAAGAAGAAATAGTCCACAAATGAATAGATTGATCCACATGAACTGAGGAAACAAAATGTCAAAAAGAAGCATAGGTTGCCATTTCAAGCAACAAGGGGAAATAGTTCATAAATGTGTTCCGCAGGAATTGCCTGATCTTGTGGGCATAATATGGGCATAATTTTACATAGCAAGGGAAAAGCTGAAAATAGATAAACACTTTTTCAGTTTTTCTGTTAGAACTGCCTTTGAATCTCCACTGATCATACAAAGTTACAAACCATGTACGTGCACTTGTCCTTTGTATGTATCTGTAGCCTTCTGTCGTCAAATATATATTATCCAAGTCTCAAGTAAGGGCATTTAAGTAAATAAAGTTTGTATTAGTTAAAGCAAAAATAATCTCTTCCAAAATTCGGTGCTTGCAGCCTGCTTTCACTCAATTCAAATCCTATAAATAGCCCCATTAAATCGTTTCAAATTCCATCCACCATACTGTCAATTCTCAACTTCTCTATCCTTAACTTCCCTTCTGCTTCTCTTATTCCTATCATCAAATTAACTTTTCAAGCAAATGGCAAAATCAATGTCTTTGCATATTCTTTTAGTACTAATATTCTTGATTCTCTTCGTTAGTTCATCTTCAGCAATTCCAATGGTCACTTACAGTGTGATCAGCTTGGGAACCAAATCTGATGGCCAGACTGACACGACGAAAGCCTTTCTAGCTGCATGGGCTAAAGCTTGTGGCTCAACCGCGGACTCAACCATTTACGTGCCACCTGGGAGGTACTTGCTACACAATGTTGTGTTTCAAGGCCAAAGCAGGAACAATGACATTACCATACGTTTTGATGGGACTCTTGGCTCCATCCGATTATCGGATCATTGGAGATGCTGGAAACTGGGTTTTATTTGAGCATGTTAATGGCGTTTATATTGATGGTGGCATCCTTGATGGCCAAGGTGCTGGCTTGTGGGCTTGTAAACGATTAGGCAATAATAATTGCCCTAGCGGTGCCACGGTAAGTCGGAAGATTGTTACTTTTAATAATAGTCATAAATTAAGTGGCTTTCGGTTTTGGTTATTCTCCTCAGATTAAAATAATTAATAACGCTCCTTCTTGTGTAAATTAGCAGATACTGGGCTTTAGCAACTCAAACAACATTCTGATTAACGGATTAACATCCCAAAATAGCCAGATGTTTCATGTTGTCATAGATGGATCTCACAATGTGAAAGTACAAGGGATGAGAGTCTCGGCCTCAGGAAATAGCCCTAACACCGATGGCATTCATGTTCAATCATCAAGTGATGTCACAATTTTGAACGCTAGAATTGGGACTGGAGATGATTGTGTATCAGTTGGCCCTGGCACCACCAATTTACGGATTGAAAACGTTGCTTGTGACCCTGGCCATGGGATCAGGTAGAGAATGAAGAACATGCATGATGGTTTATTTATAGCATTTTATTCTTTTTTACGTCATAATATTTAGTGCCGATTAAATTGGACTATTGTGAATTCGTTGCAGCATTGGTAGCTTAGGCAAAGAGCTACATGAGGCTGGAGTGCAAAATGTGACAGTAAAATATGTGACATTCACAGGAACTGAAAATGGATTAAGTCCTGGGGAAGACCAAACACTGGATTTTCCAGGAATATTCTTTTCCAACATGTTGTTATGAAGAATGTCGATAATCCCATCGTAATTGATCAAAACTACTGTCGTGACAACAAGAATTGCCCTGGAAAGGTATTATATTTATCACTGGTTCTAATGTGAGAATTCGACGACGTTGATGTGAATAAAATTCAACTTATTAATTATAATTTTTACGTTCAACAGGCATCAGGGGTTAAAATCAGTGATGTAACATACCAAGATATTCATGGAACATCTGCAACAGAAGTTGTTGTAAAGTTTCATTGCAGTCAAAAGTATCCATGCTCGGGCATAAACTTGAGCATGTGAAGCTCATTTACAAGAATCAACCAGCTGAAGCATCATGTAGGAATGCTGATGGATCAGCCTCTGGTTTTGTTCAGCCAAATAGTTGCTTGAGGTTGTGATGAATAAATTAGTTCTTGCGTTAAATTGCATTTTTTTTAATGAGCCCAGGAATGTTTTATGGGCCTGTGTGAGGAAGCCTATTGGGCTTTCTTGGACGATGCTTATACAATTTGCCTTATAAGACGAAATCCAAACTTTATTCTTTTTTTTTTGGAACTACAAACTTTATTCTTTTGTACTCAACGAAATGCAGTCATACATTTTGCATAACATAATCTTATTGCAGTAATCAAACTATTAAACTTAACTTTTCCAAATTAAACCAAATTGAAATTGTCACATTTCTTTTCCCTAATAATCAAAAAATTTATTTTAAAAAATTATCAATTAAACTTACACACATATTATATGAGACTCAAACCTAAGACCTAAGTTTTAGTAAGGTTGCTTCCTAACCAGTGGAGTTCGACCTTAATCTATAATAATGAAAACATATTAATTGAGTTTGTTATGTATTCCTGCTAAAAATGCAACAAAATAACATCATAATAAGACTGGCTTTAAAGGATTGTGAGCCTTAGGCGAATTTTTTCATTTTTTTTGGTCTTTATACATTCAACAACATCAACTCTCGAACGAATGTAAAATAACCTAAAGTTTTTTTTTTTTGTATTACACAAGCCATATATCAATATAAAAATTAAAATAAATTAAATTGATAAAAAATGAGAATAATAATAATTTAAAATAAATAATGAAAAAAGCACCTGGAAGTTGTTTAACTGAGATGAATGTGATGATTAGTTGATAGCAATAGATTTCTTAGGAAAACAAATCTTATTTTTGGATAATTATAAATGAGAGTAATAATAGGGAGATATCTAAAAAATAGGCTTTCTTATATACATAACTTAGATAAAATCTTAGAAATCTTAGAAGAATAATTATTTATTAGTGTGTTAATTAAACAAATGTCAAATATTAGGTCTCTCTAAAATTTGGAGTCTTAAGAGACCACCTAGTTCACTTGGTGCTAAAGCTGCCTCTGATGACATGCCCTGAAAGAGACAAGAACAGACAAAAGCCATAAAACTAGCCAAACTTGATAGTGAAATTAATAATTTTCCACAACTCATGGTAGGAAACTTAGAGCATATAATCATAAAGATTTAAATTCAATCATATAAACTAATATGAGACATAATCAGTGAAAAAGTTTTTTAAAAAATTAGAAATTAGAAATTCGAAATTGATAACATGCCGTAAGACAATAATGCCACATATGTTTATGAGAATTTGTAGTTTATGTACTGCATACATGTCCCCTCTAATAATTACAGCTTCTTGATGATTAGTTGTGTCTATGCTATTTATATTCTTTTAAATATAAGAATCTAAATTATTTCCCCTAATGTGTGATATATTTTTGGCAGGCTGTGGCAACAAAATGTTAATGTAACAAGGCCACATATGTTTGTGAGAATTTATACTTGTGGTATTACTCAATTATTATAGTTTATGTACTCCACATACGTACATATATATATATACATCTCATCCTAATATCGAGTAGTTCATACTGATATTGTTGTCTTCCTAAAAATTAAATTAAGCGTAGAAGTCCCTTAATTACAAAAACAATTTTGCAGCGGAAGAAAAACTAACCTTAGAGAATTTCCTAGAACTACATCCACTACAAGAAAAAGTATCTACTATCACAGTCCTCTGTGTGATAGTTTTTGGTCTGGAGGCCTACAACAATAGAATCGTGATAGATTTAGTTTCTGTCATACACTTATGACATAGCTGTGATAGACATATCGTTTGTCAAGAAATTATGATATATTGGTGATATGAATATCATATATCAAGAAATTATGATAGACTAGTGATAAATTATTTGACTATCAAGAATGAAAGACTGATTTTTTATGTTGACTTTAATTGCGCGGGTTTGACTTAATTTTTAAAAATATTATATTACTAAAATAGAAGTGAAACGATGCCGTCTCAGTTGTATGTTTCATAAGTTTGAGGAAAACAGAAACGTAAATAACAAAAAACAATTAATAAAACGTTGCGTTTTGTTAAGGGGGGAAACATTTTTGTGAGAAAAGAGGGAAATTTTTTTCTAAGTGTTCAGAAAATTTGCAAGCGTTATTGTGGAATCTCAAACTCGATTAGCACACTTACAGCAAACCCTCAAAGGCCAGCCATAGCAAACTAACGACACCCAAACACCCATAGTTTCAAAATCATTCTGGTTGTTTCACTGAATCATCTCTCTTTGCTGGGACGAAGTCAGTGCTAATCGAAACCCAAATTGGAATGAGAACAACATCCAGGGTACTTTTATTGACTGAAAAAAACCCAATAGCTTACCATGAAATAAGACCCAAATCGTTGTTGTCGAAGTTGAAACCCTAGGCTTGACTCTGAATTGAAGCTTCACACCCACTGGTGAGTCATTGCTGCATTTGCATGTATTTAATTTTGACTATTTATTCAACTTTTATGTAAAGTAGTAAATAATTTGTAAAAAATTGAAATGTATTTGCATGTATTGCATATATTTCGGTAATCAATTTACTAAATAATTTCCCAGGAAGATATAATTTTGTTAATTTTGAGTTCTGTTTTGAGTTGTAATCGTGCATTGCATAATGTTGTTAATTTTTTCTTATTCTAGGTAATTCTGAATTATATTCATGTATTTGTGTGTGAATTTTTTTTTCTAGCTATTTCTGATATTGAAGCTTCGTTAAGTTAAATGAGTGTTTGTGTATGAAGATGGTGATATTGGCTTGAAATGTCTATAATAAAGCTTGAGGAGGGATTCTTAGTAACTGATTCTGTTATGTAAAATTGAGGGATTCTCACATCTCATTGTCATCTATCTATGCATGTGGTGTTGTAGCTATTTTGCATCTGGTGGTATTATTGTTACTGTTGTTGTCTTGAGTCGTAACATTTGCGTGTCAAATATAAATAGTTGTGATTGCTGCATAAACGTGACAGTTCGATGTTCTTGATTTGTTGAAGGCATTGTATTAAGGTACTTGAAGCTTTTCTTTGTGTTTGCTTTCATTTTTGTTCTACTGATGTATATTATTTGAAGTTGTAGTTTATTATTTCTTCTTAGGCTTACTCATATGATTAATGTAATTTATTGGTACCTTTTTAGCCCTCTTGAATCCAAGGTTTGGAATTCTATCAACTGATCATTCAAAATATATTTCAGTAATCAATATTGTTGCTGGATTTGTACCTGGAATTGGATATAGCAGCAGATTATTGGGTTTAATCTGGTAAGTTCCATTTCTTATCCTCTATTATTTGACGTAGATTGAAGTTGTTATACACTTGCTTAAAATTTACATATCTTTAAATTTATAATTATGATACTATGTAATGTGTTTGTTGTGAGGTCTGTCTTATTTATTATATTTATAGTATAGTAGGAGAGTGAACTTTTGAAAAGTATGAAATTCAGTTTATCAGCTTTCTTGGTTGCTATATTTGTAATTTTGAAATTTGTTTAGTTCACATGGTGTTGTAACATTAGACAAATATTCTAAGTATGTACATTCTTTCTTTGTTTTATGTATATGTCAGGAACATTAATTATTAAGCCAGAAATGGATAAATCTTGGATTCAATGTAATCGATTATCGACAGAATATGAAGAGGGTGTCCAGAAATTTATAAATTTTGCTATAAAAAATGCTAGAGGCAGTAGCGTCATTAGGTGTCCATGCGTTGATTGTGGGAATTTATCATTTGAAACACTTACAACTGTAAAAGATAATTTATATATGCATGGTTTTGATGTGAAATATGACAATTGGTTTTGGCACGGGGAAGAGATTCATAAGAGTTCTTCTCCTCAAAGAGAAAATCATTTTCAGCAACAAAATATAGAGTTTGACAATGGTAATGAGTTAAAAATGGTTAATGATGCTTATAAGGGTTGTTGTGGGGACCCTAAGGCATTCAAAGAGTTGCTAGAACAGGCTGAGAAACCCTTGTACCTAGGATGCACAAAATTTACTAAGTTGTCCTTTTTAGTGAAATTGTTCAATGTGAAGGGTAGATTTGGGTGGTCTGACAGTAGCGTTTCTGCATTGTTGAGTGTTTTAGCAGATGCTTTCCCTAAAACTAATGAAATTCCAACCTCTATGTATGAGGCCAAAAAGACAATGTCAGCTTTGGGTTTAGAATATGTTAAAATTCATGCTTGCCCAAACGATTGTATACTCTACAGAAAAGAGTATGAAGGTCTTTTGGAATGTCCTACTTGTGGGTTATGTAGATGGAAGAAAAAGGATGGTACTGTAGACCAATATAGGAAAGGGGTTCCTGCAAAAACTTTATGGTATTTTCCTCTTATACCTAGGTTTAAGCGTTTCAGTCATCCGAAACTACTAGGGACTTGACTTGGCATGCAAATGAGAGGATGGTTGATGGTAAACTCCGACATCCGGCTGACTCACCATCTTAGAAGTTAGTAGATGAGAAATGGCCGATCTTTGCATCCGATCCTAGAAACCTTCGCCTAGCTCTATCAGCTAATGGAATCAATACACATAGCTCTTTTAGTAGTATATATAGCTACTGGCCAATAATTCTTATTACTTATAATCTTCCACTATGGTTGTGCATGAAACGAAAATTCATAATATTGTCCCTCTTGATTTCTGGTCCTCAACAACCGGGTTTAGACATTGATGTGTATTTGCAACCTCTTATTGAGGATTTGAAAACTTTATGGGATGTTGGGGTGGAGGCATATGATGCCTACAAAAATGAGTACTTTAATTTGCAGGCTGTATTACTATAGACAATAAATGACTTCCCGGCACACGGAAATTTAGCAGGATGTACTGTTAAAGGATACTATGCATGCCCATATTGTGGTGTAGAAACACCAAAATGTAGACTTAAACATAGTGGAAAAAATGTATACATTGGGCATCGACTTTGGCTTCCTCATGGTCATAAATTTCGGTTCCAAGCAAAAGCCTTTGACAATAGTGTGTGTGATGAAACCCCTCCAAAACTATTAAACGGGGAGGAAATTTTCCAGTTAGTCGAATCTATTGATAATAGATGGGGGAAAAGCAACAGTAAAAAGCGTAAAAGTGCGAACAATGATGATCTCGTGTGGTGGAAGAAGAAATCTATATTTTATAATTTAGAGTATTGGAAGCACTTGCTTGTGCGGCATCAATTAGATGTTATGCACATTGAAAAGAATGTGTGTGAGAACATCTACGGTACACTGCTATATATTCCTGGAAAGTCCAAAGATGGACTGAAGTCGAGGATGGATCTCTTGGAAATGAAAATTAGGCCCACCTTAGCACCACAAGTTAAAGGAAACAACAATCGTACATGGCTTCCTCCTGCTTGCCACACCTTAACTAAGGAGGAAAAAGCAAGATTCTGTGCAGCTTTGAAAAGTATCAAGGTTCCTACTGGATACTCTTCAAATATTAGGAATCTTGTGTCAAAAAAGGACTTTAAACTCCAGGGTCTTAAGTCTCATGACTGTCATGTTCTTATGCAATAACTTTTGCCAATTGCCGTAAGGTGTGTGCTGCCCAAACATGTCAAAGAAGCTATCATTAGGTTTTGTTTCTTCTTTAATTCGTTGTGTGCGACTGTGATTGATGTGACAATGCTAGATGAATTAGAGAAAAACATCGTAGAGACTTTGTGCTTGCTTGAAAAATGTTTTCCCCCTTCTTTTTTTGACATAATGGTTCATCTTACTATTCACTTAGTGAGTGAAGTTAGACAATGTGGTCCCATATATTTTGGGTGGATGTATCCTTTTGAGCGATACATGAAAACTCTAAAAGGCTATGTTCGAAACCGTAACTGTCCTGAGGGTTACATAGCGGAGAGTTATATTGCCGAGGAAGCATTAGAATTTTGTGCAGAATACTTGGAAAACATGCCCACAATTGGGGTTCCACCTGGACATGTGCAGAATTTAGAAATTGACAAGCCCATGAGTGGTGGACAAATGGTGGAAGTTGATCGAACTTCATTAGATCAAGCACACTTGTATGTTTTGCATAACACTGAGGAAGTTCACCTTATATAAGGTGATGTTATCTAACTTGTGTTATTTTACCTTTATATTTGTCAGGTTTTGGTAGTTTAGGAACCTAAAAATTTTGTCTTTTTAACTGATTTTTAGAGAGCATAAGGATTGATTACAACTTTGCCATCCACGAAAAAATGAGAAGTGGTTGCCAGATGAACACAATCGAACATTTGCAGATTGGCTAACAGATAAGGTTTTGATAACATTAGTTTAATTAATTCCTTTTTTCCTTTCTGTTTCGGTTTTTGCTTGTTTAACATTATATTCCTATCGATTAATAATAGGAAAATATGTTGATAGAGAACGGTGACGTTGTTACTCAAACAAACCGTTGGTTATCCCAAGGGCCTCGTCCTTATGTTTTCTAATATCCTGGATATGACATAAATGGTTTTCACTTTGTTACAAGAGATCGAGACTTAAATAGAGTTACTCAAAATAGTGGAGTGTCATTGGTTGCACAAATAATTTCAGTCGTAAGTTCAAAAGATAAAAATCCTGTCACTTCTAACATCACATACTATGGAGTGATTAGTGAGATTTGGGATCTAGATTATGTTATCTTTAGAATTCTAATAATGAAGTGTGACTGGGTACATACCAGAGGTGGTGTTATGAAGGATACACTCAGATTTACTTTGGCAGACTTGTTGTTGAGTGTTAGAAAATGCATATTTATAAAGGAGAAAACCGTCATTTTACATTTCAAGTCTTACTAACAACCTTTACTTTTATGTATTTAACCTTCTAGTGATTTAATTACATGTGTTTTATTTTAATTAAGTATTTTATGTATTTTAGGGGCATTATAGTCAATTCACAATAAAGGAGAGATCAGACGGCAAAACGGACATCACTTTTGAACTCAGGACGGTCGAAAACCTTAGGAGGAGCATAAAAGGAAAAATGATACTATTCACATGTACGGTACTATTACGGTACTGTATACGTTACTGTTCACGATACTGTTCACAACACTGTTCACATAGACGGACTGATGACGTGGCATTGACCGATGATGTGGCATTGACTGATGAGGTGTCACGATCCTGTTGGACTAAAATTCTTGTGTACTGTTGATGGTGACGTGGCAGCATATCAGTGGACGAAAAATCTCGCGTACGGTACATGCATCACACAGGATTATTTTCAACCAAACCGCGTTACTGTTCAACCCGGGTCAAACCGTGTTACTGTTCATCCACGTGGTCAAACCGCGTACTGTTGACTGATGACGTGGTGCAATCCTGAGTGTCCAAACTGTTTTTAATCCGATGGCCATGATTTACTCCATGTATCTATAAAAAGGGGGCCTCCCCCCCTAATTTGATATCTCTGAATCCATTTTTGGACTCCATTTTCTATAATTCCCTCTCCATCTTGTATTTTCTATGTATTTTAATAAATTCCCATTTTGCCCTTAGTTTAATTATGAGTAGCTAATTTTCTTTCAAGCTTGGGTTGAAGGTGAAGTCTCAACATGTGTCATGGGCTTAATTTGGTAAATTTATTTTCTCTTCCCCTCTAGTTTTTGTAGATGTTTTGACTTCTCGTCGACAAATAATAATAATCTTGTCAAGATACCGCCTTGGTTACACAAGCTCTCTAGTATAAGGTTATTATTATTTGGCACGATAAGCTCTTAGCACCATATTGATTAGAGTGTGGTTCATGAGGTGTGGATTCCCCCCTCATGATTTAATTGGTATTAATAAGGAATATTTAGCCCATGGTGCATGTTGATACGGATCCAGATACCCAAGCGCTTCAATCATAATAATTTTCTCTTCAATTTCTTCTTGCCATTTTAATTCCAAATTTTAGAATAATTTAATTCACTTCCACCACAAATCTAAACCACCTATTTACAAAATTAATTCTATACATAATTAAAATCCACCTCCTCGTGGAATCGACACTCGTCACCATTAATCTATACTACAATAGATTCGTGCGCTTGCAAGTACATTAAAATTTGCACAACAAGTTTTTGGCACCGTTGCTGGGGAGGTAAGTAATTTTATTTCATAGAATTAATTTGTGTGAATAATTTCTTTTAAATTGTTGTCTTGTATTTTTTTTTAAAAAAAGAAAAAGAAAAAAAGTGAATCTGCATTTAGAGGTTAGTATTTCTTTTCTTTCTCTATTCTTTACAATTCTGCAATTTAATTTTTAAGTTATTTTTCTTTGTAATTTTTGTTTATCTTAATTTAATTTTCTTTATTAAGTTTTAATTTAATTTTTAGTTAATTTCACAAATTTGTTTTAGTGTGTTTTTATAGAAAGGTTGTAACAGCGTAATAAGGTTAGTATCGTAATTTCTCCTTTTCTTTATTTTTATTTGTTTTGTTTCCATTTATTTTTGTGTTCCTTGCATGCATGGTCGTAGGTCATTATTTCCTAATCTTGACCCACTCCGATTTGGAGTATTACCCGATATCTTATAAGTTCCATCACCTATTTATGTTTGAGAAAATGTAAATAATTATTTTATTTAGTGACGTTGTGCCAAGAAAAAGCAAAAAAAAATTTTTAAAAAAAAAGAAAAAAAAATAATAACAATAATAGGTGAAATCCACCTTGCAACTTCCAAAAAAAAAAAAATTTCTCTGTATTTTTCTCAAACATACACTTTGTTTTCCTTATTTCCCTTCTTTGTTAACCATGTCCCTAGCCTACGTTACATCCTAATAAAAGTCCTTCCTAATTTTAGGGAACTATAATCTGAAGTACACCACAAGAAAATACAGTATTGGCTACAAATTCTATTGCAATAAAACTTACTTTATTGCTAAAATTCATATCTTGCAACAAAAATTAGTCTTTATCGCTATAGCTAAATAGATTTTGTTCTTCTTAATGATGTGGAATAGGCAAGAAAATTAGAATATATGGCAACAAAATATTTTCTTGCCCTACGCTATGTTTGGCAACAAAAGTGTTCTTGTTGCCTAACAAGCTTAATGAAAGCAAAATTAGTTTCGTTGCTCAAGTTTTTCCACAACAAACACTTGAATCAGTTGCAACAAATGAAATATTGCAAAAAGTTGTGATTAGCGAGAAAATTTGTTTTGTGCTCTCAGAGTTTTTTGCAACGAGATTAATTTTGTTGCGCAAAGGTTAACAAAAATATTAAATTTTCCAATATTGCTAATAGCAAATTGTTGCACTAAAGTTCCATATGATGTTCAATAACTATTATGTGGCGCCATTATATCCTCACGTTACACTATAAGTAGTATAGTATTTCTTGTCTGGAAGCCATATTCCTCTTTTGACACATCTTGATAAATTGTTAAATTATTTTAATTATGATTCCAAATTTACTTTTTAGGTAATAAGGTTTATAATAATATTTTATACAAAATTTAAAATGATGACATTAAATCTAAGAAAAACGATGGTTTACTTGTTTAAAAAAGATATCAATGATAATAACATATAAAAATTACGATTAGTAATAATATTGATCATAATAATGAATTGAAGTATGAATAATGATCATAGTAGTGTTTTATTGTAGTATCATTCATTACAAGTAAGAGGAAATTAAATGAATGAAGAATCATTACTAATTACATCAATCTTATTGGACAACTAAATAAATTACTTAGTGGGGTGTGTGTGTATTCGCAAGTTGGTAAATTGGATTAATTCAATTTTTCTAGTAAGTATAATTTATTAGAGGATAAAAAAGGTCTTCAATAAATTATTATTGGAAAATACTGAAACTAATATTAAAAAAAAATCAATTAACAACTTGAAAGTGTATTATTGAATATTGATTCAACACAACACTTAACTAGCTATATATGAAGGTTGGGGAGATTTCTATAAATTAAAAATAAAAAAAATAAAAAAATAACATATAGGCTAAAATTAATAAATGAAAATATAAAGATAATATAAAAGCGAACATGACTTCATGGGAGGCTTTTTATTTCCGTGCCTTTTATTTAATAAACCGCGCCTTAACAAAAGTAAAGTTTCCATCTCCAATTTTTTCTTAATTAAAATATTGCTTCTAGAATATTTCCACTTTACTCTCGCTTGTTTCTTTTGCCCAGCCATGGAGTTATTCTCTCTGCCAAAGCTTTAAGCCACTGAAGAGTTGTACTTGGAAGGCACCACTCAAGACAACGATTTCTTCAAGTTAGTATTATTTTATATATTGGCCTGCTGAGTTTGATTTTGTTTAGTGGGTTTTGCTTTAATTATTTATTAAGTGGGTCTTTGTTTCAATTTTTAATTTGTTAAATTAAAGTTAATGGATTATTTTGATGTCTATTTGCCGTTAATTCATCTAAAGAATTATTATATACTGCAATAATAAAATAATACTTGAGGATTATATTCTTTGTCAAACTTCTCTCAATAGTTTTTTGAATTTTTAACTCTATTTCACAGGTGAGTTAATTGTTTGGGAGTTTCGTCTTTGCTGAGAACAAAAACTTGAAGAAAGAATTGAATTCTAATTATTACCTTCAGTTTTCAGGTACAATTCATTTTTTTTTTAAGAATTGTCCACATTATTGTGTAAAATTATTTTATTTTTGTTTTGTTTTTGTTCCCTACATATATTAATTTATAGTATCTAGCAGTGAACAATAGATAGGAGTTGGATGCATTTGCTAAATAAATTATGTAAAGAATACTAAGATGGTATCAAGTCTTTTATGAAGGCTGCTGAGCAATGTGCAAATGAGAATAATCTTGTTCGTTGTCCATGTAAAGAATGTCAAAATGCATTCTTCAAGTCGTTGCATATTGTCAAAGCCCACTTAAAAAGATATGGCATTGCAGCAAGCTATACAAAATGGGTTTTTCATGGTGAAGAACCTGAGTTTGTGGACAATAGTAAAATGAATGTAGGATCTATGCCCAGTAATAGGAGTGCCTTTACATTTGACAATGAAGAGGATGATGATGAAATGTATAATTTAATTCATGATATGTGGGAGCCAATGTCAATGGATGCATTCACTTCGGAGACAAATATTGAAGAGAATGTTGACATGATACACGATGATAATAGAGAATTTAGAATGTGTGCAGGATTGTTAGAAAAGGCTGGAAAAAGTTTATTTCCTAGCTAGTTCTAAGTTATCTGCTTTGAGTTTTATTGTCAAGCTAATGCATATAAAAGTTCTTAATAAATTGAGCAACAAAGCAATAGATATGATTCTCCAATTGTTGAAAGAGGCATTCCCAGAAGGCACAACACTACCAAGTACTACTTATGATGCAAAAAAAAATGTTGAAGGACTTGGGCTTAGGGTATGAAGTCATACATGCATGTAAGTATGATTGTGCTTTATTTTGGAAAGAATATGAGGCATTAGAGAAGTGTCCATACTGTGGTGAACTGAGGTACAAGTTTGAAGGCGATAAAAAGAAAATACCTCAGAAAGTGTTACGTTATTTCCCTTTAAAACCAAGATTACAAAGATTATTTATATCTAGGCATACAACACGGGATATGAGGTGGCATCAAGAGAAGAGAGTTGCTGAGGAAGGTATTTTAAGACATCCTGCTCATGTTATAATTTCTTTGACAAAATTATAGTTATCTTGATTTATTTTTATGTTGATTATTAATAAACTCTACTGTATATTTTTAATAATTACTAGATGGGTCCTAGACATAGAGTTACCAAACGTGTAAGAGCAGAAACTGTTGTCGCATCTACAATTCCTCAATCTCAGCCTGTTATACCCAGCCAAGAGTTTGTGCAAGGTGCTGTTACAACTCTAGAATTTGGTATTTAAAGAGTTTAATTGGTAGGATTTTTTTAAAAATATAACATACAATATAAAAAGAGTTTTTTTTTCTTAATTTTTCTTTCATGCTCCAATTAACTTTATTATTTGAAATATCAAATAATTAGATTTATAAGTATAACAGCAAGTTTCTTTTTTTTTTTTCAATTTATGCCTTAATGCAAATTAATTCCATGACCAATGGATTAAATTTCAACTGTTTAATTAATAAAATTCTTTTTTTTCTTCCTTCATTTACTAACGAAGCTTTATGTATAGGACCAAATGGTAGAGATACAACAACAGCAACAAACCGATCCTGAAGAAGCAAAACCACTAACTCAAAGGGAAATATGCATTGAAGTACTTGGAAAGAAATCAGGCTATTTTCGAGGACTTGGCAACGGACCACGCCCAACTTCAAACCATAGTGTTGATACTTCTGAGGCTGACAGATTGCATGGTATTATATCTTCACAACAAAGTAGATTGGATTCACAAGATGTTGAGCTTCAAGAGCAAAAGAAGACTATTGATCAATTGGAGTCCAGATTGTCCCAATTTGAGGGTATGATGCAGCAATTTTTTTCTTCTCAAGGATCCGCTTTTCGCTTTACAGATTCAGCTACTCAATGATTACTCATTTCAATGATGTCCTTAGAGTATCTTGAACTTGTTAGTATTTTGAATTGGCCATCACTTGATCTTTTTGGTTACTGTTGGTGCATGTCATATCTTTAAGTATTTGGAGTTTGGAGTAGCTGTAATTAGAGATCGTTTATAATTTTTGCTCATTACATTTTTGGGATAGATGACAATCCACTTTTGTATTTGACTATCATATGTGATTCTTAAAGTCAATTTTGTATATATATATATATAGCTTGGATACTGAATGGGCCTTTAACTTTTAAATTAGTTCAATGACATTAATGATTTTTTTGTTAGATTTCTCAACATATATTTCTAGTTTATTATTGTCATGGTAGGGAAAAAAATTGGTATCTTTCCCAACGAACTTGGTTTGCTTCCTTTTATACCATGATATTATTAAAAAAAATTGTAGTATTTTTTAATTACAAAATTGATTTGTTTCTAAAAATATTTAAATATTTATTGCAAATTTGTAAAATATTCAACATAAAGAAACAAAGTAGTTTTGTGCCTAAAATGATCTTAGCTAACAAACACGTTTGTTGGTACGCGTTTTCTTATGTAGTTCTTTATTTCTTAGCAACAAATTAGTTTTGTAGTAAATAACTATATAGAAACAAAATAATTTTGTTGTGTAAAATTGTTTAGCGCAACAAAATAATTTTGTTGTGTAAAATTGTTTAGCTCAACAAAAAAGTTTGTTGCCAAATTATTTTCTAAACAAGTTGAAGACTCCTTCACAACGAATCTGTTTTGTTGCGAAAGGAAGTTTGAGGCGAGAAATGCTTTGATATGTTGTTAAACATAGAGGGCGACAGTGCTAGGCCGACGACCGGGCCGACAAGCTTGTTTTTGTAGCAATAACCTATGGCAACAAAATTGGCACTTTAGGCAACAAAATCTTTTTGTTGCAAAAAGCCATTTCTGTTGTGGTGGTAGAAGCTAGTTATGTGGGCTAAAAAGATGTAGTGGTGCATAATAAAAATAAATAAATAAATAAAAAGATAAATAAATTGGGTTGACTAGTATTTTTATTTGACTTGAGATCGTATTATTTCTAAGCTGATGGCATATTTATTTCATCTTGGTGAGTGATATCACTTCTTTATTATTTTCTCTCTCAATTACCATTCATTGGAGTGACTATTTTTATTGGTTTTAATTTCTTTGTGAGAGTGTCACTATTTCCAGTGAAATTTTGGGGTTTGATATGTCATTCTTGAAAGTAGCTATAACAAAGTCTACTGGGCTGATTCATGTGGATGGTTGATGTGGGTGTGATGTTGCTTTAGACTGGAGATAATGCTTATACTTTTATTTAATTGCTATCATTAATCTGATGGAATAAATACGAGTGTTTCTATTAAAAATTTTTTTTTTTTGAATTTGAATTTTGTTTTCGCTTTATTTGCTAGGGACTAGCAATAAGCTGGTTGGGGGGCGTGTTGAGTGTTAAAAAATGCATATTTATAAAGGAGAAAACTGTCATTTTACATTTCAAGTCTTACTAACAACCTTTACTTTTATGTATTTAACCTTCTTGTGATTTAATTACATGTGTTTTATTTTAATTAAGTATTTTATGTATTTTAGGGGCATTATAGTCATTTCACAATAAAGGAGAGATCAGACGGCAAAACGGACATCACTTTTGAACTCAGGATGGTCGAAAACCTTAGGAGGAGCATAAAAGAAAAAATGACACTATTCACATGTACGGTACTATTCACGTGTACGGTACTATATACGTTACTGTTCACGACACTGTTCACATAGACGGACCGATGATGTGGCATTGACTGATGAGGTGTCACGATCCTGTTGGACTAAAATTCTTATGTACTGTTGATGGTGACGTGGCAGCATATCAGTGGACGAAAAATCTCACGTACGGTACATGCATCACACAGGATTATTTTCAACCAAACCGCGTTACTGTTCAACCCGGGTCAAACCGTGTTACTGTTCATCCACGTGGTCAAACCGCGTACTGTTGACTGATGACGTAGTGCAATCCTGAGCGTCCAAACTGTTTTTAATCCGATGGCCATGATTTACTCCATGTATCTATAAAAAGGGGGCCTCCCCCCTTAATTTGATATCTCTGAATCCATTTTTGGACTCCATTTTCTGTAATTCCTCTCCATCTTGTATTTTCTATGTATTTTAATAAATTCCCATTTTGCCCTTAGTTCAATTATGAGTAGCTAATTTTCTTTCAAGCTTGGGTTGAAGGTGAAGTCTCAACATGTGTCATGGGCTTAATTTGGTAAATTTATTTTCTCTTCCCCTCTAGTTTTTGTAGATGTTTTGACTTCTCGTCGACAAATAATAATAATCTTGTCTAGATACCGCCTTGGTTACACCGGCTCTCTAGTATAAGGTTATTATTATTTGGCACGATAAGCCCTTAGTGCCATATTGATTAGAGTGTGGTTCATGAGGTGTGGATTCCCCCCTCATGATTTAATTGGTATTAATAAGGAATATTTAGCCCATGGTGCATGTTGATACGGATCCAGATACCCAAGCGCTTCAATCATAATAATTTTCTCTTCAATTTCTTCTCGCCATTTTAATTCCAAATTTTAGAATAATTTAATTCACTTCCACCACAAATCTAAACCACCTATTTACAAAATTAATTCTACACATAATTAAAATCCACCTCCTCGTGGGATCGACACTCGTCACCATTAATCTATACTACAATAGATTCGTGCGCTTGCGAGTACATTAAAATTTGCACAACACTTGCAACGAATGGGCCATAAATCTAATCCATTTATTTTAGTTTCTCAAGCCAACCAAGTTTTTTATCCACCTAATCAGCTTGATAAGAAGTGGTCAGTTGTATGCCAAATGCCTAGAAGAGGTAAACCCAGACAAAGAAGTGAAGATGCAGTGGAATACCCTTCGTTGACTACTGAATTTCCAAGTGCTGATAACATAAACTCTATTGACGATGATACTACAATGTATGCACGAGACAGCAAAGAGGGAATTTGGATTGGACCTTGAATATCGTTTCTGTGTTTGTTTGCATGAGCTGTTTATTGAGTCCTTCTCAAAATGATATATGTTAAGGTTAATACAAGAAGTATTTTATGGTATCTATTGTTGTGCAAATTTTAATGTACTCGCAAGCGCACGAATCTGTTGTAGTATAGATCAATGGTGACGAGTGTCGATCCCACGAGGAGGTGGATTTTAATTATATGTAGAATTAATTTTGTGAATGGGTGATTGGATTTGTGGTGGAAATGATTTGGAATATGCTAAAACTTAAATTAAAATGGCGAGAATAAATTCTAAAATTGGTATTGAAATGGCGAGAAGAAATTGAAGAGAATTCTATTGAAATAACGTACTTGGGTATCTGGATCCATATCAACATGCATCATGGGCTAAATAATCCGTATTAATGCCAATTAAATCATGAAGGGGGAATCCACACCTCATGAACCACGCTCTAATCAATATGGTGCTAAGGGCTTATCGTGCCAAATAATAATAACCTTATACTAGAGAGCCGGTGTAACCAAGGCGGTATCTAGACAAGACTATTATTATTTGTCGACGAGAAGTCAAAACATCCACAAAAACTAGAGGGGAAGAGAAAATAAATTTACCAAATTAAGCCCATGACACATGTTGAGACTTCACCTTCAACCCAAGCTTGAAAGAAAATTAGCCACTCATAATTGAACTAGGGGCAAAATAAAAATTTATTAAAATACGAAGAAAATACAAGATGGGGAAGGAATTACAGAAAATGGATCCCAAAAATGGATTCAGAGATATCAAATTAGGGGGGAGAGGCCCCCTTTTTATAGATACATGGAGTAAATCATGGCCATCGGATTAAAAACAGTTTGGACGCTCAGGATTGCGCCACGTCATCAGTCAACAGTCCACGGTTTGACCCGACTTTGAACAGTAACACGGTTTGACCCGACTTTGAACAGTAACGCGGTTTTGACCCGGATGAACAGTAACGCGGTTTGGTTGAAAATAATCCTGTGTGATGCATGTACCGTACGCGAGATTTTTCTTCCACTGATATGCTGCCACGTCACCATCAACAGTACATAAGAATTTTAGCCCAACAGGATCGTGACACCTCATCAGTCAATGCCACGTCATCGGTCAATGCCACGTCATCAATCCGTCTATGTGAACAGTGTCGTGAACAGTAACGTAGACAATACCGTACCCGTGAATAGTACCGTACATGTGAATAGTGCCATTTTTCCTTTTATGCTCCTCCTAAGGTTTTCGATCGTCCTGAGTTCAAAAGTGATGTCCGTTTTGCCGTCTGATCTCTCCTTTATTGTGAAATGACTATAATGCCCCTAAAATACATAAAATACTTAATTAAAATAAAACAAACGGAATTAAATCAAAAGAAGGTTAAATTCATAAAAGTAAGGGTTGTTAGTAAGACTTGAAATGTAAAATGACGGTTTTCTCCTTTATAAATATGCATTTTCTAACACTCAACACACCCCCCAACCAGCTTATTGCTAGTCCCTAGCAAATAAAGCGAAAATAAAATTCAAATTCAAAATATATATTTTTTTTTTAATAGAAACACTCGTATTTATTCCGTCAGATTAATGATAGCAATCAAATAAAAGTATAAGCATTATCTCCAGTCTAAAGCAACATCACAGCCACATCAACCATCCACATGAATCAGCCCAGCAGACTTTGTCATAGCTACTTTCAAGAATGACATGTCAAACCCCAAAATCTCACTGGAAGTAGTGACACTCTCACAAAGAAATTAAAACCAATAAAAATAGTCACTCCAATGAATGGTAATTGAGAGAGAAAATAATAAAGAAGTGATATCACATGCTCTCACCAAGATGAAATAAATATGCCCTCAGCTTAGAAATAATACGATCTCAAGTCAAACAAAAATGCTAGTCAACCCAATTTATTTATCTCTTTTTTTTTATTATTATTATGCATCACGACATCTTTTTAGCCCATATAACTAGCTTCTACTTCAAACTATAGTTCCCTAAAATCAAGAAGGACTTTTATTAGGACGTAACGTAGGCTAGGGACATGGCTAACAAAGAAGGAAAATAAGGAAAACAAAGTGTATGTTTGAGAAAAATGCAGAGAATTTTTTTTTTTTTTTTTTTGGAAGTTGCAAGGTGGATTTCACCTATTATTTTTATTTTTTTTTCTTTTGAAACAACAACTTTTGTTTTGTTTGTTTTTTTTTTTTTTTTTTTTTTTTTTTTGCATAACTTTACTGAACAACAAAATTATTTACATTTTCTCAAACATATATAGGTGATGGAACTTATAAGACATTGGGTAATACTCCAAATCGGAGTGGGTCAAGATGATAAGTTGACAAAGAAAAAGGTTTTTTTTTTAAAGGCTCAAAAGGGTTAACTATGGATATTTGATAAAAGGGATGGCTAGAAAGGCTCAAACGGATCAAAGATGGCCTTTCCATCGTCTTTTAGGGCTCTAAATAATCTTCCATATCTACTAGTTAGATGGGCCTCCAAATGTAGCAACACACTCTTTTTTTTTTTTTATTTTACAAATTTTTTTTTTAAGGGTTAACTCAAAAGTAATTTAGAGATCGTGTATAAAATAATAAACTGCTAAGCTGTATAAAGAGTGGGCAAAAGGGTTATTCTCCAAGAAAAATAATAGGCTCAAAAACTCACTTGGTACTTATTATGACATGTTCATTCCTTCAAGCAACTCATATATGTCTCCGACATCAACATGTAGAGTAGCAAACATAATGTAACATCACTTAAGACTAAAGATAATACAAATACTAAAATTTAAAATTAATCATGTCACCCAATGTTAAAACAAATCACACAAATTTTTTTTTTTTTAAACAACATTCTACCCCCCAACCTATTCTAAACATGAAAGGAAAATATGCATGCAGAAATGTGAAAATGATGCATAAAAACTAATTAGAAAAGTTACACGTAAAATGATAGAAAACGAAAATAATTTTTTTATTTATTTTTTTTTAAAGAAGATGCGTTTCTAGAGGAACTACACTCCATATTCAGCCATCTTCGACTCAAAAGTTGGAAAATGTATATTGATAGAGGAGAAATTAAAAAGAAGAAAAATAAACATAAACATATAATAAAGAAAAAGAAAATGTCTGAAATTTTTTTTTTTTAGTTTTTTAATTTTTTTTTTTTTACGATGAAGATGCGTTTCTAGAGTCACTACACTCCATATTCAGCCATCTTCGACACAAAAAGTTAGCAACAGTTAGTTTCTACAACAAAAATTAGTAAAAACTTAACCAAAATTCCACAATTGTCGACTATTCCCTCCCCCCAACCAGAACGAAACATTGTCCTCAATGTTTGAAAGGAAAGAAGTAGAGTTTAGAAGACATCACCTGGGTGGTGCAACACAGAAAACAATATTTACAAGCGGAGAGTTAAATCTAATTTGTACTTCTTACTGCGGCTACTGTTACCATCATTATTTGGGCGCTCCAACACAAAGGTCCAGGGGTCTGGCTCCGGTTTATAAGCTTGTAACAGATCAAGTAGCTCATTAGCAGTGTGAGCACAAATAAAGAGTTTTTTCACATTAGCGGGAATGAAATAGTTTTTTATTGCATGGTTAAGAAATGCGATAAAGCCATCATAAAAGTTATTGACATTTAACAAACCGATGGGTTTCTGGTGAATGTGTAGATGGGCCCAAGATGCTAGTGTCATAAGTGCCTCTAGTGTTGCAAGATCTCCTGGAAGGAAAATAAAAGCATCAGCATAATTAAGCATTTCAGTTATTCTTTCTTGCATACCTGAGACGACTAACTCTTCTCCAGTTGATGAGTCAGACGAACTGCCCAATGGTTTTAGAACTCTGGGGATGATGCCTAACACTTGACTTCCTCTGATAAAAGCTGCTTCTGAGACCATTTTTGATAACCCTCGATTACCTCCTCCATACACCAAGTGTAATTTTCTCGCTGCTATGCTTCGACCAAGATCTATGGCTGCCTCAACAAACTCTTTATGTTTGCCATAGGTAAATCCAGAAAGCACACAAATGTTCTTGAATTGTCTATTTGGAGTAGCTGCCATTGTGATACTTCTCAAAAAAAATAATTTGTGAGTGCTTGACAAAAGATATCACATTTAAGAGTCTTGGTGATAGTGGGTCATAGTTGTGTATGAGGTAATATGTCAGTGTCAAATAACGCGTAAAGCACGTGGCTCGCAAGTCAAAAAGAAAACAGTAAAAAGGAAAAAGCAAACAGTAATAAAATTATTAAAGACAATAATGCAAACAATAAGACAATAGTGAAATAAAATAACAATAAAGTAAAAGGATATTTACAGGTAGTTGCGACTGTGGCTCACATCTTCCTCTGATTTTACGTCCAGAAACGGCTTGAACGCCCTCTATGGGTCGAGGATGGGCTTCCTATCCAGTTTTCTTAGAAACTGGCAAACAGGGTCGTTTATAGTCAGATTCCCGAGACTGTATCGTGCATGCTCTTTCTGGAATAATGGCCATAACTGGAGAATCGCTCCTTGCACATATCCACTGGGATGCGTTTCAAGAGACAAAAGGATATCATCCAATGACTCCTTATTCAAGCCATCCCTAATGAATTGAATCTTATCTTCCCTGTTATCAGACACCATTCCTAAAGAACATGGGTTTTTATTGCAACTCATTCTGGCACACTTATGACAAGCAACAGAAATTCTTCGAGCTCGTCGTTTTCTTGCATAATTTCCTTTACCACAACCAGGCATGTATGCAATAAATTTTGGAGGTAACTCACCCGCCGATCGTACTTTTGCCTCAATTAACCAACGGATATCAGCAGGTATGTTATTCCTCATGAGTAATCGCATGCGTTCGGACCGAGCTTTATAGATCGTAAAGAGGGCATTCTGAGGAAGTGAAGGGAATCGCTTGTGAAGCTTTGCTAGAATCTCATTTCTGTCCATACTTTCGCCTCAGAATATCAGTTATTATGGGAAACTGAAGTAACCGACTTGATTGTCACGGAGTACCGTTATCCGCCACTTCACCGGGGTAACAAACTAAAGCACACAAATAGAAAAACAAATTAAAACACACAAAGAAAATTAAAATCGTCCTCTTATTGAATTTACCTCAAGCTCCAACTGGATGTCGTAAACACTTCTCTCAATGTCTCTGAGTTGGCGTTCTAAACCCTCAACATAGGCTACTAACTCTGGTGGTTGTAGAGCCCAAATGCGTTGTGTTTTACAAAATTGAATCTGCCTTTTGAGATGAGTTTTGACACGTTGAAGTGGTTTAAGAATGTTCAGGAGGAACGGTCTAAGTATGAGACTCATGATTAAAAATGATAAGAGAAAACTTAATGGTAAAATAAACACACTTATGCAAAAACAATTTCAATTAGCAAAAGAATAATAATAAAAAGAAAGAAAGAAAAATCAAATCAACGAAAAGAAAAAAAAATCAATTCAAATTTGGTGGGTCACTCAAATTTATTTCGGTGTCTTCTTCATGTGGTTGGTACTCTAGATATGACTTTAATCTTTGACCATTAACTTTAAACGTGACACCGTTCTTTGGGTCCTTAATTTCAATTGCCCCATGTGGAAAAACAGTATGAACAATAAAGGGACCAGACCAACGAGAGCGTAACTTACCTGGGAATAGGTGCAAGCGAGAATTGAATAAAAGCACTTTCTGACCTGGAGTGAACGTTTTTCTCATAATTTGCTTGTCATGAAAGACTTTCATCCGTTGCTTGTAAATCTTGGCATTTTCGTATGCATCATTGCGAATTTCCTCAAGTTCTGCCAGTTGTAATCTTCTTTCTGAGCTGGCTTGCTGCATGTCAAAGTTGAATTTCTTGATGGCCCAATACGCACGATGCTCGAGTTCCACAGGTAGGTGGCAAGCTTTTCCATACACTAGCCTGTAGGGTGACATCCCAATCGGGGTCTTGAAAGCCGTTCTATATGCCCATAATGCATCATCAAGTCTTAATGACCAATCTTTTCTGTCTGGCCTCACCGTTTTTTCTAATATGTGCTTTATTTCTCGATTGGAGATCTCAACTTGGCCACTGGTTTGCGGATGATACGGGGTCGCCACTTTGTGTGTGATTGAATACTTTGTCAAAAGAACTTTGAATGCTTTGTTACAAAAGTGGGCACCACCATCACTGATTATTGCTCGAGGGAATCCAAAGCGTGAGACAATGTTGCTTTTCAAAAATGCTATCACCACCTTGTGATCATTGGTCCTACATGGAATTGCTTCTATCCATTTTGATACGTAGTCAACAGCAACCAATATGTATTGATGGCCAAAAGACGGGGGAAAGGGTCCCATGAAGTCGATACCCCATACGTCAAAAATCTCAACCACTAAAATTGGATTTAGTGGCATCATGTTCCTTCGTGTAATGCTCCCCATTCGTTGACACCTATCACATGAAGAACAGAAAGTGTAAGCATCTCGAAATATAGTTGGCCAATAGAAACCACATTGTAAAACTTTAGTCGCTGTTTTCTTAGCACTGAAATGGCCTCCACAAGCTTGTTCATGGCAGAATGAAAGAATATTCTGAATTTCACTTTCTGGGACGCATCGTCTAACAATTTGGTCTGCACAATACTTGAACAAATACGGGTCATCCCAAAAGAAATTCTTTATTTCTGCAAAGAATTTAGCCTTGTCTTGCTTGGTCCAATGCTCTGGAAGTTTACCTGTAACAAGATAATTAACTATATCAGCATACCAAGGTAATACTTCCACATTCATTAATTGTTCATCTGGAAATGACTCATTCAATGGTAATGATTCTGTAATTGTGTCAAAATGGAGTCGAGAGAGGTGGTCCGCCACAACATTTTCTGTCCCTTTCTTATCTTTGAATTCCAAGTCAAATTCCTGCAAAAGTAACACCCAACGAATTAGTCTAGCTTTTGCATCTTTCTTTGTGAGAAGATATTTAAGAGCAGCATGATCTGTGAACACGATTATTTTACAACCAATGAGATAAGATCGAAATTTCTCTAATGCAAACACTACTGCTAGCATTTCTTTTTCAGTAGTTGAATAGTTCAACTGTGCATCATTCAATGTCATACTAGCATAATAAATAACATGGGGAATTCGATCAACTCTTTGTCCTAATACTGCTCCTACTGCATAATCAGATGCATCACACATGAGTTCAAATGGTAAGCTCCAGTTCGGGGCCTGAATGATGGGTGATGATGTCAACAACTGTTTTAATTTTTCAAACGCCATAAGACATGAATCATTAAAGATAAAAGGTACATCCTTAGCAAGTAAGTTGCATAAGGGTCTAGAAACTTTGCTAAAATCTTTAATGAAACGTCTATAGAACCCAGCATGCCCAAGGAAAGATCTTACTTCTCTGACTGTTTTGGGTGGAGGAAGATTAGCAATGAGATCTACCTTGGCTTTGTCAACCTCAATACCTTTGCTCGAAATGATGTGACCGAGAACAATACCTTGTTTTACCATAAAATGGCATTTCTCCCAATTTAAGACCAAGTTCTTCTCGACACATCTCTGCAGAACTAGTGTTAGATGATGTAAACATTGATCAAACGAGTTGCCAAAGACAGAAAAGTCATCCATAAAGACTTCAAGGAATCGTTCAACCATATCAGAAAAAATGCTCAACATGCACCGTTGAAATGTAGCAGGTGCATTGCATAATCCAAATGGCATTCTCCTATATGCAAATGTGCCAAAAGGGCAAGTGAAAGTAGTTTTCTCCTGATCTTTTGGTGCTATGGGGATCTGATTGTATCCTGAGTAGCCATCTAGAAAGCAATAAAATTCATGACCTGCTAATCTATCAAGCATTTGATCAATAAATGGTAAAGGGAAATGGTCTTTACGTGTGACAGAATTCAACTTTCTATAATCAATGCATACACGCCATCCTGTAGTTACTCTAGTGGGTATCAATTCATTATCAGCATTGGTAACTACTGTGACTCCTGACTTTTTGGGGACAACTTGTACAGGACTGACCCATGAACTATCAGAAATTGGGTAAATGATACCTGCATCTAATAGCTTAAGGACTTCAGTTCTAACAACTTCTTTCATATTAGGATTTAACCGACGTTGCATTTCCCTAGTAGTTTTAGCATTTTCATCAAGGTGAATGTAATGCATGCAGTCTACTGGGTTTATACCTTTTATGTCTGCTATGGTCCATCCTAATGCTCCTTTGTGCTCTTTTAAAACATCCAACAACTTACCTTTTTGTTCGTCGTTTAGGGATGATGAGATGATTACCGGCAGAGTATTTTCTTCTCCCAAAAATGCATATTCCAATGTGTTGGGCAATGGTTTGAGCTCGAGTTTCGGTGGTGATTCTGATGATGGGATGAGTTTCTTCTCTGATGGTGCTAGTTGTTCAACTCTTGACTTCCATTTATTAGTGTCCATGGATGGTGCTGAGTCAAGTAGGGCGTTGACCTCATCGACCGATCTGTCAATATCAAAATCCAAACCAAAGTGAGTTAAACATGTTTGTAAAGGATCATCACTAAGGTTTGAAAGAAAAGTATCATCAATTAATGCTTCAATTAAATCCACATCAACAATTCCATCATCTGCACTGTGAGGTTGTTTGGCAATGTTGAAGATGTTCAGCTCCATAGTCATGTTGCCGAAGGACAACTGCATATTTCCAGTCCTACATTGAATGTGAGCATCCGCAGTTGCCAAGAAAGGTCGGCCTAGAATAATGGGGATGTGCTTCCTTGAATCCTGTATTGGTTGAGTGTCAATTACAATAAAATCAACAGGAAAATAAAACTTGTCTACCTGGATAAGCACGTCCTCCACAATACCACGAGGTATTTTCGTGGACCGATCTGCAAGCTGTAACACCACTGGAGTTGGGTGTAATTCTCCAAGTCCAAGTTTCACAAATACAGAATAAGGCAACAAGTTTACACTAGCTCCTAAATCCAACAAAGCATTCTCAATTGTGTGGTTCCCTATACTACACGAGATAGTGGGGGAGCCTGGGTCTTTGCATTTTAAAGGAATTTTATGTTGGAGTATAGAGCTAACGTTTTCAGTTAAAAATGCCTTCTTTTGAACATGCATATTTCTCTTTTTAGTACAAAGGTCTTTAAGAAACTTGGCATAAGATGGAACTTGTTTAATAGCATCAAGTAAGGGGATGTTAACACTTACCTGTTTGAAGATTTCAAGAATCTCACCTGTGGATTTTCCCTTCTTGCCTTTAGCTAACCTCTGGGGGAATGGAGCTTTGGGAACGTATTCTCGTGGGTTGGTTTCTTCTTTTTCTTCCGGTGATGAGTCTTCAACATCCACAGGTACAATTTGATTTTCTTTTGTCACCGGCATCTCCACTTTGTTGTCGACTTCTTTTCCTTTTCGCAAGGTCATGATTGCTTTGACCTCTCCATGTTGCTGTGGTGAACTGGTACTTGCTTCATGTACTCCTTTAGGATTAGGCACTGGTTGACTTGGAAACTTGCCTTTCTCAACAGTCATTGCCAATGTCTGAACTGAAGAAGCAAGTTGTCCCACCATCTTCTCGAGGCTTGAAACTGATTGAGCTTGGGAGTTGAAGCCTGCTCTCAACTCATTTCGTAGTCCATCAATGGTGCGATTCTGTTGCTCAATCGTGGAGTGAGTAACATTCCTGAAATTCTGGAATGCATCCTCCCATGGTCTAGGTTGAGAGTGGTTCTGGTTCTGATTATATGGTCTAAATGGTGGCTGAGAGGCTTGAGGAATTTGCGGAATTGGTTGCATTGGTGGAGCTGGAGCTGCTGGTCCGTTCTGTTGGAATCCTTGAGACCATGAAAAATTGGGGTGGTCTCTCCATCCAGGGTTATATGTGTTGGAGTATGGGTTGTAATTCGATGGTTTTCTCATTACACCTATGGCATTGGCTTGATCTGAGTATGAGTCATGGTCATGTGGCTCTGTTGATTTAGCAGTCGATAATGATGCTATTTGTCGAGAGAGACCTTCAATTATCGCTTTGACTTCTTTAATTTCTGAACTTGATTCGCCAATGTGAACCTCATTTACTCCCTTAATTCTTCTAGTATTCCTGAGTGATCGACTCCGTTGTTGGGAATTATCCGCTTGTCGCTGGAAGAATTCCCAAATCTCTGATGCACTTTTTGACATTAGCTCTCCTCCACTTGTTGCCATTAGCCATTCTTGCACATTTGGCAATAATCCCTCCAAAAAATATTGGCATTGGTGCCATTTCTCGTACCCATGATGTGGACACTTCAAGAGTAGCCCATTGAATCGCTCCCACGTTTCGAAAAACTGCTCGTCATCTCTCTGGGTAAACTCCGAGATTTCCCTGCGAATAGCATTGGTTTTATGCACTGGGAAATATTTATTTAAAAATTTAGTTACCATTTGTTCCCATGATGCAATGCTATTAGCAGGTAATGTATTAAGCCATGAACGAGCTCTATCTTTTAAAGAAAATGGGAATAATCTGAGTTTAACATCATCATCTGAAAAATTCTCATATTTAAATGTTTGACAAATTGCATGAAAATCATTCAAATGATTATATGGGTCCTCATTTTCTAGGCCATAGAATGTGGGGAGACAATTTAGCACACTAGGTTTTAGTTCAAAACTCCTAGCAGCTACATTTGGGTATCTTATGCATGATGTGCTCAAATTAGCTAAGGGACTAAAATAGTCCTTAAATGGCCTCTCCTGTGGTGCTTGTAAATCCATTTTATTTTTAATTTGTTTGTGTGTGCGAAGTGTTTTTTCTAATTCAAGGTCTATAGGTTCAAGATTAGGTAATAATGACCTACGACCATGCATGCAAAATAAATAAAATAAAAATAAAGATGCAAACAAAACAAAAAATAGAGATGGGAACAAAACAAATAAAAATAAAGAAGAGGGAGAAATTACGATACTAACCTTATTGCGCTATTAAAACCTTTCTATAAAAATACACAAAAACAAATACGTGAAATAAATTAACTAAAAATTAAATTAATAAAATAAACAAAAAAAATTACAAAGAAAAATAAATTGAAAATTAAATTACAGAATTTTAAAGAAGAGAAAAAATAAAAGAAATACTAACCTTTAAATGTAGATTCACTCTTTTTTTTAATAAAAAAAAATACAAGAAAACAATTTAAATGGAATTATTCACAAAAATTAATTCTATGAATTAAAATTACTTACCTCCCCGGCAACGGCGCCAAAAACTTGTTGTGCAAATTTTAATGTACTCGCAAGCGCACGAATCTGTTGTAGTATAGATCAATGGTGACGAGTGTCGATCCCACGAGGAGGTGGATTTTAATTATATGTAGAATTAATTTTGTGAATGGGTGATTGGATTTGTGGTGGAAATGATTTGGAATATGCTAAAACTTAAATTAAAATGGCGAGAATAAATTCTAAAATTGGTATTGAAATGGCGAGAAGAAATTGAAGAGAATTCTATTGAAATAACGTACTTGGGTATCTGGATCCATATCAACATGCATCATGGGCTAAATAATCCGTATTAATGCCAATTAAATCATGAAGGGGGAATCCACACCTCATGAACCACGCTCTAATCAATATGGTGCTAAGGGCTTATCGTGCCAAATAATAATAACCTTATACTAGAGAGCCGGTGTAACCAAGGCGGTATCTAGACAAGACTATTATTATTTGTCGACGAGAAGTCAAAACATCCACAAAAACTAGAGGGGAAGAGAAAATAAATTTACCAAATTAAGCCCATGACACATGTTGAGACTTCACCTTCAACCCAAGCTTGAAAGAAAATTAGCCACTCATAATTGAACTAGGGGCAAAATAGAAATTTATTAAAATACGAAGAAAATACAAGATGGGGAAGGAATTACAGAAAATGGATCCCAAAAATGGATTCAGAGATATCAAATTAGGGGGGAGAGGCCCCCTTTTTATAGATACATGGAGTAAATCATGGCCATCGGATTAAAAACAGTTTGGACGCTCAGGATTGCGCCACGTCATCAGTCAACAGTCCACGGTTTGACCCGACTTTGAACAGTAACACGGTTTGACCCGACTTTGAACAGTAACGCG
The DNA here is from genome assembly GCF_000493195.1 of Citrus x clementina. Lineage (NCBI taxonomy): Eukaryota > Viridiplantae > Streptophyta > Magnoliopsida > Sapindales > Rutaceae > Citrus > Citrus x clementina. The sequence goes on from NW_006262339.1 coordinate 26,216,370, forward strand.
GTTTTGACCCGGATGAACAGTAACGCGGTTTGGTTGAAAATAATCCTGTGTGATGCATGTACCGTACGCGAGATTTTTCTTCCACTGATATGCTGCCACGTCACCATCAACAGTACATAAGAATTTTAGCCCAACAGGATCGTGACACCTCATCAGTCAATGCCACGTCATCGGTCAATGCCACGTCATCAATCCGTCTATGTGAACAGTGTCGTGAACAGTAACGTAGACAATACCGTACCCGTGAATAGTACCGTACATGTGAATAGTGCCATTTTTCCTTTTATGCTCCTCCTAAGGTTTTCGATCGTCCTGAGTTCAAAAGTGATGTCCGTTTTGCCGTCTGATCTCTCCTTTATTGTGAAATGACTATAATGCCCCTAAAATACATAAAATACTTAATTAAAATAAAACAAACGGAATTAAATCAAAAGAAGGTTAAATTCATAAAAGTAAGGGTTGTTAGTAAGACTTGAAATGTAAAATGACGGTTTTCTCCTTTATAAATATGCATTTTCTAACACTCAACATCTATTATTATTTTATTTTATATTTTTTGGCAGTTTTTATATGGTAATGTATTCTCATCATTTGATTTTGTTCTGCAGTTGTGATATTCGTCATGGATAAGGGAAAAAATGTCCCTGAGAGTTCTTCACCTGAGCAATCCGATGCCCATTTCGATGAGTTTTTAGATGAAAAAAATGATGGATTTGTTGGTGAGGAATCAGAGTACCATGAGGCATTTATCCGAGAAGGATATGATCCTGAAACGCCCCTGGCCGATCATGTCCCTGATCTTGATGAGTTTGGAGATGAGAACGAGGATGAACCTGAGAGCAGCAGTAAGCGAAGCAGAGGTGGCACTGTTGGGTCAGAACAAAACAAAAAGAGGAAAAGGAGTGGAAGGTTTGTGGTTAAATACAACAGCCTTGGTGTTCCAGTTGGTGATGAAGCCATTGAGCTGGCTACGTATATTTGTGTTTTGGTTCGTACATCAATTCCAATCCTCTACAACGATTGGCGTAGAGTTCCAGATGATATGAAGGAGCGTCTATGGGAGTCTGTTAAGGTATAAAATAACTTCCTTAAGACGATTACTCTAGTTTTATTGTTGCTGGAAAAATCTGAAAAATCTCACATTTTGAGAATGAAACTTGAAGGTGTACTTCGTGGTTCATCCTCGAAGTAGGAAGCAAGTACTACAAGCTATCGGAGCTGCATTTCGGAACTTTAAGTACACTCTAATGAGGAACTATGTTTTACCATTTGTTAATGACCGTAAAAGGCTTTTCAAGCCACCAGCACAGTACAACACGATTGATAAGGAAAGTTGGATTAAGTTTGTAAAGGAAAGACTATCTGAAAAATTTCAAGTGAGTGTCCAATTCAAGTGTTAATAATATATCAATGCTTATGACATTTTTCCTTATGTGTTTATCCATTGTTTGTTTGGTTGTTTTAAGCAGAAAGTTAGTGGTGTGAATAAACTTAGGTGGGCACAAAATAAGTTTAATAATCACCTAAGTAGAAAAGGTTACGATGGGTTAATGCAGGAAGTGGTATGTACTGTGAATTAGTTGCTAACATTTTACTGTTGTTTGGTTAATGCAAATAATGATTGTTACTAACATTTTAACTTTTTATTAACTTTTTTACAGTGCTCAGAAACAGGCCTTACTGAAGAAGAAGTGGACAGGAGTGTTCTTTGGAAGAGAGCTCGGCAAATGAAAAATGGAGGATACCACCCCGATGTTGAACCAGTTATTAAAAAAATCGTAAGAAATTTTTTGCTTACTACTGTAATTCTATTTGTGATTACTTATACTTTGATAACATTGGCTTACTTAATTCATTTCTGTGGTAGGATAAACTGGAGATGGAAGCTAAGAAAGGAAAGATGCGGTCATCCGGAAAAAATGATATTCTCGCACAATCTTTGGGAAAAGCTCCAAAATGTGGTCATATGCAAGGAGTGGGCAAGTTTGTGATCCCGTCTCTGTATTTTCAAACTTGCCAGAGGCCTGCTGATAGAGACAGGCAAAGAGAGGACCGTCTATGGAGGGAATCAATTAACCGGCAGTTGGAAGAAATGAGAAATGAACTGAGAAAAACACCTCATCATTCAGATATAGCAAGTTCCAGCTACCCTCGTGTGCCTGGTGAAAACAATAATGTTGTTGGAGATGATGGCATAAAGTCTGTTCAAGCTGAAGCAGTTGCTGAAACAACAAAGGTCAGTTTATTAACTATTTTTTCTTATTATTTCTAGATTTAGTTTTTTGCTGGATAAGGGTTGTTGTAGTTACTGTTCTTACCTGTTATTTGTGGATTTAGTTTGCTGTATGTTTACTATTTATACATATGTTCTTTCTGGGGTGTCATTTGATACTGTTAACTACTTTGTAAGAGAAATTTAGAGTATTTAGAAACTATTTATGCCAATCACACTGAACAATTATGTTTGTAGAAGCCTGATCATTTGAAAAAAAAGAAGCAAGGGACACCTAAGAAAAAGACAGACATAGCAAACAAAAACAAGGATACACCTACCAAAAAACTCTCTGTCATTGCAAGAAAGAGTCCAAGATTGAACCCAACTGAAATCCCAAGTGGAGATGCCTGATGATTTGTTACAGGGAAAAAAAAATAGCAACCCTAAACATCAAGGCACAAAAAAACATTTGAACTTTGAATCAGCAGAACAACATAATGATATAATAGAGATAGGACATACAGATGCTGTAAAATAGACCAAGAACGAGGGTAAAAAAGTTGCAATGAAGCCTTTCCCAACAAGGAGGAACACAAGGCATGCAGGAGGAGTAAAACGAAACAAGATTCCGTTGCTGCAGTTGTTTGGCACAATGTGTGAAGCTAAGATGTCAGACCAAGAATGGATTCCATATCTACTAGATGATGGTGTTTTCCATTTGGAAGGGATTAGAGCTCATATTGGAAAGCGTGACTACAGTGTAGTTCTGTCAATGGATGCTATAGGAGTAAACGTAATCGAAGTCTATATTGCGTAAGTGATTCATAATCATTCTAGTTTTATGTGTACTTTTTATGGGAGTCCTAATTAATGGACTTTAACATTGTTTGTCTATTGTTTATCAGGATGTTGTATGCTTCCATTCTCCCTAGGAAAAGAGGAGTGAAACCATTTGGATTCGCTCGTCCAGGTCTGGTTTCACTAGGCAAAGAACGTAATGCTACTGCATCATTTGACCTTAGGGCACGTGGAGTTTGTGATCGATTGAAAAAAGCGAAGAAGGGACAATTCATCTTTATGCCTTATAATCACTAGTATGCTCCTTTAATACTTTTCAACTCATATTAATTTCTTTTCTTGCCTTAATTTACTGAAATTGCTACCTTAATGTTCTTTCTTTTATTATAGTTATCATTGGGTGCTGGTCATCTTTGATGTGTTGAAAAAAGAAGTTTATTATCTCGATTCTTATGGGGGAGATCTTGATGATGATTTAAAAGAGCTCATTAAAGTGTATGTTCAATTTTTTTATTACCATTGTCAATATAAAATTACTTTTACATACTTTACAGATACTTTGTTACAATTTTTTTTTTGTATACAGCTCTATGACAATGTTTATAACACAAGAGGGTAAGGAGAAATGGAATTATAATAAGATGGTCAGATCCGAAAAGGTTTGAACTATTACCTTAACTATAATTATATTTTACCATGCTTAATTATTATTAAAATGAACTGTACAATTGCTGATTGTGAACAGGTCCCACAGCAACCAGCAAGTTCAGTCGTGTGTGGATTTTACGTCATGAGATTCTTGAAAGACTTAATTAATGACTTCTCTTTACTAATGAACAATGTGAGTTCCTTGATCATAATTTGCTTCATAAAAAAGAACATGTCCTGTTTCAAAGTTTCACTAAATATTTATTTTTCATAAATAGTTCAATGGAAAGACAACATATTCTGATGCTGAATTAGATGAAGTCCGTATTGAGTGGGCAAACTATTTTTCTGGAGTACTTGCTGTTATGTGAGGTAACCCTTACCTATTATGTTGTTATTGTGAGTTCATAGATGAAATAAATTAATTTACTACCTATATTTTACTTGGGCAGTTATCTAGCTTATTATACTTCTATGTTGGATTATGATGAAGATGGTGGGTACTGCTGGAGTTGGCTAGTTTTTTTATTTGTTTGGAAAATAGCTCCCGGATATTGATGCAATTTTACACATTTTGGTTGTTCTTAGGTTAGATTTTCACGTTTGGGAACTGCTGGCCTTGTCTAATCAGTATTTTTGGCTCTTCTTATGTTGCTGGAAGTGTTGCTGGAAATGAACTATGTTGTTTCCTTTGTTCATGTTGGTAGAAATGACTCTGTTGTTCGCTTCCTTATGCTACTGGAATTGAACTGATCATTGTTCATTTGTGTTGTACATGCTGCTGGAATTTAGTTCTTAGGTTGTTACAATACTCTTCTTCTATTTATGTTGGACTTGTCACTCTCGAATTTGATTAAATTATGTTTACTGACAATTATGAAATCTTAGTCAATGTTATCCATTTCATTTTCTTTGTCAGTTAATTTTTAATTGCAATATTAATTTTAATAATCTAATTAATTAGCTAATTTATGAAATATTAATTTCTACTAAATCAATTGCAGGATTGTTATTAAAATGATAATAATTTCATGGTGCAAAAAAATATCCATTTTTTATTAATTATAATTTCAATTTTTGATTTAATTGAAAAAATTCATTTAATTATAATTTGCATTTCACGCCAAATTTGATTTTCCCGCCAAAAATTCAAAATATGGCGCACAAATTTTAAAAAAAAGGGGCCAAATTCAAATTTATTATATTCCCCTCTAAATAAAGTTATGACAGTTATGTGACTAAAAATATCTATCACAGATTATGACTGGTATTGTTCTGTCATCAATTCTTGACGGTAGCTACAATAACGGTATGAACAACCGTCATCCACCCCCTACTATGACAGATTTTGCCTGTCATGGTAGGCACTTTTTCTTGTGGTGATCAAATAAACTAAATCAAGAGTTTATCTCCACTAATACACAACTTTTAATTAATAAATCAATACATGAGTTCATCTCCATTGATACTCAACATTTAACAAATAACCAAAGCAGGAGTTTATCTCCATTGATATATATCATTTTTACAAATAACTAAACATAAAAGTTTTCAAATACTACACAAAAAAAAACTAAAGTAGAGCTTCACATTACACTTTTAGAGTTAAGCTTTTACTCGCTTTTGTCTGAAAAATGAAATTGACAAGAGGGTGAGCTATCATACTCAGTAAGTAGAAACATGCATAATAAACATAATGGTATCTTTGCTCCATATTTGCAAACATTCAGTTTAGCACTAAGTTCATAACAAACATATGAACCTTTGTATAGAAGCTTTGCTGAACACTGTTTTACTTAAAATAAATTCAAACTGAACAATCCGAACTAAATTCAAATTCAAAAAAATTATCATATCAAAATACAATGGAAAACATATATCAAGTCAAAACAAATCGGAATATATATCATATCATGATATATCATATAGGAAAGCTCATGTCAAATAGTGTCACTTGCACCCATGGTGACCCAATATAAATCAAATCATATAATTTACACAACAGAATAGAATTTTAGTAGTGAAAGTCACCAATTGCTCCCTTTGACCCAGCCAGAACAAAACATATCATATCAAAGATAACTATTGACATTGAGCCAAAATATTTAGATTACATTCATTAAATACAGACTTAAATCTCATATAGCGACCTGCACGTGGCACCCGTACAGTTTACACTCTTTAAATGCAAACTTTTAATTCGAACCTGTCTAAACTTGAGCAAAGACCATTAAAATATTTTTTTTTTTATACAAACAGGTTCAAAAAACATATATAGTTATAGAAAAATGATTTGGAAAACATTTGGAAAACAAAAGAGTTCATCATGGATAGGTCTACTTACTTGAATCCAAAGTAAATCTTAACCTTTCACTTACTAATTCGAAGCATCACCAACACATCTTAAAATTGAAACAAATGCTGATTTATCATTAAATCCATATAGAATAAGCCAGAACCTTGACTGAAATCCTTATCACAAAGGAATTACTAAATTCTGCACAACAATCAGCGTCCAAAATATAATTCACATGCTTAAGGACTTCCAATAATTCTAATATTTTCTAGAATATTATCTCCATATGTGAACTAATTAATCCTCAAATTTCAGAATTTATTACTTAATAAGTTAAAAGATCTATTTCTAGGAAAGCAGTGGAACTTAATCTCTAATTCGCAGTCTATTAGAATCTGAGCTGAATTTCACAAATTGCTTGAAAGCCAAAATGAACTTCAAAATTCATGAACATTGTGCCATATCAAACCACAGATGTCCAGTATGACTCCTCAAAGTTTTAGAATTTTATTCCTCATATATTTAGAGTTATGAATTTTCAAACATTCGCAGGTCAACTTTGTTAGAATTTTCCTTCAGTAAATAACACAGTTTGTCTCAATATTTAGCAATCCAAATGGCAATCAGAAATTATGAAAATTTACTGAGAGACTTTTCCATATGTATTCAATTATATCCAAAATTCAGAATTTTATCTTTCATATATCCAAAGTTATAAAAGTATCATTCTTTAAGGGTCAAGAGTGACAGCATCTAGAAACAGATTTTCTTCCAAACTTTATTCATGTTCTAAGTCCCTTATTCAACATTAAAATCCATGAGAATTAAATTGACCATAGTTTAACATGTGATTAACAAATGTTAAATAGTTCAAACGGAAAATACATCAATTAAAAAAAAATAACAGAGAGACCATATCAGAAATTTCTTAGATATCCGAACATCAATAAAGATCAAAATTTTATATTTCCTACTCAAAACTATAAAAGGAATTCATTACTAGAATAAAATAAAACGGAAATTGCTTAAGCTTCTTAAGGTAATTTGAAGTATGAAAGTGAATAGCATATAATCCAGCAAAAAAAGTGATTTTAGTTTCATATAAAAGAATATTACGGTGGTTATAGAAGTGGGGTAAGTAAGTACAAATCAGATAATGGGAGGTTGTTAAACTTCCTTAAATCAATTTTAATTTAAAAAATAACATGAATTGAATAAGAAAAAAATTACTTTTTAAAACTACATGCAAGTGTACAAAAATTAAATTTGTGGGTATCACATTCACCCTTGATTTAAAGGATTTCATCCTCAAAATTCACCTCACCTCATATCCTAGCATTGATTTACCAAGTACAACTAACCATTGAGAAAGAAGGCTAAGATACCCAAATTTAGCTTCTACCCTCCTTTGCAGCTATATAGACCATATATTCACTCAACCTGATAGGGAAAAAACCTAATTCTACTTTCCTTTCTGTTGAAAAGTCATGCATGTGGCATCCAAATTCAAGAAGACATGCAAAATTTCAAAGGGATACCAAACAATTAAAGAAAAAAAAAATGAAAAGTTGGCAAATTTGTCAAATTTACCAAATGGATACCATTGACATTTTTGCATGGATTAGGTGGAATAGTGCTTGGGTTAGGTGGAATAGTACTGAGTTAGGTGGAATAGTACTAGCTTCAAGCCTATAAATAGAGAGCATTTCTTCATTTCATTTCATTCCAAAAATTTGTTAAGCTTATTAGTTGTTAAGCTTTTGAGAGTTCTGAGAGTGTGAGCAATTGGAGAGTGTGTGTGAGAGTACTGGGTGTATTTGAGTTTTGGGAAAGTAAGATTTCTTTACTCAAATTTGTACTCAAATAATTGTTAATAATACAATTATTTTTCTCTTGCTCTCGTGCATGTAGGTTTAATTACCGAACCACGTAAATTTTATATTTTTTATTTTTCAGTAATTATTTGGTGCGCTTGATTCCGCATTCCGCGCACAACAAGTAGTATCAGAGCCGACGGTTCGTAGTTGGGGGATACGATACTGTTCACGAATACGGTGGAGACAGCCATTTGTACTTGGGAGACAGTCTATCGTAAGTAGTGTGTATTTTTGCACGTCTAGGAAAGTTCTATCAACAAAGGCGATAAGAGTCTAAGGATTCTGGTTTTTAATTGGGATCGAGTTCCCATCCAATCTCTTGGAAACTTTCTTAGTGCATTTATTCACGCAAAATTAACATCATAGAGACTGTTTTTCAAGTGGAAATAGTTTGTTGAGAAAATGGTAGAAGGTGAAACTTCCAGAATTGGGGAGAGATCTACTGAGACTATTTCAAAAGACACTTCAGGTGGGAGGCGAGATTTGTCAAATCGCTATTCAACACCTGTTATAGGAGGCCAAAAAATCGATGTTGAAAAGTTTAATGGGAAAATCAACTTCGGCATGTGGAGGCGCGAAGTTATGGATGCCCTTATTCAAATCGATCTCGATGTTGTTCTGAAAAATAAAAGACACTTGTATGATGAAGAAATTTGGGATCGTATGAACGAGAAAGCTTGTGGTCAGATCAGATCAGATCTTGTTTGACCAAGGAGGTGAAATACTTAGTGAAAGATGATGAGTGTGCGGTGACTTTGTGGTGTACATTAGAGGAGAAGTACTTGCTAAAAAGTCCTGAAAATCACATTCATGCAATGAGCCAAGTATATGGCTTTCGAATGAAGCCTGGGGTGTCAATGCACGATCATGTCTCAAGATTTGAAAAGTTACTTGCTGATTTGAAGAATCTTGATGAAGATATTAAGGATGAAGTCAAGGCTATGATTCTGTTACACTCACTACCAAAGGAATATAATCATTTTGCGACTACTTTGATATATGGGAAGAGTGTGATCGTCTTCAAAGATGTTTGCACAACATTGACTAGCTTGGAGATTCGAAATAATGATAAAAATTCTGAACGAGCCTCGTCTGAAGTTTTGATGAGCAAAGATTGGGCGATGGAGAAAAAACAGAAGCGTGGTGGAAAGAATTCTCGATCTAAATCGAGAAACAGAAATATAGCTCGAGACAAGTGTGCCTTTTGTCATGAAAAGGGCCATTGGAGGAAAGATTGTCCAAAGGCTCAAAAGAGAGATGGGAAGAAACTAGCAGCAGCAAACATGGCACGGAAAGATGAAGACTCTGATTATTCATTAAGTATTACTCCTGCAGCTTACGTGGCTAGTTTGAGCGAGTGGATACTTGATACTAGAACAACTTATCGTTTGTGTCCTATTAAGGAATGGTTTACGGATTTTCGTAATCTGGAATCCAATGCAGTTGTGATGGAGAATGATCAACCTTGTCGCACAATGGAGATAGGAACAATTCGACTCAAAATGTTTGATGGAATGGTTAGAGAACTCAAAAAGGTTAGATTTGTTCCAACTTTAAAGAAAAATCTAATTTCTGTGAGTGCTTTGGAAGTTAAAGGCTACAAGGTTACCATTAAAGATGGTAAAATGAAGTTTACACATGGGGCTATAGTGATTCTGCAAGGGGTTCGACGTCACAATCTGTACTATTTAATAGGAGGTACAACTGATGAAGCAAATGTTGTTGAGGCGCATAGTGATACCACTAAGTTATGGCATATACGACTGGGACATGCTGGAGAGAAGTCTTTGCAAACTCTGATGAGGCACAGACTCTTAAAAGGTACCAAAACCTGTAAATTAAATTTCTGTGAGCATTGTGTAGTAGGCAAGAAAACATGGGTCAAGTTTGGTACAGCTAATCACGATACTCGTGAGATCCTTGAATATATTCATAGTGATGTATGGGGACCAACTAAGATTGCATCAATTGGTGGAAGCTATTATTTTGTTACATTTGTTGATGATTTGTCTAAACGTATGTGGGTGTACACCATGCGAGCAAAGGATGAGGTTCTAGAGATTTTCGTGAAATGGAAGAAATTGGTGGAGACTCAAACTGGCAGAAAGATCAAAGTATTACGATATGATAATGGGGGTGAATATACTTCTAATTCATTCTTGCAAGTATGCCAGAACGAGGGTATTAAAAGACATTTCACAGTGAGACATACTTCGTAACAGAACGGTGTGGCTGAGCGTATGAATCATACTGGAGAAAATACGATGTATGTTATCTAATGCTGGTTTAGATAAAAAGTTTTGGGCTGAAGCTGTGAGCTACGCAAGTCACTTGGTAAACCAGTTGCCTTTTGCTGCAATTAGAGGTAAAACTCCTATGGAAATGTGGTCTGGAAAGCATACACAAGACTATGATTCCCTTCGTATATTTGGGTGTCCAGCTTATTATCATGTTAAAGATGGTAAACTGGATCCTCGTTATAGAAAAACTATCTTTATGGGATTCAAAAGTGGAGTAAAGGGCTTCAAGCTTTGGGATCTCGAAGATAAAAAGTTTGTGTGTAGCAGGGATGTCACATTTAATGAAGCTTCAATGATGAAAGCTTCAAGTTCTCAGCAGGTGGAGAATAAGACCAAAGAGGTATTGCAGTGGGTGGAGTTTGATGCAACTCCATATGTACCAGTTAGTTCTACATCAAAGAATGGTTCAACTACAGAGGTGACACCTAGAGTTGAAGAAGAGGTTGTTTCTTCTGATGTCCCACAAAATGAAGAAACAATTGATGATGTAGATAATGATGATTTTATAGCAACAAGGAGGCCAAGAAAAGATATAAAGAAACCTGGATGGCTTACTAAAGATATGGTGATAGCCTACGCACTTCCAATTATTGATGATGACATCCCCAACACTTTCGGTGAAGCATTACGTAGCAGTGAAAGTGATCAGTGGAAGTTAGCCATGGAGGAAGAGATGAAATCTCTCTATCAAAACCAGACTTGGGAACTTGTAAAGTTACCAAAAGAAAAAAGGGCTATTGGTAATAAATGGGTCTACACTAAAATGCAAGGATCTCCGAATTAATCAACTCCTCGATATAAGGCAAGGCTCGTGGCAAAAGGTTTTGCTCAAAAGGAAGGTATTGACTATAATGAAATTTTCTCTCCAGTTGTAAAACATACTTCCATTCGTATCCTACTTGCCTTAGTTGCAGAATATGAGTTAGAGTTGGCTCAATTGGATGTTAAGACGGCGTTCTTACATGGAGATTTAGAGGAGGAAATCTATATGATTCAGTCTTGTGGTTTCAGAGTTACTGGAAAGGAGAATCATGTGTGTAGGTTGATTAAATCTTTGTACTGACTGAAGCAATAGCCAAGGTAGTGGTACAAAAGATTTGATCAATTTATACAATGGCAGAAATTCACCAGAAGTGAACACGATCATTGTTTACTTTAGAAGACTACCAGATGGAGCTTTCATCTATTTGTTACTCTATGTCAACGATATGCTTATAGCTTCGAAGAATAGAGATGAGATCGAAAGATTAAAGAAGCAGCCGGCTTCTGAGTTCGAGATGAAAGACTTGGGTGATGCACAAAGAATACTTGGGATAGAGATTCGTAGAGACAAAAAGAATGAAAGCGTATGGTTGACTCAAAAATCTTATTTAAAGAAAGTGCTAGAAAGATTCGGTATGGATGACAAAACTAAACCGATATAAACACCTCTAGCTCCTCATTTCAAATTAAGCTCTTCTTCATGTCCTAAATCTCAAGAGGAGCGTGATTATATGGCTCGTATTCCATATGCTAGTGCTGTGGGTAGTCTTATGCATGCTATGGTATGCACAAGGCCCGATATATCTCAAGCAGTAAGCATGGTTAGTAGGTATATGCACAATCCGTGTAAAAATCAATGGCTTGCAGTAAAGTGGATTCTCCGATATTTGTATGGGACAGTTGATGTTGGGTTATTGTTCAAGAAAGATTGTGGTCAACAATGTGTTGGGTATTATGATTCTGATTTCGCTGGAGAACTTTACAAGCGAAGATCAACAACGGGCTACGTATTCACATTGGGTGGAGGACCGATTAACTGGAGGTCGATTCTACAATCAACAATTGCTCTGTCCACTACGGAAGCAGAGTACATGGCAGCAACTGAAGTTGTAAAGGAAGTTATCTGGTTGAAAGGCTTGTTGGGAGATTTGGGAGTAATCCAGGAGAACATTGCGGTCTTTTGTGATAACCAAAGTGCGATATTTCTCACGAAGAATCAAACATATCACGCTCGGACGAAGCACATAGATGTGAAATATCATTATGTGAGGGAGATTATCGAGGGTGGTGATGTGTTGTTGAAGAAGATCGATATAAAAGATAATCCATCAGATATGTTGACAAAGGTAGTTTCTGGAGTTAAGTTTCAACATTGCTTGAAACTAATTCAAATCCTTCGCTTGTGTTAAGATATGTCCTTCAGAAATTTTGAACTACGGTTGGCTTGATCCCAAATATTGGGTACGTAGGCAGTCACAAAGATGCAGCCATTGTGGGAATGATGGTTCGTTGGTAGTCGGCTCAGATTTGGACAAATTTTCGCCGAGGTGGAGAATTGTTGAAAAGTTATGCATGTGGCATCCAAATTCAAGAAGGCATGCAAAATTTCAAAGGGCTACCAAACAATTAAATTTGCCAAATGGACACCATTGACATTTTTGCATGGGTTAGGTGGAATAGTACTTCGGTTAGGTGGAATAGTACTAACTTCAAGCCTATAAATAGAGAGCATTTCTTCATTTCATTTCATTCCAAAAAATTTGTTAAGCTTTTGAAAGTTCTGAGAGTGTGAGCAATTGGAGAGTGTGTGTGAGAGTACTCGGTGTATTTGGGTTCTGGGAAAGTAAGATTTCTTTACTCAAATTTGTACTCGAATAATTTTTAATAATACAATTATTTTTCTCTTGCTCCCGTGGATGTAGGTTTAATTACCAAATCACGTAAATTTTATATCCTTTGCTTTTTAGTAATTATTTGGTGCGTTTGATTCCGCATTCCGCGCACAACACTTTCCTCAATTGTGACACTAGATGACTCATTTTCCTTGAGAGTTTCCTTGGACAATGTATCTAGATATGGAGGAATCTAGCCTTCTTTGTTACAGCAAGACTTAAATTTGGGTCTTGTCCAAAACAGACGACCCACTACAAGCTTTTGCTTGTTAGCTCCCTCGCCATAAACACGTGGTCCTCGTATAACCTCATTGACTTTCTTCTCTAAAGCTTAGATCTTGGAGAAGTATCTTTGTAAACAATTCTAGTCCACGTTAGTCTATCACCGATTCGCTGTTTATGAAGTCTCGTGAGATCTTTGATAAGAATTCTACCTAAGGCACATTGTTTAATTCTATCAACTTCCCATCTTTTATTCCTAGTTCTTTTTATATCCACAAAAGTTCTCTTCGTGTCTACAAAACGAATGCAATTAATTCCATTAGACCATAGGCTTAAACTTCAAACTCTTATGTGTATAAAATATTAATAGAATACTAGCTAGCTTGTAAATAACAATTATCACAAACTCCAAATCCATCATCAAAGTAAGCGCAACACAAAACCGAAAAAAAGAAAAGAAAAGAAAAAAGAGCATCCAATTTCAATTCACTTACAATTCGAATACTTTAAAAAAAAAGGGCAAATTAAATTAAATAACGGACACTATAACTCTCCTCTAAAAAATAAATTTGTCCTCGAAATCCATCTCACCTTCAGAATTAAAAAAGTTATTTCTCTTCCATTTCAGCCTGTCGATCGCATATGGCTTCATCTATAGAGTGATTTTCCCAACTCGTATTTACAAAGGTAATAACTATATTCCTCAACCCTTGCTTTTTCTTGTCAGTTATCTCCAAAGGATGTTTCTCATAAGACGTACCTTCTATCTCTAAAGGATGTTTCTCATAAGACGTATCTTCTCATACATTGATAGGTTGATACTCGAACACATGAGAGGAATTTGAAATGTATTTCCTCAATCTTGATACATGAAATACATTATAAAGACTAGCCAGTAGAGGCGGTAATGCCGCTCAATAGGCCACAATTGCAATCCTTTCAAAAACCTTAAAAGGCCCTATAAATCTTATACTTAACTTGCCTTTCTTTCCGAAATAAAATACACACTTCCATGACGGAACTTTTAGAAACACATAATCTCCAACTTGAAATTCCAAGTCATGCCTCTGATGGTTAGCGTAACACTTTTGCCTACTTTGAGCTATAGCACGTCACTCCTTGATTAATCTTATTTTATCAGTTGTTATTTGAACTAGTTCTAGACCCAACAATCTCCTTTCACCAACCTCTTCCCAACATATCAGGGATCTACACTTTCTTCCATATAGAGCCTCGAAAGGAGACACGCCAATACTAGAATGATAACTATAATTATAGCAAATTAAATTCAATCAGTGGTAAGTGTTTGTCCCACTTAACTCCTAAGTCAAGAACAGAGGCTCGTAACGTATCCTCCAAGGTCTGAATAGTTCGTTCTGATTGTCTGTCGGTATGGGGATGAAAACCCAAGCTAAATGTAAGCTTAGTTTTCAATTTCTCTATGAAAACTTTGCCAAATCTTTAAAGTGAACCTAGAATCCCTGTTTCATACGATAGAAATAGGTATACCATGTAATTTCATGACCTCTTAAATGAATAGTTTAGCCAATTTATCAAAACTATCACTCGTTTTCATGGCAAGAAAATGGACTGACTTGGTTAACTAATCCGCAACTACCCATATTGAGTACATAGTAGACAACTAACAAAATCCATCATAACATGCTCTCATTTCCACTTTGGTAAAGGAAGTGACTGAAGCAAACTTGTTGACTGTTGGTGTTCCGCTTTCACTTGCTGACATACAAGACAGTTGGACACAAATTCTGCAATTTCTCTTTTCATGCTCCTCTACAAAAAATTTCTTTCAAATCTTGATACATCTTAGTACTTCCCGGGTGCATAGTATAAGCCGTACCATGAGCTTCCTCTAAGATTTTCATTTTTAGCTCCTTATTATTGGGACACAAACTCGCTCACCAGAGCTTAAAATTCCTTCTTCATCAACTCTAAAATCTAGTTTGGCATTTTCCTTTACTTCCTCAGTAATCTTTAAAAGCTGGGGATCTTTTTGCTGACTTTCCTTAATTTTCTCAACCTAAGTGGGTTGAACCAGTAGTTGAGCCAATAAATCTCCCTGCCCATGAACTACTACCTAAATACCCATTCTCGCAGGCTCATTAAGGAGATGATTTTGTGCAGTAATCAAACAAACCACATAACCCGATGATTTTCTTTTCGGAGCGTCAGTAATTACATTTGTGTTATGCAAAACAGAGCAATATATCGAAACACACCAAGAAAGGATCAATCAACACCTAAGCTAAGAACCAACCAATACAAGAAAAACAAGAAGAAAGAATGCAGAAGAAATCAAGAACTGTTGGACACAAAAGAATAATATGGTTCAGTTCCACAGAGAAACCTACATCCACGGCTGAAAAATGCTAGCTAGGGCAGGAGCTTTTATTGATCAAGTATGGCTGATTACAAAGACAACTTCTCACTACAGATTAAAACCTCTCTAAACTTAGTGTTTCCTCTCTGTAATGCTCAAGTAACTCTTTTCTCATGTAACGCAAGCTTTAGAAACAACTTATATATTGCTTTTCACACATGTGCCTTAAAATAACAGAACTCAACCATTATGGCTAGCTACTTATTCTTTAGGGCCCCACTAACTCCAGCTCATCAGCCACCTTAGCAACATAATATAACTAACTCGGCTTCACAATTTGCTTTCCCTAGATGATAGTTCAATTCCAACCACCTTCTTTGTCTCAAGTTCAACTATTTTTAAGTAGATAATTGAAATATCCCATACTAATATTGAGCAGTCCATCATTTAATTTTCTTGTTATTTGACATTGTTGTCTTCTTGAAATTCAATTAAGTATAGAAGTTCCTTAACCACAAAATCAATTTCGCGCAAATAAACTAACACAAGAGTTTATCTCTACCTATATACAACTTTTAACTAATAAACCAATACATGAGTTCATCTCTACTGATACTCAACATTTGACAATTAACCAACACAGGAGTTTGTCTCCATTGATATGCATCATTTTTACAAATAACCAAACACAAAAGTTTTCAAACACTACACAAAAACTAAAGTAGAGGTTCACATCAGACTTATAGGGTTCAACTTTTACTTGCTTTCTTTTAAAAAAATGATAATGATAATGGATGAGCTGTCGTATTTAGTAAGTAGAAATATGCATAATAAATTGAATGGTATCTTTGCTCAATATTTTCAAACATTCAATTTAGCTTTAAGTTCAGAATAAACACAAGAACCTTTGTTTAAAAGCTTTGTTGAACACTATTTTCCTTAAAATAAATTCAAATTGAACAATCTGAACTAAATTCAAATTCAAAAATATTTTTCATATAAAAACACATTGGAAAACATATATCATGTCAATACAAATCGGAACATATATCATATCACATATCATATAGAAAGACTGATGTCAACTTGTGTCACTTACACCCACAGTGTCCTGACATAAATTAGATCATAGGGCTATTTTTACATAGCTCTCTTGAGGTTTCATGTAATAACACTTTAACAGAAAGTATGATGGTATTTTTACATCCCTCCCCCGCTATTAGTATAAAATTATGTATATTACCAGGTTTAATAGGCCAAACCTACCAGCACCTGCCCTCGCTCGTTGTACTTTCCCTAGGGATAGAACCATGCAGATGATTGACCAAAATCCAACGTATGGATGACATACCCCTCTGAAAGTTACTCTGGAGGAGTTATACCACATAATAAAGAGTAGAAGTCTGTTGTATCCCTTGACGCTACTATTAAAACAGCAAACAAGCGGGACAGAAGCTGGTTTTGCAAATTTCATAATACTTATGGTCACACAACAACTCAATGTTGTGACCTCATAAATCAAGTTGAAGACTTGGTAAGGAATCGGTACCTGGAAGACTTCATTGTTGGCACCCACCCAATTATAGACACACAACACGGAGCAGAGGAGAGTGCTGGTGAGATGGTGGGTAAACAACCCGTGGTGAGGGTCATTGCAGGTGGACTGACATTGGCCGAAAATTCTAACAGGGCAAGGAAAAATTATTCGAGGTATGAAATGAGTAGCCGAGACATGCTTTTCAATTCACCGACAACAAAGCGAGCAAAGACCAGGCAAGTAACAATTATGTAGATGGATGACGATGAGGAGAGAGTGTTGTACCCCCATGAAGATGCCCTGGTGATAAAGGCCATTATTACGAGTAAGGAGTTCAACCGAATATTAGTGGATTCAGGCAGCTCGGTGGACATCTTGTTTAATTTAATATTGGATGAAATGGGAATCACATATGTCAGAGTAGAGCATACTAGCATATTCTTAAAGGGCTTTGGAGGAGGAAAACTAACTCACTTTGGCGTGGTTGAATTGCCTATGACGATAGGTGCAAGGCCCTTTGAAAAGACGAGGATGTTGGATTTTGTAGTAGTGGAAGAAGATAGGTTGTACCAAATGATCTTTAGCAGGCCCTTCTTGAGGATCAGCAAGGTCGTAATAGGAAACCATTATTTAGCACTCAAGTACCTAGTAAACGGAATGGTATAGGTCGTGAGGGGTGACTAGAGGATAGCCAGGGATGTTATGCAACTGCGGCCAAGGAGGCCATGCAAATCACCTCACTTGATTTGCGAGAAGATTCTAAAAAGGGAAGACAAGAGCCAGTTGAGGATTTAGAAGAGGTTGCACTAGGACAAGATGATCTAGAAAAGAAAGTGAAGGTTGGCATGAACCTGGAGAAAGAATTGAAGCAAAGGCTGGTCGAATGTTTGTGAGCACATACTGATGTGTTTGCTTGGACACACAAGGACATGCCACGAATTGACCCAAACGTTACTTGTCACTAGCTAGCTATATGAAGAGATGCGAGACCAGTGAAGTAGAAAAGAAAATGCTTTAACCAGGAGAGGTACGATGCTATTAATGAAGAGGTGGAAAAGCTACTTTGAGCAAAATTTATCCGAGAGATAGAGTATCCAGAGTGAATCTCCAACGTTGCAATGGTGAAGAACACGAATAAGATGAGGAGAATATTGCTTTCATTACTTATGTAGGTTTATTTTGTTATAGGGCGATGTTGTCTGGTCTAAAAAATATAGAGGCTGCGTACCAAAGGCTGGTCAATAAAGTCTTTAAACCATTAATTGGTAGTACCATGGAGGTATACATGGATAACATGATAACAAAGTCTAAAGACCTAACATGTCATATTTATCACCTGAGTGAGACCTTCGAATTGCTGAGGAAGTACAAAATGAGACTTAACCCAAAGAAATGTGCGTTCAGGGTGAGCTTGGGAAAGTATCTATGGTTTATGGTAAGCCACAGAGGAATCAAAGAGAACCTAGAAAAGATCTGGGCAATTGCTAAAATAAAGTCTCTGCGAACGCTTAAAGAAATACAAGGTCTTATTGGAAATTAGAAACTTTGAATAAATGCCATGTCTTTTTTCAAGTTATGAGAAAAAGGGAAAAGGTTTCTATGGATAGCAGAATGTGAGGAGGCTTTCTAACAGCTGAAATAGTACTTAATCAGGGCCCTATTCCTATCAACACCGCGAGAAAGTAATGTGTTTTACCTGCACTTGGCGATATCCAAGTGGGCAACCAGCTCAGTTCAGGCAAGAGAGGAAGGAGGAACTAAACATCTCGTCTACTACACCAATAAGGCATTAATTGATACAAAAATTAAATAACCAATAATGAAAAAATGGGCCTTGGCTTTAGTAACAGCAACTCGCAAGCTAAGGCCATACTTCCAAGTGTATCCAATAGTAGTAATGACGGATCAACCTTTTCGCCAAACATTACAGAAGCCATAAGCTTTTGGTCTCCTGGTTAAATAGTCGGTGGAGCTAAACAAATTTGACAAACGCTAGCAACCTCAAACAACCATAAAAGACAAGCACTAACCTATTTCATCATTGAACGAGCAGATCCGAGAAAGGAGGCCAGTGATTACATGGAAGCTGACAAGGAGAACCTAGATGAGGTCTGGTTGATCAAGGTGGACGGATCTTGTAACGATAAAGGGTCTGGTGCTGGGATAATATTATGCAGTCCAGAAGGAGATGAAGTCTTTTATGTCTTGCGATTTGAGTTCAAAGCGACTGATAAACAATCAAAATATGAAGCCTTCATCGCCAGTTTGAGGTTGGCCATAGCATTACGAACTGAGAAGATAAAGGTACGGATAGATTCCTAACTTGTAACCAATCACCTTAATGAAAGTTTCCAAGCTCGAGGCGAGAAGATGGAGTTGTACCAAAAAAAAGGTGAAGGAGCTGATGAGAATGTTTAAGGAGTTGAAGTCCAGCAAAAATCGCGAGTAGAAAATTGTTGAGCAGATACCTTTGTTAGAATGGCAGCAACGGCACGTATGAAGATGCCAAAATATGTTCTGGTCGAAGTCAAAGCTTCCCCAAGCATAGAGCTAGAGTCAGAAGTGACGAAGATAGATGCAAGGAGCTCGTGAATAGACCCGATCATCTCATACATCTGTAATGGGCACCTACCAACTAATAAAAAGTAAACAAGAAAACTCAAATACTAATAAGAGAGATATACATTGATTGACGAGCAACTGTATCAATGAGGATTCACCTTGGCAAAGCTACATCATTTACAACAACATAAGTAAACATCCACAAACATACCAAAAACAACAAATTATCCATAATGCCAAGGAGAAATACAATGTTCACCAAGGGTTTGTCGCGATTAAGAAGGCATAGAGTTCACCAGGGGGTCTGCTGTTGTCGACTTATGAATTGGAGAAGGAGGGATTTTACCGACTGCGCCAGGAGTTGTGCTGCTCCTAACAACCCCAGCGGCGGCAGCTAGAGAAGGTGTTCCGATCTCAATAACCTTGGAAGTAGCAGTATGAGGGGGAGTCGCCTTTCGAGAACGACCATGATACACCAATTGGAATGTCTAAGCCCCTTATTATAACTATCATCAATCTCCTTTTCCAGGGTCTCCACTCGCCTCTGATGGTCAGCCCGAAGACACTCAAGCTAAGATTCATAAGAGGCCTTCAGCTCCCTTCCGAGGTCATCCGTCTTGGCTTCAAAGAGAGATATTTGCTCCACAAGCTTCATATTGTAGACGTTGAGCTCCTCTGACCTCTTCTCAGTAGCAATTGCTTTCTTGTTAGAAACTTCGAGGTCGTCCTTCATCTTTCTGTCCATACGACCAACTTTGGCTTTGTAATAAGTAGCTAAAGATCCCAGTTGAAATGTATCGAGCTGGAGAGCACCTATCAGCTCCCCAAGTGTTCGACTATCAAACTTGTCTACATCCTCCCTCTGCACGAGCCTTCGAAACTCGCTGAGATATGGGGCAAGACACTCTGGCTGGAAGGAGGGGAAATGATGAGACCACGATCACTTGAAAATATGCTCATTTTACTTGTTTGTGACTAAAGGGCCTGGGGTGATTTCAGAGGTGAAACCCTCCTGGTAACATGGGGTCGTTTTTCTTGCAAAGCATCTTTGCTTGACCTTCCCAATATGCTACTGGAGTGCGGATGTTGGTTATTTTTATCATCAAATGCTATTGATGCCAATGTGCAAGTGTACACAATAAGTAATAAAGTTATGAATATTCAAGATCGTCTCCACAGGGATTGATGTCACTAGAGATGCTCCAACACTCACAATAGTGCAATCTAACTTAAGTCCGAAGTTAACGAATGTAAAGCAAGTTCTATTGAAATTGATAATTATGAGATAATAAAATAAAACAATGCAATAATGAAATAAATTAAATCAAATGCATCTAAGAATCAATTGAGAATATGGTAGTTGAATGATCAAACTCTCTTTATGTGCCGACTGCTTTTCATCAAGTTAACACTAGTTGTTACAGCAATTGCTACAACACTAGGCATAATTATTCTGCATCCTCAGTTGTCGCATGTTGGAACTCTCACACCCTTAAGTATATTAACAATGACCAGTTGTTATTCTACCTACGGCATGGCCTTATGAACCTTTATTCTCTCCACCCTACAAGATGAGTACCTATGTCTAGTTTGTCACAAATCTTAACTTTAAGTATAACCCTTATGGGATTCAAGATAACTTAATTCAATAGTTGAGTAGAAATAATTTAATCTAAAGTATCCCCGGCAACGACGCCAAAATTTGGTGGTTGTCGAAGCCAACAAAAATAAATACCTACTCTAAATAAATTGTGTATAGTGATTGAGAAATGTCGTGTCCACAGAGATTGGTAATTATTTAAATCCTTTTAAAATGTAAAATGAAAAATGGGGAGATTGTTGACAATAATAAAAATCAAACTAAAATAACAAGAATGCAAATTCAAATTGTAATTCAAATTGGGAAAAGCTCTGGTTGAAGGAATTAACTCAGCTTGATTCAACTACTGATAATTGATTCAAATATAAATCATTACTACTTATGAATAGACCGATTATAGCTACTGAAACCCTCTAATAGCTAATCTCTCCTTAACTAGAGCCAATCTCTCTTTAATTAGTCGATAACCAAGGTACGACCATTGGTTATTTCCTTAATCAATAGACAACCCTAGATACGATCATAGGATTTAATCAATTGACAGCTTGAAAAACCAGAGAGACCCAGATCCTAATCAACAAACGCATACGATGATTCATTTAAATTAGATTGTTTATTCTCATAACACAACGCACTGCTATGCTATTTGTTACAAGCATTAAAATCTTCATAATCTTCATACGATGAATCTTTTAATTGATAATAGATTAAGTTGATAATTAAATAGTGGCCAATTATCTAATTAATAAACATAATCATGATAATAATTTAGAGAATAAACAAATACCCAAAAAACAATAAAACAATTAAAGCATAAGAAAGATCTCACAATAATGATGAATCAAAACTTTATTAACCTCCAACCAGAATAATAGGTTTAGTTCGTCATAAAGAGAGAAGAGAAAAATTTAAATCTAAGGTTTTTTTTTCTTCCTCCTTATTTGACAATAGATTCCTCCCTTAAATTCTCTTCCCCCTATTCTCATCTAAAGTTCTTTTTAAAATAAAATACTAATATCTAAAATATTATCTAAATATTAAATTCGTAATTAAAAAAATAACGAAAATGACGAAACACGTTAAAATAAAAACTGCAGGTCCTTAGTTGACAGCACGCGCCCACACCTTATCAACAAAGTTCTTCTGAAGCTCATAATTTCTTTAGGAAAAACAATCATCCTCAAACATCATCTTGTAGCTCAATTTTAGCACCAATCAATAGAATTGCACCTACAAAAGTAAAACACAAGTAAATCACTATTATTAAGTGCAAAACATCGATATTAAAGGAAGTTAACAATGCAAAACTAGTGCATAAATTGCACTCTAACAAATTCCCCCACACCAAGATAATGCTTGTCCTCAAGCATATAACTCTAGACTAATCCCAAATCTCCACTCAATTCTCATCTCAACTCATCCAAAAATAATCTTAAGCAAGCATACCTCAAGAATTTAAGTCAATCAACATTCGAGAGATAAGGATTTTAAAGCATAGAATCTCATAAGCTAGATTAAAAACATTCAACCACCACGAAGATCCATTCAAAATTCAAGTGCAATAAGATTTAATAGCCCTCTAATTGACTTCACTCCATGCACTCAAAGTGTTTAGGGTATCATTTATGCACTCAAATCAAATCAAAGAATGCTATTACCATAAGCTTGCTTATATATCACATATCAATCCACAAAACATGAATTAAATGCAAAAATCTAAGGGTCTTAAAAAGGTTGTAATGGGGTTAAATGGGTTAAATGAAAAAGAAAGGTCTATGAAAGAAAAAGATATCAAAATAAGAATAATGAACTCATTGAATGAACTTTATGATATCAAAACGCTTATTTCTACTCAAGTCACCAAGAATGTAAACATTTTTTTTCTCTTTTCTTTTTTTCTTTTTTTCTATTTTTTTATTTTTTTTAATCAAACAAAAGAAATTAACCTTGCACAATTTAATTTAAGCATAATGCTTGTTGATCTAATTGAGAAACTTTAATTCAAGGTAGCAAGAGCAACAAAATATATTCAAACAATGAGTAAAAAAATCTCCGTAAATTGAGGCTCAAAAAGAAGGAAAATAGGTAAGTAGATAGAGAGAATTAGATGGGTAATGGTTAAGCTCAAATAAAGATAACAAATAAAGGTCTTTGGGTGGAGAAAAAGAAGAAAAATGTGAAAATAGAAAAATGGAAAGTGGTTTGCCCTTATCATTATAAATCATAAAATCACGTAATGCGGCTTCAACATGCATAACAAAGCAAGTTCTAGAATTAACAAACTAAGATTGATATTCACATAACAAAAATAATTAGAGCAAAGTGGTTGCTCATAGGCTTAAATCCTCACAAAGTTGATAATTTGCCATCAAATCATGTACACTCTTCAAATGAATCAACCATCAATAGTCGTGTAGAATGAGAAGAAGGTATGAGTGATATGTAAAAGGAATGGTAAAAAGGATAAGAAGCGAGAAAGATGTATATAGTAATATAAAAAGTGAAAGATAAAATGTCAGTGATGAAAGAGTATGATAAAATAAAAATAGATGTAAATAATTTGAGATAGATGGGAAAAGAGTAGTGAGAAAGAAAAGAAAAAAAATAATATATGAAGCATACTAACACCAAAATCATTTAAGGATAAGTAGAATGAAAATAATACTTCCAGACATCAATATTGCAACAATCCCTCCCCCACACCAAGAGCTTACATTGTCCCCAATGTAAGATAATCAAAGCTCACATAAAAAAAAAATAAAGCGTAAGGATAAAAGATTAAAGGCAAAACTTCCCTAAATTGTGAGCTTTGATCCACATAACATGTATGGGCTTGGCGGAAATGGTGAGATAAATCTCACACTCTCGAAGCATGTGGCCAAATTCTGCTCCATCTTGTTCAGCTTGTGCTCCATTTTCTCTAAGTGAATGCTCAAAGGTGGTGCAAATGTAGAAGGAATAGTTAGTGGGGCAGCAATTTCGTCGTCAAACTCGTCATCAGAGGTAGCACCACTCCTAGCATAAAACTTCTTTGGAAGTTGAGTGGGTCCTGATTCAGTAAACTAAAATCTTCCCTCCTTAAATTCGACCACACCTGTTCTTTCGAACAAAGACATATCCAAAAATTCCTTTTTGCAAACAGGCTGTAAATCATTATCGTCAGGATCAAGCACATATAAGTTTATAGCTAACAGAGTAATGTATGGACCAAGAAATAAAGTCCTATACTGTTTAAGCACACTCTGAAATTGATCTGCTAACCAAAAACTTAAATTAGGTCTCACATTATTTAACATGCACCAGATAAAATAAAACTCAGTTTTAGAAAAAACTCTCGAGTGATCTTTCTTTCCTAAAAAATTATATGCTAAGAACCGATGCAACATTTCAAAACATGATCACATAAGAAAGAGCTCTTTGATTTACTCGAGCCATAGGCATTGTGATCAAAAGATAAATTACGCCAAAGACCATAAGGCTCAAAATTTTCGCTAAAGTCACAAGTTGTCCCTAAATATGCATCACTAGAAGAATAATCATCATCAATGAATCCTAAAGCTAGGTTAAAATCTGTGATAGATTGTGAAAAATTTTGTCCCATTAACCTAAACTTTATAACATCCGGAGTATGCAAAGTAAATTCATTCGGTATATTAAATTGAAAAGTAGCATAGAACTCCCTAATCAACTCAACATAACCCAAACAATCAATATCAACAAACTTACGCAAACCAATCTTATCTATCAAAGAATTAAAATTATCCTTAACATTCAATTTTTCAAGAGTCGGGTAATGAATATACTTAGCTGGAAGTATTTTTCACTTGGAAATATCTTTGTACCGTTCTTTCTCTTGTTGAGTCGTGAATGCGAGGCACCCTCCGAAATTGGATTCAGCAAGTGGCAAAACACTCATGCCTTTTCCATGTTTCGATCTTTGTCTCACGGTTTAGCGTGAATCTGAAACTATGTTCCATGGAATCGTAGTGGGAGTGGCAATCTTGGATTTCTTTGCGACAAGTTTCTTTTTAGACGTTGATGACTTAGAAGTTGATGCTTTCCTCTTCGGCATTGTTACAATAATTTCGCTCACGGGTTTTGTTTGAATGCGAAAAGCAGCGGTCCTTTGAACCGAGGAGAGTGAGGTTGTTTGCGCGGCCGGAATGCGGGATGCTGGACAGCTGCTGGGGACGCGGGATGCTGCGCGGCTGCTGGGATGCGAGATACTGGACAACTGCTGGTGCCGGTGCTGGGCTGGTTGCTAGAGCTGGTGACATTGGTTGCTGCGCGACTACTGGAGCGCGGGATGGTGGGCTGGTTACTAGAGACGCGGGCTGGGATACTACAGACGCGGGATGCTGGAGCTGGTGACGCTGGTTAGTGCGCAGCTGTTGGAGCGCGGGATAGAGACGCGCGGTTGGGGACGCGGGATGGAGACGCGCGGGTGGAGCTGGCTGCGGGATTAAAGGCGGCGTTAGGGATTAAAACCCTAAAAAAACTTTTTATTTTCAATTTATTATTATTATTATTATTATTATTAATTGAAACTAAAAACTAAAAGAGACACTTGAGACACCAAAAAAATTACAGAAGTATTTTTTTAATAAGTATATGGGCAAGCTTTAAAACCATTTTAATTTAAAATCACAAAAGTACTTATTAGTTAAAATGTGGACACGCCTAACCAAAAATTTTCTTTTGGCCAAAATAAGCAAAAATATTATTTTAAAAATCTGAATCAAAATTAAAAACAAAAGATATATCAAAAATCAAAATAAATAAATCATTTGGGTTGCCTCCCAAAAAGCGCATTTGTTTTATGTCTTTGGTTAAATACATTCATACATCAATCTCCATAAATGGGACTCTTGAGAGCCACTTCCTCTACAATATTCACCAAAAAGCTTTCATAAAAAGGTTTTACGCGATGACCATTAACCTTAAAAACATTAGTAACAATAAAAGGTCCTACCCAACGAGAACGTAATTTACCAGGAAAAAGTTTAAGCTTACAATGAAAAAGAAGAACTTTTTGACCAACAGAGAACTCATTTCTCAAAATCATTCTGTCATGAAATGTCTTCGTCTTTTCCTTGTAAAATCGCGAACTCTTATAGGATTCGTTTCTAATCTCCTCTAACTCTTGCAGCTGCTACTTCTTCTGCTTTCCCACTTCATCCATCCGCATATTACATTGTTTAACCACCCAATATGCTCTGTGCTCAAGCTCTATAGGTAAATGACAAGGCTTACCAAATACTAAACGATAAGGGGACATACCTATGGGAGTTTTGTATGCGGTGCGATACGCCCACAATGCATCATCTAATCGTAAGCTCCAATCCTTTCGATTTAGACTAACAGCCTTTTCAAGAATAGACTTGATTTCTTTGTTTGATATCTCAGCTTGTCCGCTTGTCTGTAGATGATAAACGGTAAACACTCGGTGGGTAATATGATATTTCTTGAACAAAGCCTCCAGCACCCGATTGCAGAAATGAGTGCTTCTATCACTTATCACTGCTCTCAGTACACCAAACCTGACAAAAATATTAGACTTGACAAAATTTACAACAACTTTAGCATTGTCAGTTCGAGTGGCCTTAGCCTCTACCCATTTAGAAAGGTAATCCATTGTTAAAAGAATGTAAGCATTGCCAAAAGATTAGGGAAAATGTCCTATAAAATCAATGCCCCACACATCGAATATTTCACACACAAGAATATGGGTAAGTGGCATTTGATTCCTATGACTTAAATTGCCAGTCTTTTGACAATTCTCACATGACTTACAAAACATGTATGAATCACGAAATAAAGTAGGCCAAAATATACCACATTCTAACACCTTAGATATTGTCCTTTTGGGACCAAAATGACTACCACATGCATATGAGTGACTAAACTGAATAATAGAAGGAATTTCAAACTCAGATACACACCTTCTGATGACTTGGTCAGAGCAATGTTTCCACAAGTAAGGGTCATCCCAAACATAGTACTTAGCATCACTCTTAATCTTATCTTTTTGAGCCCTCGTCAGATCACTAGGTATTATTCTTGTAACTAAGTAATTAACAATGTCAGCGTACCAAGGAACCATACCTTGAGTTACAAAGAGATGCTTATTTAGAAAATCATCCTTCAAATGTGCTGCTTCTTCACTCGTGGTCAATCTACTAAGGTGGTCTGCAACCAAGGTTTTTGTTTTTTTCTTGTCACGGATCTACAAGTTGAACTTTTAAAGTAGTAGGATCCAACAGATGAGTCTCGGTTTCGCTTCCTTTTTGGCGAGCAAATATCTGAGAGCTGCATGGTCAGAAAAAACAATCACTTTAGTACCCAATAAATATGAACGAAATTTTTCTAAAGCAAAAGCAATAGCCAAAAGTTCTTTTTCCGTTGTTGAGTAATTGCACTGAGCACTATCAAGTGTCCTTGATGCGTAATATATCACATAAGCAGCTCTTCCAACCCTTTGTCTAAAACAGCACCAATAGCCTAGTTACTAGCGTCGCACATTATCTCAAAAGAGTCTTTAGTTTGGTGGCTGTATAATTGGAGCTGAAGTCAATAACTCCTTGAGCTTATCAAATGCTACCTTGCATGCTTCATTAAAATCAAACATCACATCTTTCTGAAGCAGCTTGCATAAAGGCTGAGCTATCTTCGAAAAATCCTTGATAAAACGTCGATAGAAACCTGCGTGACCAAGGAAAGAACGAACTTCCCGCACACATATGGGATAAGGTAAAGATTTAATAACATCTATCTTAGATTTATCTACCCCAATTCCTCTAGCAAAGACTATATGACCCAAAATAATGCCTCAATAATCTACCATAAAATGACATTTTTCATAATTCAAGATAAGGTTTGTTTCAATGCATCTTTCAAGCACTTTCTTCAGATTATAGAGACAATCATCAAAAGAATCAGCATAAACTGTAAAATCATCCATAAATACCTTTATAATGTTCTCTACATAGTTTGAAAAAATACTAACCATGCACCTCTGAAAAGTGGCGGGAGCGTTACAAAGACCAAATGACATACGTCGATACACAAAGGTTCCAAAGGGACATGTGAAGGTAGTCTTCTCCTGATCCTCAAGCGCAACTGGTATATGATGAAAACCTGAGTAGCCATCAAGACAACAAAAGTGAGATTTTCCTGCCAACCTTTCAAGCATCTGATCAATAAAAGGAATAGGAAAATGATCATTCCTAGTGAGTGAATTAAGCTTTCTAAAATCAATATAAACCCTCCACCCATTCTGAACTCAGGTGGGTACTAACTCACCATAAGAATTCTCAATAATTGTTATACCAGTTTTCTTCGGTACCACTTGTACCGGACTTACCCATTTGCTATCCGAAATTGGATAGATTATACCTGCATCAAGAAGTTTCAAAATTTCTTTCTTCACTACTTCCATCATGAGTGGATTCAAACGGCGTTGAGCTTGAATCGAAGGTTTGGCATCTTCCTTCAGCAGTATTCTATGCATGCACGTAGACGGACTTATCCCTTTAATATCAGCAATTGTCCACCCAATAGCCTTTTTGTAATCTTTCAGCACTCTAATAGGCTTTTCTTTCTCTAAAGGACTCAGCTTTGAAGAGATGATCACCGGAAATGTCTCACCATCTCCTAAAACATGTACTTTAGATGACTCGGCAACGGTTTAAGCTCTATTTTCGGTGCTTGCAAAATAGATGGAAGAAGTTTTGCATGAGATTATGGTAATTCAATATAAGACATATGATGAGTTAAAGTTCTCAAAGAATTTAATTCATAAATTGTCTCTTGCAATACCGAATTTAAAACAAACTCATTTTCATCATTTTGTAATCCTTTGAGGCCCAAAACTGTTATTTAAAGCAGCTACCAATGAATCTTCAACATCCAAATAAAAAACTTCCTACACTATACCGAATGTTCCTCACTAGGATATTTCATGGCATCATTCATATTGAACTTTATAACATCTCCATCAAACTCCATAGTAAGAGTTCATTTATGTACATCCATTTTAGTTCTAGTAGTCTTAAGAAAATGTCTTCTTAGCAAAATTGGGACAGAATTAGAGGAGTTATCCTCTTCCATATCAAGTACATAAAAATGAGCAGGAAATATCAACTTATTAACTTGTACTAAGACATCTTCTAATACCCCATTAGGATATGCATTAGACCTATCAGTTAGCTGAATTATCACGCTAGTTTCTTTTAATGGACCAACATTCAAAGATGAATAAATGGAACGAGGCATGACATTAATAGAAGCTCCTAGATCTAACATAGCATTCTCAACTCTAACACTACCAATTTTGCAAGGGATAGTAAACATACTTGGATGCTTGCACTTAGGAGGTAGTTTCTTTTGAAGAACTGCTGAAACATTCTCCCCTATGTGAACTCTTTCATCTCTTCTTAATTTTCTCTTGGAGGTGCACAATTCCTTAAGAAATTTAGCATATCGAGGTATTTGTTTTATAGCATCTAATAAAGGAATATTTACCTCAACCTTGTGAAATGTCTCAAAGATGTCTTTCTTTTGTTCCTCCTTCTTGGATTCTGCAAACCGGCTTGGAAAAAGAGGAGGTATCACCACAGGTAGGGGTTTCGCTCTGGTAGGTTGCGCATCTTGAGATTTAGGCATCAATTCATTTTTCTCAAGCTCATCTTCTACATGCTTTGTCACTTTCTTACTAGGCTCTTGCAACTCCTTCCCACTTCCAAGGATGACAGCACTAGCATTTTTCTTTGGATTCACCTCAGATTGTGAAGGCAATCTCTTTGATACTTGAGACTCCAAGCGGCTCACTGTAATCGCCAATTGACTCATTTGGTTCTCCAAATTCTGAATGCTTGTTGTAGTTGCCTGCTGAAATTGTTGAGTGTTAGTCGCAAGTGATTTAACAATTTCTTCAAGAGATATACCTGACTTGGAGTTTAACTGTGGAGGGGCTGGTTGTCTTGGTGAGTATTGTTGTGGGAATCCTAACTGCCTAACTCCATAGTTGAAGTTGGGATGATCCTTCCATCCTGGATTGTATAGTTGTGCATAAGGATCATACCTCCTCTGAGGCATGCTTGGAAATCCTCCAACTACATTGGCTTGTTCAACGGGTTCTTCTTGAAGTGTATGACACATATCAGTTGAATGACCTATATTGGAACAAATGCCACAAGTCTTCATCTGTTGCACATTACCTACCATAAAATTTTCCACAAGAGAAGTAAGTTTATCTAAACGTTGTTCAATAGAAGAAATATTTACCTCATTCACCTTCCTTGAAGTGTGATCTTGCCTGCTGCCAAATTGTTGTGCAGTGGTAGCCATATTTGAGATTAACTCCCTTGCTTGAGTAGGGATCTTGTTTACCAAAACACTTCCACTAGCAGCATCTATCATATTCATATCCATCAATGACAGTCCTTTATAAAAGTATTGAATAAGAAGTTGATCAGAAATCTGATGCTGAGGACAGTTGGCACACAATTGTTTGAATCACTCCCAATACTCATACAAAGTCTCCCCAAGAAGTTGTCTGATCCCACAAATGTCTTTTGTGATGTTGGCAGCTCTTGAAACAAGAAAGTACTTCTCAGGGAATTGCTTCTTCAAACAATTCCATGTTGTAATCGATCTAGGAGGCAAGTAGTATAACCATTCTTTAGTTATCCCATCTAAAGAGAAAGGAAAAGCACGTAGCTTGATCTGCTCTTCAGTCACGCCTTGTGGCCTCATACTTAAACACACAACATGAAACTCCTTGAGATGTTTATAAGGATCTACACCTGCAAAACCATGAAACTTGGGTAATAAATGAATAAGACCAGACTTTAATTTAAAATTTACCTCCAAGTCTACATATTGAATGCAGAGTGGTTGCTGATTCAAGTCTGGTCCAGCTAACTCTCTAAGAGTTCTTTCTACATGTGCAACTCTATCCATCACTTGTTCTTCTGAATCTCTAGATGATTCAACCAAATCAGGCACCATATTTATTTCAGAAAGCAGAGGTGATGCGGATCATTGCTTAGCTCGCTTCGTCTGCTGTCTCAACTGGCGACATGTCTTCTCAATTTCAGGATCAAACGAAAGTGTACCTCTACGAGAAAAACAAACCATACACCAAGTAAAACGTAAAAAGGAATAAATAAACAACACTAATCCCGGGCAATGGCGCCAAAATTTGGTGGTTGTCGAAACCAGCAAAAATAAATACCTACTCTAAATAAATTGTGTATAGTGATTGAGAAAGGTCGTGTCCACAGAGATCGGTAATTATTTAAATCCTTTTAAAATGTAAAATGAAAAATGGGGGGATTGTTGACAATAATAAATATCAAACTAAAATAATAAGAATGCAAATTCAAATTGTAATTCAAATTGGGAAAAGCTCTGGTTGAAGGAATTAACTCAGCTTGATTCGACTACTAACCATTGATTCAATTATAAATCATTACTACTTATAAATAGACCGATTATAACTACTGAAACCCTCTAATAGTCAATATCTCCTTAACTAGTTGATAACCAAGGTAAGACCATTGGTTATTTACTTAATCAATAGATAACCCTAGATACGATAATAGGATTTAATCAATTGACAGCCTGAAAAACCAGAGAGACCCAAATCCTAATCAACAAACGCATACGATGGTTCATTTAAATTAGATTGTTTATTCTCATAACACAACGTACTGCTATGCTATTTGTCACAAACATTAAAATCTTCATATGATGAATCTTTTAATTGACAATAGATTAAGTTGATAATTAAATAGTGGCCAATTATCTAATTAACAAATATAATCATGACAATATTTTAGAGAATAAACAAATACCCAAAAAGTAATAAAACAATTAAAGCATAAGAAAGATCTCACAGTAATGATGAATCAAAGCTTTATTAACCTCCAACCAGAATAATAGGTTTAGTTCTTCATAAAGAGAAAAGAGAAAAATTTAGATCTATGGTTGTTTTTTTCCTCCTTCTTTGACAATAGATTCCTTTATTAAATTCTCTTCCCCCTCTTCTCCTCTAGAGTTCTTTTTAAAATAAAATACTAATATCTAAAATATTGTCTAAAAATTAAATTCGTAATTACAAAAATAACCAAAAAGACGAAACACGTTAAAATAAAAACTGCAGGTCTTTAGTTGACAGCACGCGCCCACGCCTTTTCAACAAAGTTCTTCTGAAGCTCATAATATCTCTCAGAAAAACAATCATCCTCAAACATCATCTTGTAGCTCAATTTTAGCACCAATCAATAGAATTGAACATACAGAAATAAAACACAAGTAAATCACTATTATTAAGTGCTAAACATCGATATCAAAGGAAGTAAACAATGCAAAACTAGTGCATAAAACAGTACCTATGTCTAATTTGTCACAAATTTTAACTTCAAGTATAGCCCTTATGGGAATCAAGATAACTTAATTCTGAAAACTTAAATTTAGATCAAGTATTACTCGAATAATATCCGCTAAGACATGCCCTTTTGCGACTCTATCTTAACTTGAACTATTAAATGAGTGGTCAACCGAAATAACAGTTATAATAATAGCTACTAGAGTAAAATGATACATCAATGACATCACAACTCATAAGAACAGTCATGAACCCATTAGATTTTTGTCACTCAACTACAAGAAAATCTAGTTCATATTCTGAAAGAGAAAAACAAACATCAACATATTGTTCACGGGATACATTAGATCAGTTAAAGAAAAAAGGAAAGTATACGTTGAGAACGGCAAAAAGTAAATCCAAATAATTCTGTGAGATTTTTCAATGCTGCTGAAGCCGTCCTCTTGAATTCTGATCTTCTTCTTCTTTTTCTCTCTAATGTGTTTTATAATAATTCCTTGCCGCCTTTTTATGTGGTGCGTGCCTCCTTTTAGAACTAAAAACTAGGGTAAACAAAAGCCTTGGGCGTGCATGAGTTAAATTAGGAAACTGCATATCGCAATTCTGCAGTTGACCCGCGCTAAGTTTTCTCCTTCAGTGATCCAAGATTCCTACATCAATGGTTGCTCTAACAACAACTATAACACTACAGTGTTCCCGATTGTGCTTTACTTCTTTTGTGGCCATATGCTTTCCTCCTCTTACTCATCTAATATCTCAGCATCCCCTCATGAATTATAAATTTATGAAAACCTACAATTATGCACATGTTTTGAGTACAAATTACTTTAATTCAAGCAAAACTTATTAAGATTCAATTAAAATGAATGTTTATGTAAAATATAACAAATATATAATAAAAACACCTCATTTACTCTCTAAGTGATCTCGATTTAAGTCTAGAATTATTGTAATAACTCTCATTTCATAGAGTTATCAGCGGACATTTCTTATTCAAAGCCCCAATTACGACATCTTCCATAGCGTGGGCATCAGGCACGAGTTGAGAATCCACCAAGCTAGTAGTTGAGAGCAGATCTCTACACGAGCAGGGATTTGCTACTGCGATCTCAACTCTTTTCAGCAGTTTACTTTCAATGTCGTAGGTTACACTCCAGGAAACTACAACACAAGCGAGAAATGTGTTAGACTCACACAACTTCATATTATAAATAGAAAAAAAATGATTTAAACTAGCAAGTAATCTGGGATTGAGAAATGGGAAAGAACATGAACATTCCCACCATCAATAGATGCCACTTGACCCCAATCACCCCCAGTAAAAAAGAACTTCCTCTTCCAGTTACCACCCCCAATAGGGAGGCTGGTTATGGGTTTTCTAGTTTTAGTACTTGACATGAAATAATATCAACCGGCATATTTAAGACTACTAATTAGCTGGTAAAGGTGTTTGATTTCGTTAACTGTGGGTTCACTATTGTTGGTAAATTTTATAAGCAATAACTATCAATACCAATGTGCAAGTATACACAACAAGTAATAAAGTGATAAGTATTATAGATCGTCTCCATATGGATTGATGTTACTCGAAAAGCTATAGCACTTGCAATAATGCAACTCAACTTGAGACCAAAACAAACAATTGTCAAATAATTTCTATCGTAATTAATTATTGAAATAAGAACTAAATAAAACAATATGGTAATGAAATAAACTAGATTAAGTGTGTCCAAGATTTAATTGAGATTGAGGTAGTTGAATGATCAACCTCTCCTTTGGGGTTGACTGTTTTTCATCAAATTAACACCAGTTGTTACGACCAGTGCTGCAGCACTAGGTGGAGTTTATTTGTATCCGCAGCTGCCGCATATTAGAAATCTCATACTCTTAAATCTATTAACAATGACCAGTTGCTAATCTATTTATAGTATGGTATTATGATCTTTAGCATTTCCACCCTACAAGGTGAACACCTATGTCTAGTGTGCTACAAATCTTAACTTCAAGTATTGGCCTTATCGGATTCAAGATAACTTAATCCAAGAAACTTGATTTAAGAACAAGTAATACTCTAATGATATCCGCTAAGACATGCCATTTTGCTGCTCTATCTTAACTAAAACTATTAAATGGGTGGTCAACCGAAATAACAGTTATATTCATAAAAACTACTAGAGTATAATGCTTCAGCAATGCCATAACAACACATAAAAACAGTCAAGAACCTATTGGATTGTTTGTCACTCAACTACAAGTAACTTAGTTCATATTCTGAATGAGAAAAACAAACATAAATATAATGATGAAGGAATACATCAAACAATTAAAGGAAGAAGAGAAATATAAGTTGAGCACGATGAAAGACAAATAATTTTGCACAAGTCTTCAATATTGCCGAACAGCACTCTCAATCTTGATCTTCTTCTTCTTGCCATTTTAATTATTTTAATGATAACTCCTTTCTCTTGCCTTGCCGCCCTCCTCTTCTATGTGGTGCACGCCTCCTTTTTATAATGCAAATTAGGGTTAAACCCAAAGCCCATGAGTGTGCATGCTTTTAAATTGGGAAACATGCAGATCGCGATTTTAAGGCTGACCCGCGCCTAAGTTTTCTTCCGCATTGCTCCCAGATTGCTGCAGCACTGGTTGCTCTAACAGTTGTACAACACTGCCTCGTTCCCGATTGTGCTTTACTTCTTTTATGGTCATCTTCCTTTCTCCTCTTGCTCTTCTAATGCCTCAACATCCCTTCATGAATTGAGACCCTACAATTATGCACTTGTTTTTAGCACAAATTACTTTGATTCAAGCAAAACTTATTAAGACTTAACTAAAATCAATGTTTATGCAAAAGGTAGCCAAAATGTAATAAAAACACCTTATTTGTTCTCTAAGTAATCTTGATTCAAGTCTAGAATTGATGTAATAACTCTCATTTCCTAGAGTTATTACACCCTCAAACTTAAACTATTACTTGTCCTCAAGTAATGACACATACTAACTCTTCACGCAAACAATCATGCACACAACTTTAGCTCTTTTATCAACTTTGTAAAGATTCTTCCACCTTCAGATCACATTCCCAATCATGCAAGATGACCATAGTCAATTAGTTCTAGACTTAAGCTTCTTTCTGTCCATAGTGTGTGTGTGCTCTTTCGGTTGAATTCCAGATATGCTATAACATCACCAAGGGACTGCATGAATTTCAGCAGTGAGAACACTTCATTCATAAATGGGGTAACACAACTTTCACTTACTCAACTATGATAATTTTAGGATTGACCAACTAGAGAATATTCATCCTCTTTACTGTAACATTTATCTTTCATGTGAATGTCAATCAATTGTAACGATGACACCCAATTACTCAAACCATGCCCATATCAGGGTTGCTGTAGCAGTAACTGTAATGTAATCTTATCTAGAGGTATCTTTTACTCAAGGCTGAACATGGGGCTCATGAACAGACCTGGCTACTCAATGCCTTAGACAAAGGATTTCTCTTTTTTTTTTTTTTTAGAAATATGCTACAACATTGCTCATAACTCTCGCTACCTTTGAACACAATTCTGCATATGGGGCCCATATTTAGATTTGGTTACTCAGTAACTTGAGCCATTGGAGGAGATTGTATTTTATAGATCTCATAGTTACTCAAACTTGCTTCTTCCCCCCAAACCTAGGATCTTTTCTATTCTTCTAGCTTTGCTCTAGCAGTCCGAAACAATTCAACCAAAATTTAAATGTCAGGACAGAATTTCACTTTCATCTATAACTATCGCTACTTGGCATTCTCATAAATACAGAATAGCACTCAATTTATCTTCATTAGGTTTTCAAATCCATACACAAATATTAGATAACAGAGCTTCACACCACACAATCATTAACACATGCATACAAACATAAACATATGCATTCGGAAAGAAACACAACCCCCCCCCCCAAACTTGAGGGTTGTTGTGTCCTCACAAGCATACATAACAAAGGCATACAAACTGACACGGATATGGAAGACCTTAGAAAATACCACAAAAATTGACAAACAGAAAGTAGATTTTTTTTTTATAAGATGAACTAGTAAGGAAAGAAAACTCCCCTGTGGTGGGGATTGCAACACATGATGGGATGCTCTCAGCGTTTCTTGGATGCACTGCGCAGCTTATCCTTTGGTGAAGCTTGTGGGGAAGCAGCTGGCAATGTCTTTGTCTTTTTCTTCATAGGGCTGGTGAGAGGAGTTGTGACTGGGGTTGCTGAAATAGTGCCTTTGGATGTACTTCCTTTTCTTTTGTTGGATTGTCGCGGACTGGTACGAACAGGCTGACTAGGAGTTTGCTATGGAGGAATTGCAGTTGATGCATCAGCTGCCTGGCCCTCAGTTGTGATGGCAGCAATGATGACCAATAGTTGCTTGGCTTGTTCAGGTGTATGCGTAACTTTAGCTGCTGCAGCAACCAACTCAGCATCAACTTGCTCCATTGAATCTTCAGAGGCTGGAAGTGTTGCCATTTTTGCTTTGCCCTTGTCATTTCGCTTGCCTGCAAGGACTGGAATAGACGATTCCTCTTCAGGGTCCTCCTCCTCTTCTTTTTGAATGATGTGTTTTTTGGACTAGGTGGGTATGGAAGGTTCTTCATGTTCGTTCTCCGAGTTGTCCTCTGCTTCGGTGGGTGAGCTTTCAGTCTCAGACTTGTCACCTTCTTCTTCAGGTGGATTAGATGGTTTAGCATCTTCTGATTCTACATCTGCTTGTGGTTCAGCTGCAGCTTCTTCTACTGGTTCATCTGTGGTAGTGGCTTCTTCACTAACTTCTGCTGGAGCACCTGCAGTGTTAGTGTCAAAATTGTACTGTTAGAGTAAGGAATCAGGAAAGTTCTGGTGAGTGCGTTTTATGTACAAAGCAAATTAGTATAGTTGGTTGTCCAGATGTTGTAGGTAACTCCAGAATCGATCGTTTTCCCTTTGCTGAGCCTCAGCACATTGAGTTACACTAGTGCTGAGGGCTTGGATAGTCTGTTATAAGCCAATAGCTCGCCTTGCTCCTATTACAACAGTTGGTTCCGTGGTTGTTCCAGCACTCTCACCAGCAACTCTCTCAATGGTACGTGCCGTAAAAGCACCATCAATTTTGACATGATCATCTCTGGCGTCAAGACGAACACCGAAAACTACACATATATCGGTGATGAGTGAAGGGAATAGCAAAGCAGCAGTTCGGTGAGTCTTAACTGCACATTCTATGATTTCTTTGGTGATGATGCTACCCACATCTATGGGAAGCCCTCGAACAAGAGCATAAAGTAGGACCAATCTTTCTTGGAAAACCGTAGTAGTGTGAGTAGTGGGCATAAGCCTAGATTTCAGAAATTTTACCCATACCTTAGCCATAGGTTTCAAGTCTATCCTATTAACTACACGCCCTTCCTCGTTATCCCATGATGCTCCTTCGATTGTAAGAGTGGTGAAAATGGTGTTCCACTTTTTTGGGGTCAATTTATCAATCAACTTGGCATACTCACAATTAATTTCAGCAGGTAAATTATAAAAAGCATTTATGACGCAGGAATCTAATGGAACAAGTGTGTTTCTTACCCCAAATGTTGTGTTGATCACGGCTTACCAAATTGGCGTAAAATTCTTTGACTACTTGAAGCACATGATCACGAGGATGTCTGCAAAACTCTAACCATCCACGCTTTGCTGCAGCATTATGAATCTATGAATTCTTCATATTTTTCTTCAGCGTGGTAACTCTGGAAGCGTGATGGATCTTTGAGACGGTTGGTTGTTTTCTTATACCTTGGCATTGCTGTAGCAGTAAAAAATTGAAGCTAATGTTCCTGAGAGTAAAATGAGAAGAAGAGGGTAAGAATTAGGAGAGTTGTACTTGCGAAGGAGATGAGGAATAGTATTTTAGAGCACTAAGCACAGCGACTTCTTTTTATAGTGGACTTTAATTTGAAGATAAATACGGTAACTAGAGATAATTGAGGGAATAAAATAATTTGAATTAAATGTGCATATCCCAAAATCATCGACCAATGAAATGGAAGCTTTAATTTCAAAGATTTGTTTCCACTATTTCTATCCATATCCATGCATCCATCTGTCACGATTTTATCTCCAACGGTAAGTGAAAGGCTCCAACTCTTAATTTACTGTAATGGTAAAATTAGTTGCTGCAGCACCCATCTGCTTATTCTAACAACGGATATATACTCCACACTAAAGCTTCTGACACGTGGCGCACCTTTGCATTCTGCCACCATATACTCTCACTAGTCAATATGGACTGCAATTGTCACACATAATTCTCACAAACTAAAATTAATTCGAAAATTATTAAAAGAAATAAATAGATTTAACTAAAGAGAGAATAAAGAATGCAATAATGAAAAGGATAAAAGTAAATGGCTAATCATAAAAACAAAATTAAATAAGATGGTAGAGAGGGAGAGCTGTCTACAAAACCAAAGGATATCAAAGTTGGTTTGAAGTAGATGTCTCTCGAATGGGTTACCTCCCATGGAGCGCTTGATTTAAAGTCCTTCAGCCTAACCTTCTTTCATTGTTCAATAGCTGGGTTCTTTAAAGAGTAACACCTCCTTTGCAATATTTTAGCAGCTGTTCTGTAACCACCAAAATGTCCTCCATATGCCGATGCATGACATGACTCCAATATGTGATAAATCTCTCCTTCTGTAGCACATCTTCTTATTACTTGATCTGGGCACAGCTTACATAAATGTGGGTCATCCCACTGATAACTTCTAACATCATGAAGGAATTTCTTTTTCTCTTGAAACTTCAGCTCAGGTGGAAGCAGCCCACTTACTAAATAGTTAGCAAGGTCTGCATACTATGGAGATTCTGACTACTGCAGCTCTGTGCTTGCTATACCACCAACAGCTGTTTATCAGGAAAAGTTTTAATGATGTCTTTCCTTGTCAATGTGCTTGTGTCTGCTTCCAATCTTGACAGGTGGTCTGCTACTTAATTCTCAGTCCCCTTTCTGTCTTTAATTTCCAGATCAAATTCTTGTAGCAATAGGATCCATCTGATTAATCTTGGCTTGGCATCTTTCTTTGAAATTAAGTATTTGATGGCTGCGTGATCTGTATATACAGTCACTCTAGTACCTACTAAGTAGACTCTGAATTTGTCAAAAGCAAATACTACTGCTAACAATTCTTTCTCTGTAGTGGTGTAATTGATTTGAGTTTGAATAAGAGTTTTGCTGGCATAGTATATGGAGTGAAAAACTTTATCCCTTCTTTGCCCTAATACTGCTCCCACAGAATGGTCACTAGCATCACACATCAATTCAAATGGTAAGGTCCAGTCTGGAGATATGATTACTGGAGCAGTGATTCGAGCTTTCTTTAATTCTTCAAATGCTTGAAGACATTCTTTGTCAAAGTGAAAGGGCTTATCATGTTCCAGCAATAAGCATAATGGTTTAGCCACCTTGGAAAAATCCTTAATGAATCTTCTGTAAAATCCAGCATGTCCCAAAAAATTCCTGATACCCTTTACTGAAGTTGGAAGTGGCAATTTATCTATAACCTCTATCTTGGCTTTGTCTACCTCAATACCATTCTTAGATACCTTGTGTCCCAACACTATTCCTTCTTGCACCATGAAATGGCATTTTTCCCAATTGAGTACTAAGTTGGTCACTCACACCTTTTAAGAACTTCTTCTAGGTTGTGTCAACCATTCTTGTAGGTTTCTCCAAAAACTGAGAAGTCATCCATGAAAACTTCTAAAGTCTGCTCTACCATATCAGAAAATATAGACATCATACATCTCTGAAAAGTTGTTAGAGCATTACATAACCCAAAGGGTATTCTTCTGAAGGCAAATGTTCCATAAGGACAAGTAAATGTAGTCTTCTGCTGATCCTCTGGAGCTATAGCAATCTGGTTGTAGCCTGAATACCCATCCAAGAAACAATAGTACTGTTTTCCAGCAAGTCTGTCCAATATCTGGTCTATGAATGGCAGTGAAAAGTGATCTTTCCTTGTGGCTTTGTTAAGCTTCCTGTAATCCATACATACTCTCCATCTAGTCACTGTCCTTGTAGGAATAAGTTCATTCTTCTCATTAGTTATTATTGTTATCCCTCTCTTCTTTGGAACACATTGAACTGGGCTCACCCATGAACTGTCTGATATTGGGTATATGATTCCAGCATCCAACCATTTTTTGATTTCCTTCTTCACCACTTCCTTCATAATAGGGTTCAACCTTCTTTGGTGCTCCACCGAATTCCTGGAACAATCTTCTAACAAGATTTTATGCATGCATATTGATGGGCTTATCCCCTTTATATCTGTCATGGTCCATCCAATTGT
Source organism: Citrus x clementina (assembly GCF_000493195.1). Taxonomy (NCBI): domain Eukaryota; kingdom Viridiplantae; phylum Streptophyta; class Magnoliopsida; order Sapindales; family Rutaceae; genus Citrus; species Citrus x clementina. The sequence goes on from NW_006262339.1 coordinate 26,257,169, forward strand.
TCTTCTGTATTTTACTAGCAATTCTACTAGACTCTGTTCTTGACCTGCATCCAAAGTAGAAGAGATGATTACAAGGAGTGTGTTGTTTTGACCAAGATAAGCATACTTCAAATGAGAAGGTAACAGTTTTAATTCAAGATTAGGAGGTGATTCAATAGATAGTAAAGTTATTTTTACTTTCGTGTCTGAAAGATTCATATGTTCAATAAACCTGTTGTGCTTTTCAGACCGCTTTTCTCCAATCCATTATGTCTGCATTGCTGCAATGTCTCCTTTTTCCTCATCATCAAAGGTAGTGACTTTGTCAAATGTGTTACTGCAGCATCTGTCCATTCTGTCTGCTACAACAAAATCCACTACACTTAGGAAATTGCAGTCTTCTACTTCATCAGGGTTCCTCATAGCCTCTAATACATTAAATGTGACTTGTTGATCAATCACTCTCATAGTGAGCTCTCCCTTCTGCACATCTATCAAAGTTTTTTCAGTTGCTAGAAAAGGTCTTCCGAGTATAATGGGTACCTATTTATCAGCTTCAAAATCCAGTATAATGAAATCCACTAGAAAGATAAATTTATCAACCTTCACCAGTACATCCTCTATTTTTCCTTCAAGGTATGCATGAGATCTGTCAGCTAATTGTAGAGTGACTATTATTGGTCTGTATTCCCCTACTCCCAGCTGCTTAAATACAGACAATGGCAACTATTGTGCCAAGATGTCCTTTAGAAATTTCACATAATTTGGCATTTGCTCCAAAGCTTCCACAAAATGTATGTTTATATGTAATTGCTTCAGCACTTCCAGGAATTTGCTGAATTGCTTGTCTTGTTTTTGCTTATAGAACCTTTATGGGAAAGGTGGTGGATGTCTCAATTGTTGAGTGGTTTTAAAAGGTGTAGAACCCTGTTTGTTTGAATTGGTACAGGTTGTGGCTACTGGTGTTGCAACCTCTTTTGCAGCATGTTCTGGTTGAATTTCTTTTGCATTTGCTGTAGCTGAACTCATGTAACCAGTGTCTTGCTGGGGGGTTTGTTGTGACATGCTTCCATCTTGAGGTGGATGTGGTGCTGAATTGAATTTTATCTCATTTTTGGTCACAGCAACTAGGGTATCTGTTGTGCAAATTTTAATGTACTCGCAAGCGCACGAATCTATTGTAGTATAGACTAATGGTGACGAGTGTCGATCCCACGAGGAGGTTGATTTTAATTATGTGTATAGAATTAATTTTGTGAATGGGCGATTGGATTTATGGTGGAAATGATTTGGAATATGCTAAGACTTAAATTAAAATGGCGAGAATAAATTCTAAAATTAGAATTGCAATGGAGAGAATAAATTGAAGAGAAAATCTATTAAATTGACGTACTTGGGTATCTGGATCCGTATCAACATGCATCATGGGCTAAATAATCCGTATTAATGCCAATTAAATCATGAGGGGGGAATCCACACCTCATGAACCACGCTCTGATCAATATGGTGCTAAGGGCTTATCGTGCCAAATAATAATAATCTTATCCTAGAGAGCCGGTGTAACCAAGGCGGTATCTAGACAAGACTATTATTATTTGTCGACGAGAAGTCAAAACATCCACAAAAACTAGAGGGGAAGAGAAAATAAATTTACCAAATTAAGCCCATGACACATGTTGAGACTTCACCTTCAACCCAAGCTTAAAAGAAAATTAGCCACTCATAATTGAACTAGGGGCAAAATGAGAATTTATTAAAATACGACGAAAATACAAGATGGAGAAGGAATTACAGAAAATGGATCCCAAAAATGGATTCAGAGATATCAAATTAGGGGGGGGAGGCCCCCTTTTTATAGATACATGGAGTAAATCATGGCCATCGGATTAAAAACAGTTTGGACGCTCAGGATTGCGCCACGTCATCAGTCAACAGTCCACGGTTTGACAACGCGGATGAACAGTAACACGGTTTGACTCGGATGAACAGTAACGCGGTTTGACTCGGATGAACAGTAACGCAGTTTGGTTGAAAATAATCCTGTGTGATGCATGTACCGTACGCGAGATTTTTCATCCACTGATATGCTGCCACGTCACCATCAACAGTACATAAGAATTTTAGTCCAACAGGATCGTGACACCTCATCAGTCAATGCCACATCATCGGTCAATGCCACGTCATCGATCCGTCTATGTGAACAGTGTTGTGAACAGTAACGTAGTTAGTACCGTACACGTGAATAGTACCGTACATATGAATAGTGCCATTTTTCCTTTTATGCTCCTCCTAAGGTTTTCGACTGTCCTGAGTTCAAAAGTGATGTCCGTTTTGCCGTCTGATCTCTCCTTTATTGTGAAATGACTATAATGCCCCTAAAATACATAAAATACTTAATTAAAATAAAACACATGTAATTAAATCACAAGAAGGTTAAATACATAAAAGTAAGGGTTGTTAGTAAGACTTGAAATGTAAAATGACGGTTTTCTCCTTTATAAATATGCATTTTCTAACACTCAACAGTATCAACATTCTTTCCAAATCTCAAATTGATTACTTTGCAATGTTCTTTGCTCTCTCTTTTGGGGTCTTCTGTGTTATTATGTAAGCTTCCTTGAGTTCTGCTACTCATTGCTGTGGCTAGTTGTCCCATTTGATTTTCCAGGTTTCTCAAAGATACAGCTTGACTCTGCACAATTGCTTCATTCTTTGCAATATACTCCTTAATCAGTGTTTCCAGTGAAGTGATTAGGTCCTGATTGATATGCTTTTGCCCTTGACTTTGTTGATGAAAACCAGGTGGTTGTGTGTTTCTACTTTGTTCATTCAATGCTGGAGCATTTCGATTCTGACTGCTCCATGAGAAATTTGGGTATTGTTTCCAGCCTGGGTTGTAAGTATTTCAATATGGGTTGTTCTGAAGTTGTCGATTAAAGTTACCCACATAGTTCACTGATGCTGGATTTCCAGGACAATTATCAAAATCATGTTCTTCACCACAGTAGACACAAGAAAGTTCAGTAACTTACTTTACTGTTGCTGGAGCAGATGTCATGGCCTTTATCATGTTAGTCAATGAAGTTAATTGTGCTGATAAGGCTGTAATTACATCTATATTATGTACCCCTGCCGATCCCCTTGTTGCTGGTTGCTGGTTGCCTGACTGAAGACCACTGATAATTATTATTTGCAATTCTCTCTAGAATTTCATAAGCTTCAGTGTAAGATTTGGATAACAGGGCTCCATTTGCTGAAGCATCCACTAGTAACCGTGTACTTGGATTCAACCCATTGTAGAAAGTTTCCAATTGAATGCAACAAGGAATACCATGATAAGGACACCTTCTGAGTAATTCTTTGAATCTTTCCCAAGCCTCATACAAACTTTCATCTTCAAGTTAATGAAAAGAATTAATCTCATTTCGTAATTTTGCATTCTTTGTCGGTGGGAAATATTTCATTAAGAATTTATTAGCCAATTCACTCCATGTAGTGATGGAGTCAAATGGTAATGAATTTAACCATGCCCTTGCTCGATCTCTTAAGAAATAAGGAAAGAGCCTCAGCCTTAAGGCATCTTGTGTTGCTCCAGCAATCTTGAAAGCATCACTTACTTCTAAGAACAATTTAAGATGGAGATGAGGATCTTCATTTGGCAATCCATTGAATTGACCCACTGTTTTCAACATTTGAAACATCACTGGTTTTAACTAGAAATTTGCAGCTTCTACCCCAGGTCTGATGATCCCAGGGTGTACAACTTGCGGAGTTAACACTGCATATTCTCTTATAGCTCTGTCTCTGTCATCAGCCATGTAAATAATATTGTTGTTACCTGGCTGCCTCCCGTTAGCATGTTCATTCTGCTCCTCTTGAATGTTGACTAGTTGTAAGGGCCCATGAGGGTTCAAATTTCCCCCTTCCTGTAAATTATTCATGCATGAAACAGTCTTTGAATTTCTTTGTTCTTTTCGCAATCCCCTGACAGTCCTTTCAATCTCAGGATCTAATTGGAATACCACATATCTGTCTTTCCGCATGCATGTACTGATCTGCCAATCAATAGAATGAATCAAGTCAAATTTGGCGCTATCACGATTTACTTCACACTTCAAAAATAAACAATCAATCCCCGGCAACGGTGCCAAAAACTTGTTGGTAAATTTTATAAGCAATAACTATCAATGCCAATGTACAAGTATATGTTGTGCAAATTTTAATGTACTCGCAAGCGCACGAATCTATTGTAGTATAGACTAATGGTGACGAGTGTCGATCCCACGAGGAGGTGGATTTTAATTATATATAGAATTAATTTTGTAAATGGGTAGTTGGATTTATGGTGGAAATGATTTGGAATATGCTAATACTTAAATTAAAATGGCGAGAATAAATTCTAAAATTGGAATTGCAATGGAGAGAATAAATTGAAGAGAAAATCTATTAAATTGACGTACTTGGGTATCTGGATCCGTATCAACATGCATCATGGGCTAAATAATCCGTATTAATGCCAATTAAATCATAAGGGGGGAATCCACACCTCATGAACCACGCTCTAATCAATATGGTGCTAAGGGCTTACCGTGCCAAATAATAATAACCTTATACTAGAGAGCCGGTGTAACCAAGGCGGTATCTAGACAAGACTATTATTATTTGTCGACGAGAAGTCAAAACATCCACAAAAATTAGAGGGGAAGAGAAAATAAATTTACCAAATTAAGCCCATGACACATGTTGAGACTTCACCTTCAATCCAAGCTTGAAAGAAAATTAGCCACTCATAGTTGAACTAGGGGCAAAATGGGAATTTATTAAAATACGAAGAAAATACAAGATGGAGAGGGAATTACAGAAAATGGATCCAAAAAATGGATTCAGAGATATCAAATTAGGGGGGAGAGGCCCCCTTTTTATAGATACATGGAGTAAATCATGGCCATCGGATTAAAAACAGTTTAGACGCTCAGGATTGCGCCACGTCATCAGTCAACAGTTCACGGTTTGACCACGCGGATGAACAGTAACACGGTTTGACCCGACTTTGAACAGTAACGCGGTTTGACCCGGATGAACAGTAACGCGGTTTGGTTGAAAATAATCCTGTGTGATGCATGCACCGTACGCGAGATTTTTCGTCCACTGATATGCTGCCACGTCACCATCAACAGTACATAAGAATTTTAGTCCAACAGGATCGTGACACCTCATCAGTCAATGCCACATCATCGGTCAATGCCACATCATCATCCGTCTATGTGAACAGTGTCGTGAACAGTAACGTATACAGTACCGTACACGTGAATAGTGCCATTTTTCCTTTTATGTTCCTCCTAAGGTTTTTGACCGTCCTGAGTTCAAAAGTGATGTCCGTTTTGCCGTTTGATCTCTCCTTTATTGTGAAATGACTATAATGCCCCTAAAATACATAAATTACTTAATTAAAATAAAACACACGTAATTAAATCACAAGAATGTTAAAAACATAAAAGTAAGGGTTGTTAGTAAGACTTAAAATGTAAAATGATGGTTTTCTCCTTTATAAATATGCATTTTCTAACACTCAACACACCCCCCAACCAGCTTATTGCTAGTCCCTAGCAAATAAAGTGAAAACAAAATTCAAATTCAAAATGATTTTTTTTTTTTTATAAACACTTGTGTTTATTCAATCAGATTAATGATAGCAATCAAATAAAAGTATAAGCATTATCTCCAGTGTAAAGCAACATCACACCCACATCAACCATCCACATGAATCAGCCCAGTAGACTTTGTTATAGCTACTTTCAAGAATGACATGTCAAACCCCAAAATCTCACTGGAAGTAGTGACACTCTTACAAATAAATTAAACCCAATAAAAATAGTCACTCCAATGAATGGTAATTGAGAGAAAATAATGAAGAAGTGATATCACATGCTCTCACCAAGATGAAATAAATATGCCCTCAGCTTAAAAATAATACGATCTCAAGTCAAATAAAAATTGTTAGTTAACCCAATTTATTTATTTATTTTTTTTATGCACCACTACATCTTTTTAGCCCATATAACTAGCTTCTACTTCAGATTATAGTTCCCTAAAATCAGGAAGGACTTTTATTAGGATGTAACGTAGGCTAGGGACATGGTTAACAAAGAAAGGAAATAAGGAAAACAAAGTGTATGTTTGAGAAAAATGCAGAGAATTTTTTTATTTTTTTATTTTTTGGAAGTTGCAAGGTCGATTTCACCTATTATTGTTATTTTTATTCTTTTGAAACAACAACTTTTGTTTTTTTTTTTTTTTAGTATAACTTCACTGAACAACATAATTATTTACATTTTCTCAAACATAAATAGGTGATGGAACTTATAAGATATCGGATAATACTCCAAATCGGAGTGGGTCAAGATGATAAGTTGACAAAGAAAAAAAATTTTTTTTTTAAAGGCTCAAAAGGGTTAACTATGGATATTTAATAAAAGGGATGGCTAGAAAGGCTCAAACGGATCAAAGATGGCCTTTCCATCGTCTTTTAGGGCTCTAAATAACCTTCCATATCTACTAGTTAGATGGGCCTCCAAATGTAGCAACACACTTTTTTTTTTATTATTAAGGGTTAACTCAAAAGAAATCTAGAGATCGTGTATACAATAATAAACTGTTAAGATGTATAAAGAATGGGCAAAAGGGTTACTCTCCAAGAAAAATGATAGGCTCAAAAACTCACTTGGTACTTATTATGACATGTTCATTCCTTCAAGCAACGCATATTTGTCTCCGACATCAACATGTAGAGTAGCAAACATAATGTAACATCACTTAAGACCAAAGATAATACAAATACTAAAATTTGAAATTAATCATGTCATCTAATGTTAAAACAAATCACATAATTTTTTTTTTTTAAACAACATTCTACCCCCCAACCTATTCTAAACATGAAAGGAAAATATGTATGCAGAGATATGAAAATGATGCATAAAAACTAATTAGAAAAGTTACACTTAAAATGATAGAAAACGAAAATGATTTTTTTTTTTTTAACTTAGAAGATGCGTTTCTAGAGGCACTACTTTCCATATGCAGCCATCTTCGACTCAAAAGTTGGAAAATGTATATTTATAGAGGAGAAAATAAAAAGAAGAAGAAAAATGAACATCAAAACTTAATAAAGAAAAAGAAAAAAAAAATTTTCGAACAATGAAGATGCGTTTCTAGAGTAACTACACTCCATATTCAGCCATCTTCAACACAAAAAGTTAGCAACAGTTAGTTTCTACAACAAAAAATTAGTAAAAACTTAACCAAGATTCCACAATTGTCGACTATTTCCTCCCCCCAACCAGAACGAAACATTGTCCTCAATGTTGTAAAGGAAAGAAGTAAAGTTTAGAAGACATCACCTGGGTGGTGCAACACAGAAGAAAATATTTACAGGCGGAGAGTTAAATCTAATTTGTACTTCTTACTGCGGCTACTGTTACCATCATTATTTGGTTGCTCCAACACAAAGGTCCAGGGGTCTGGCTCCGGTTTATAAGCTTGTAATATATCAAGTAGCTCAGTAGCAGTGTGAGCACAAATAAAGAGTTTTTTCACATTAGAAGGAATGAAATAGTTTTTTATTGCATTGTTAAGAAATGCGATAAAGCCATCATAAAAGTTATTGACATTTAACAAACCGATGGGTTTCTGGTGAATGTGTAGATGGGCCCAAGATGCTAGTGTCATAAGTGCCTCTAGTGTTGCAAGATCTCCTGGAAGGAAAATAAAAGCATCAGCATAATTAAGCATTTCAGTTATTCTTTCTTGCATACCTGAGACGACTAACTCTTCTCCAGTTGATGAGTCAGACGAACTGCCCAATGGTTTTAGGACTCTTGGGATGATGCCTAACACTTGACTTCCTCTGATAAAAGCCGCTTCTGAGACCATTTTTGATAACCCTCGATTACCTCCTCCATACACCAAGTGTAATTTTCTCGCTGCTATACTTCGACCAAGATCGATGGCTGCCTCAACGAACTCTTTATGTTTGCCATATGTAAATCCAGAAAGCACACAAATGTTCTTGAATTGTCTATTGGGAGTAGCTGCCATTGCGATACTTCTCAAAAATAATTTGTGAGTGCTTGACAAAAGATATCACATTTAAGAGTCTTGGTGATAGTGGGTCATGGTTGTGTATGAGGTAATATGTCAGTGTCAAATAACGCGTAAAGCACGTGGCTCGCAAGTCAAAAAGAAAACAGTAAAAAGGAAAAAGCAAACAATAATAAAATTATTAAAGACAATAATGCAAACAATAAGACAATAGTGAAATAAAATAACAATAAAGTAAAAGGATATTTACAGGTAGTTGCGATTGTGGCTCACATCTTCCTCTGGTTTTACGTCTAGAAACGGCTTGAACGCCCTCTATGGGTCGAGGATAGGCTTCCTATCCAGTTTTCTTATAAACTGGCAAACAGGGTCGTTTATAGTCAGATTCCCGAGACTATATCGTGCATGCTCTTTCTGGAATAATGGCCATAACTGGAGAATCGCTCCTTGCACATATCCACTGGGATGCGTTTCAAGAGACAAAAGGATATCATCCAATGACTCCTTATTCAAGCCATCCCTAATGAATTGAATCTTATCTTCCCTGTTATTAGACACCATTCCTAAAGAACATGGGTTTTTATTGCAACTCATTCTGGCACACTTATGACAAGCAACAGAAATTCTTCGAGCTTGTCGTTTTCTTGCATAATTTCCTTTACCACAACCAGGCATGTATGCAATAAATTTTGGAGGTAACTCACCTGCCGATCGTACTTTAGCCTCGATTAACCAACGGATGTCAGCAGGTATGTTATTCCTCATGAGTAATCGCATGCGTTCGGACCGCGCTTTATAGATCGTAAGGAGGGCATTCTGAGGAAGTGAAGGGAATCGCTTGTGAAGTTTCGCTAGAATCTCGTTTCTGTCCATACCTTCGCCTCAGAATATCAGTTATTATGGGAAACTGAAGTAACCGACTTGATTGTCACGGAGTACCGTTATCCGCCACTTCACCGGGGTAACAAACTAAAGCACACAAATAGAAAAACAAATTAAAACACACAAAGAAAATTAAAATCGTCCTCTTATTGAATTTACCTCAAGCTCCAACTGGATGTCGTAAACACTTCTCTCAATGTCTCTGAGTTGGCGTTCTAAACCCTCAACATAGGCTACTAACTCTGGTGGTTGTAGAGCCCAAATGCGTTGTGTTTTACAAAATTGAATCTGCCTTTTGAGATGAGTTTTGACACGTTGAAGTGGTTTAAGAATGTTCAGGAGGAACGGTCTAAGTATGAGACTCATGATTAAAAATGATAAGAGAAAACTTAATGGTAAAATAAACACACTTATGCAAAAACAATTTCAATTAGCAAAAGAATAATAATAAAAAGAAAGAAAGAAAAATCAAATCAACGAAAAGAAAAAAAATCAATTCAAATTTGGTGGGTCACTCAAATTTATTTCGGTGTCTTCTTCATGTGGTTGGTACTCTAGATATGGCTTTAATCTTTGACCATTAACTTTAAACGTGACACCGTTCTTTGGGTCTTTAATTTCAATTGCCCCATGTGGAAAAACAGTATGAACAATAAATGGGCCAGACCAACGAGAGCGTAACTTACCTGGAAATAGGTGCAAGCGAGAATTGAATAAAAGCACTTTCTGACCTGGAGTGAACGATTTTCTCATAATTTGCTTATCATGGAAGACTTTCATTCGTTGCTTGTAAATCTTGGCATTTTCGTATGCATCATTGCGAATTTTTTCAAGTTCTGTCAGCTGTAATCTTCTTTCTGAGCTGGCTTGCTGCATGTCAAAATTGAATTTCTTGATGGCCCAATACGCACGATGCTCGAGTTCCACAGGTAGGTGACAAGCTTTTCCATACACTAGCCTGTAGGGTGACATCCCAATCGGGGTCTTGAAAGCCGTTCTATATGCCCATAAGGCATCATCAAGTCTTAATGACCAATCTTTCCTGTCTGGCCTCACCGTTTTTTCTAATATGTGCTTTATTTCTCGATTGGATATCTCAACTTGGCCACTGGTTTGCGGATGATACGGAGTTGCCACTTTGTGTGTGATTGAATACTTTGTCAAAAGAGCTTTGAATGCTTTGTTACAAAAGTGGGCACCACCATCACTGATTATTGCTCGAGGGAATCCAAAGCGCGAGACAATGTTGCTTTTCAAAAATCCTATCACCACCTTGTGATCATTAGTTCTGCATGGAATTGCTTCTACCCATTTTGATACGTAGTCAACAGAAACCAATATGTATTGATGGCCAAAAGATGGGGGAAAGGGTCCCATGAAGTCGATACCCCATACGTCAAAAATCTCAACCACTAAAATTGGATTTAGTGGCATCATGTTCCTTCGTGTAATGCTCCCCATTCGTTGACACCTATCACATGAACAACAGAAAGTGTAAGCGTCTCGAAATATAGATGGCCAATAGAAACCACATTGTAAAACTTTAGTCGCTGTTTTCTTAGCGTTGAAATGGCCTCCACAAGCTTGTTCATGGCAGAATGAAAGAATATTCTGAATTTCATTTTCTGGGACACATCGTCTAACAATTTGATCAGCACAATACTTGAACAAATACGGGTCATCCCAAAAGAAATTCTTTATTTCTGCAAAGAATTTAGCCTTGTCTTGCTTGGTCCAATGCTCTGGAAGTTTACCTGTAACAAGATAATTAACTATATCAGCATACCAAGGTAATACTTCCACATTCATTAATTGTTCATCTGGAAATGACTCATTCAATGGTAATGATTCTGTAATTGTGTCAAAATGGAGACGAGAGAGGTGGTCCGCCACAACATTCTCTGTGCCTTTCTTATCTTTGAATTCCAAGTCAAACTCCTGCAAAAGTAACACCCAACGAATTAGTCTGGCTTTTGCATCTTTCTTTGTGAGAAGATATTTAAGAGCAGCATGATCCGTGAATATAATTATTTTACAACCAATGAGATATGATCGAAATTTTTCTAATGCAAACACTACTGCTAGCATTTCTTTTTCAGTAGTTGAATAGTTCAACTGTGCATCATTTAATGTCATACTAGCATAGTAAATAACGTGGGGAATTCGATCAACTCTTTGTCCTAATACTGCTCCTACTGCATAATCAGATGCATCACACATGAGCTCAAATGGTAAGCTCCAGTTTGGGGGCTGAATGATGGGTGATGATGTCAACAAATGCTTTAATTTTTCAAACGCAACAAGACATGAATCATTAAAGACAAAAGGTACATCCTTAGCAAGTAGATTGCATAAGGGTCTAGAAACTTTGCTAAAATCTTTAATGAAACGTCTATAAAAACCAGCATGCCCAAGGAAAGATCTTACTTCTCTGATTGTTTTAGGTGGAGGAAGATTAGAAATGAGATCCACCTTGGCTTTGTCAACCTCAATACCTTTGCTCGAAATGATGTGACCGAGAACAATACCTTGTTTTACCATAAAATGGCATTTCTCCCAATTTAAGATCAAGTTCTTCTCGATACATCTCTGCAGAACTAGTGTTAGATGATGTAAACATTGATCAAACGAGTCACCAAAGACAGAAAAGTCATCCATAAAGACTTCAAGGAATCGTTCAACCATATCAGAAAAAATGCTCAACATGCATCGTTGAAATGTAGCAGGTGCATTACATAATCCAAATGGCATTCTCCTATATGCAAATGTGCCAAAAGGGCAAGTGAAAGTAGTTTTCTCTTGATCTTTTGGTGCTATGGGAATCTGATTATATCCTAAGTAGCCATCTAGAAAGCAATAAAATTCATGGCCTGCTAATCTATCAAGCATTTGATCAATAAATGGTAAAAGAAAATGGTCTTTACGTGTGACAGAATTCAATTTTCTATAATCAATGCATACACGCCATCCTGTAGTTACCCTAGTTGGTATCAATTCATTATCAGCATTGGTAACTACTGTGACTCCTGACTTTTTGGGGACGACTTGTACAGGACTGACCCATGAACTATCAGAAATTGGGTAAATGATACCTGCATCTAATAGCTTAAGGACTTCAATTCTAACAACTTCTTTCATATTAGGATTTAACCGACGTTGCATCTCTCTAGTAGTTTTAGCATTTTCATCAAGGTGAATGTAATGCATGCAGTCTACTGGATTTATACCTTTTATATCTGCTATGGTCCATCCTAATGCCCCTTTGTGTTCTTTCAAAACATCCAACAACTTACCTTTTTGTTCGTCATTGAGGGATGATGAGATGATTACCGGCAGA
>NW_006262339.1:26279463-26289196 GCF_000493195.1 Citrus x clementina
ATTCGAGTTGGAGCTTGGAGGAGTAGATTTTAAAAAATTCAAATTAAAGTTTGAAGGAGTCGAATCGGTCGTGGAGCAACAGATTTTTTTTTTAATAGTCTTGTTGAAACGACGTTGTTTCACATAGATTATGCCGTTGTTTGATAAATGGGACAACGTATCATTTTTTTATCAAATATATCGGACTGCATGTCATTTTTTACTAGGTAAATGAGATGACATGTCATTTTTTTAAGCAAAACTTCTTCTATCTTAAAAGACTATTTTATCCTTATGATGTTAGCACTTGCAAACGACAACTAACAGATTAGTGAATGACAGACACATTTTATCAACTTAGGGTATATGAGTGATACATTTTAAAAATATTGTAATACGTTTGACATAAGTGTCATTTCAGGGTATATGAGTGATAATTTCCCTACTTTTTATCCATTTACTATTTACCTTCTATGTATATATATGATTATGATTGATTGAAGTATACACATAGTCAAGAGTAAATGAAAAAGGTGTTCCAAGAGCACCCAAGAATTTTTTCGTTCAAATTATCGGTTTAAGTAACAAATCTTATAATTTTTTTCTTTTTCTTTTTTTTTTAATTTCAGCATCAGTCATATAAAAAAGAAATGGTAATAGGTATCTAACACATCATGTCAATTTTTTTATGGGACAATTTAAGCCATGTGGTGACAATATTTTTCACACACAAATAATTACTTGGTTTCATTTCTGCCATTTCATTTTAGCCTATTCGCTTTCAAATAAGACTCAATTTAGAATAGTTTTTCAAATATATCTTATTCAAATAGAGCTTTATTAGGATATCTTTTATATTTGAATTACTACTAAAAATGAATTTAATTGTCTAGTTATTCGGTTATTAATGATAATTTTTTTAAATAAAATCATAAAATCACTTTAATAAACAAGTTTTAAAATTTTAAAATTATACTATAAAAAAATCATGAAATAAATAATGATATTTTAAAAAATTTAACTTTTTAAAAAAATTCTCAAACCGCTATTTCCGAAAATGGGTAAAATCTCGTTTAGTCCCTATATTTTGAGGTTAGTACCTGTTCAGTCCCTATATTTTTAAAAATACCTGAAAACATCCCCGACATTAAATTGTTAGCACATTTCCTCTTACTTTTTGTTGCTTTTGGCTTTATTTTTACAATATTACCCTCTTACAATATTTTTTGGGACATTAGTAAAAAGAAAAAAAAATTAATTATCAATTTAATCTCAAAAAATAAAATAGAAACAAAATTAATATATTTTACTTTTTTGTAACACATTGCTGAGGAATTAATATATTAATTTTTTTATTACTAATGTCCAAAAAAAAGGTAATTTAATTATTTTTACAATAAATTTTTTTTGGACACATGTAAGCTTTCACAAAAATTAATATATATTCTTTTTGTTTTTATTTTATTTTTGGGGTTAAATTGATAATTTAATTTTTTTTATTAATTTTATAAAAAGAAACATTATTGTAAGAGGATAATATTGTAAAAGTAAGTTAAAAGAAACAAAAAGTAACAGTAGGGATATCAATAATTTAAGGGTATAGATGTTTTGAGGCATTTTTAAAAATATAGAGACTAAATAAGCACTAATATTAAAATATAAGGATGAAACGAACTTTTACCCTCGAAAACCCAACATTTAAACTTTTACAAGGAGAAACAAAATAATTAATTTTATCTCCAAAAATAAAATAACACCACCAAACATCTACATATACTGCTTTTGCTTTTGAAGTAAAATTATCGATCCCAACTAAAAATAGGTTCAAACTTGTAGATTTTCTCATGTGATGATACATGGTTTTCACATGTTATGTTTGATATCATATTTTTTTAAAAAGAAAAAGAAAAACGAAATTACTTATGCACAAGAGCACCAGACACATAATTGATTGTGAAGGGGACAAGAATCCCAAAAAAAGAAACATTGTTTCATGAGATATGAAATATTAGTGATAATGAAGTTCGATGATAGGGGAACATGCTAGGTCCCTGTGAGATCGACAAAATTAACTGTTTATCATTCTAATCTTGTGCCAATATGGCTCCACTCTAGTCTTATGACCATCAAATTTCCCGTTTTTGTTAATTATTCTCTATTTTTCTAATAATGCATTGATGCCCGCTCACTCTCCCAACAAATTAATTGATATGTCTCTCCAAATAAAGGAGAGGGGAGATACATTTTAGTATATATCGAAATAGTAATTTAGAATGCATCGCAATAGTAATAATATTGATTGGTTTTAATAGATTTTTAATTGTATATATCACCATGATAGTGATTACAAGATAATAATAAAACTTTGACGACATCCGAATTGTTTTTTTGTTTGGACCAACTTATATATAATAATAAAGATTTTGAGAATATCCATATTAGAGACTAACTGCAATTTTACGTAAGCTGCTTTATTGTTAGGACCCCATCCCATGGGATAACTCTGGTTGAGAAGCAAGGATTATTACCCATGGCCATGGTGTTTTTGGCAATTGGTCGAATAATGACCCTGCCCAGCCCCACGAACAGTATTTGCATAAAAAGTGTTGATTGATTATCTGTGACAAGTTGTACGATCCATTATAAGTGTGTCGGCTTAATCTTCTTCTACATCTAAGCCAACAAAATAGCACACCTTCTGCTTCTTCACGTGCATAATTTTCCAGGCATATTCATTCGGACTCCCGGTAGGGTCTTTTTTTTTAATTGTTTATAGGGAAAATAGAAAGAACTATATTAAAAAAAAAAAAAAACAAAAAAGAACAAAGTCATGAAAATAAGTATTTGGAAAAGTCACTATATAAAAGAAGGCCTCTACATTTATCAAACTATCCGCTACTGTATTATCCTTTTGAAAAAAAGTGAGAGTAATGAAAATGTACGCCACGAATTAAAGATTATAAATAAATAAATAAATAAATCTACTGAATTCGCAAAGGCCTTGGTGGACTAAGACGACGGGCATGAAGACATGAAAAGGTGAAGAGGAATCTCCCTCCAAACCACATAAAATCGCCAGCCTTTAACAGCTTCATTATTGATAGCTTTAAATTGTAGTATCTGTAGATTGTGATAAGTTTAAAATTTAAAATTAAAAAAAAAATCACAGCTATGCCTCTTCCACTATTTAATAAAATGTCTAGTATTACATATTTATGCAATATAATTAGTTTCTAGGACTCCAAAAAAATTGGACTCAAGGCCAAAACTTGCCGAGGAAAATCTTTAGGGTAAATTTTAGATTACCCCCTCTTGAAATAATAATTTTCAAAATTTGTTTCAAACTATTATAAACTCAACTTATCCATATTTCTATTTGAAAGATAAAAGAAAAATATAGATGAATTGATGATTTTTTTTTTAATTTTCTTAACAAAAATAAAGGTTCAGTTAATGTTTACAATAATTTGAGAAGTATTTTATAGATTATTATTTTCTGAGAGATAATATAAAATTAACCCAAAATTTTGAAAGAAAACTAGAAGCGTTAAAAAATGCATTCAGAAAGTATTATCTCGTTGTCAACCTAAAAGAATGAAAAAAGTGGCTTTCTTTTATTGCAAATATAATTTTCTTCGAACGAAATTTAAGGAAAAGGTAATGAGAAAGGATTATTAAAGGCTTTGAACAAATAGTCTACCCAAGGATATACAATCGGAGACTTTGAAAAGCAATCACTTTTTTCTTTCACCCCTCAAAGGATCACTTCCAATTAATGGAAAGAAATTTCAAAGATTTTAGGCCACCTTCGCCTACTCAAATTACTATTTATACGCATATACTTTTAAAAAGAATGATGTGCCTGTAAAAAAATTAATAAAGAAAGAAAAAAATGCATGTGTCAGATTTGTTTTTTTGGAAAAAAAAAAGCCACAATATTTTAATTGATTTCAATTAGTATTTATTTATTTATTGGTAAAATGACATTTATCATCACTCCAATTTACAAAAGTTATAACCACAATTAGGAAAGGTTAATTTCGAGGGCATTTAATAATTTCATTTTTTGTTCTCTACTTTTAAAAACAAAAAACATCGAAGAATGCTTTTGGGTAGATGTTTCGTGAAACATATTCTTAAAAAAAATCCTAAAATTATAGCTAAAAGTAATTAGAAAACAATACTGACTAATTAAATTTTATCTTAGGTAACTTATAATATCTTATTTCAATTGAGTCCCACCTACTCATTTTATCAACACTAATTTTTTTTTAAAATTTTAGAAAACTTATTTTACAAAATGATATATTTTCATTCTAAAAAAATTATTTTTAAGAACATTATTTCTATTTTCAATTATTTTTCAAAATATCATTCATAAAACATCAACCCGTGCCTTTATTATCACTAGAACTCGAGTGATTGCGGACGTTTCCATGACCAATTGAACTATATTAAATGAGTTAAAATAAATTAATTAAAATTAAAGCACTACGATCAAAGATTAACTTTTTCTTTCTTTTTTTTGTATGACAAAAAAAAAAAAAAAAAACCATAAAATCTAGTCATTACGATATTGGACATAACAATAGCACAAACAGTTTTGGGATTGTTATCTATCATTATACTTCTAGAGGGTCAAAATTCATCAAATGGATTATTTTGACTCTTTGGAACACACTGCAAGAATTTTTGAAAAGCATCAATTAAAGACAAAGGGGAATCAATCTGAAAATCTTGAAAGTTTATCAGCAAATCTTTGATGTTAAGTCGAAAGAATTTTCTTTCAAGTTATAATATCAATCCACTGTCTCTTTGAAAGCTTCACACCGAAATTCAAACTCAAGTAATTACCAGGAAATTAAGAAATTCAGTATTTATGATTTTTTTTATTAGTTGAAAAAAAAAACCTAAAGAAATATTATAAAGACACCACTCGACAGAAACTTTAAACCGGAAGATGATACAAAACAGTAATACTATACTTATAAAATTTATATCTTATAATGATGTGTTACTAATCATGTATTAAGTAATATTATTCAATAACATTATCCGATAAGTGTCGGTACATATAATGAGATGCATCCAAGCCCTGAAGCAAATAAGACATAGGAGAGATTGGTTGGATGAAATTAAGAGTAATTTTGGGATAAAAGCTGGCCATCTAAATAAAACTTATTAAAGCAAGTTCTAAAAACACATTTTCATAAACACGTTTTTAAAATTTCTGACTCATGCCTAAAAAGTCTTTTTCTTAGTAACAGAATATTCAAGTACCGGGCTCAAAAGAGATTTTAAAAAATTAATTGAAGTATCTATTGGCTTCTTATTTTTAAATTTTTTTTTTGGTCAAAACAAATCTTTCTCTTTTATTTTTTCTTTTAATACTTAAACGCACCATTTTCACTTGAATAATAATCAAAAACTATTTTTTTTAACTCATGCACCTATTAAAACTTGAACTCAGGACCTATTAGAAAAATTATTCTTTATCACCTTTCAATAATATTTTAAATATAAATTTTACTTTCGTTAATTAGGCTAGACTTCTTTACTCTAAAAGATAAAAAAAAAATAATAATTACTAGTTATCTGAAATATTATCCTTTCGCTAAGCCAAGTAATGTGAAATAAACAACCACTATGTGAATTATTAAAAAGTGACATTTTACTGTATTAACTTTCTTGAAATAATAGTTTATTACATTTCTTTCATTATCATTAGTCTAATGATAATGTCACATTGACGTCATATGAACAAAATCTTATTTTCATCAAATGAAATCTAAATTTGTAATCAAGTCAAATGGTTATTATCCATTGACTATAACTAGTATTGCAAAATAACAAAGCACTATGTGAATTACTTAAAGGTAATACTTTATTACATTAACATGTTAAAAATAACAATTCACTACATTTCCGTCAATTTATAATTGATCATAAATATATCAACTATAGGGGCAAAATTTATACTTTATAGTTAACTAATGGGTCAACTAATGGAAGTGACAGAAATATAATAAAATTTTGTTTTTAAAATATTAATATAACAAAATATTAATTTTTAGTAATTTATGTCGTAGTTTATTATTTCACAGTATTTGAGATAAGGAAAAAAGATAATAACCCTTACATAGTAATAATAAGGTTATGACTATATTGGAGCGAATCTACAGTAGAGCACGAATCTCAACTACATACGCAAATAACAAATAATAAAAAAACTCATTATAACTTTGATTGTATGATTATTAAGAAAGGATGCTCTACTTCAAGCAACTCCGACATACCCAAACCCTAATAATAACAATAATAAAAAAAAGGATCCTGGGTATCAGATGAATTACAAAAGAGTGAAGATGCATGAACCCATAAACGAGATGACATGGGATGAACATGGCATGGGAAACAAATCTCAAAAGGGAATCAAATGAAAATTGCCCTCTCTGTCTGGTGGCACCACACATGATTTCACAATTCACACACAAGAAATGAAAATAAATAAATAAAAAAGGCTCCATTTGTAATATGCTTACCTCAGCTGTATCTTTTGAAAAGATTTTGTTGGGTCCGGGTCCCCCACAAACAACCTTTTGCTTTCATCCCAAAAAAAAATAAAAATGAATAAATAAAACATTTTTCAACAACCGTTCCTTGCAATATAAATCAAACCCACCCCCTCCCATTCTTCTCTCCTCAAAATCCCCATACGGATTTGATTTTCTTATTTTATTCTTCTTCTTTCTATTTGTACTGTAATTAAATATATATATATATATTATATTCAGCATTGCTTGCTCTGTAATTCAAAGCCCAATCAACTAAGAAAATTTGCAAGATTTGGGATCAAATCTGGTCGGATTTTTGCTCTTCCTTCTTTTTTTTTTCCATTACAAAACTAGCAACCACCTCTTCATTTCTCAAACAAACACAAAACCCAAATACATTGATTAATTCTTATTCATCAAATGGGCATGGCGGCAGCAGCTGTAGCAGAGTCGCAGTTTCATGTTTTAGCAGTTGATGATAGCATTATCGACAGGAAGCTTATTGAGAGACTCCTCAAGACCTCTTCATATCAAGGTACTTATTATTTATTATTTTCCTTGTACTTTTCATTTTCATAAAATGTAAATTTCAAATCATAGTATTTATTCACTTATTGGGCATTTATATATGTATATAATATTTTTTTCCCTCTTTGGTTACATGGGCAGTTACTACAGTTGATTCTGGTAGTAAAGCTCTAGAATTTCTGGGATTACATGAAGATGATGGCCAAAGCAGCCACTCTGTTTATCCAAACATGCATCAGGAGGTGGGAGTAAATCTTGTGATCACAGACTACTGTATGCCGGGAATGACTGGCTATGATTTGCTCAAGAAAATCAAGGTGTGCTTTAATTATTTTTTTCATTTTTAATTTAAATTTAATTTCTTGATTTTACATTTTACAAACTATGAGTGATGTAAAGCTGAATTCCAATTGTGGCAAAGTCATCAGGCACTTACAATACCTTATCGCGAATTTATTCTCTTTTTTTTATATTTTATTTTCCCGATTTGTACTTTTTTATTTTTAATATATTATTCCAAATTACTATATTAGTTGGAAATATTTTGACATCATTTTGTCTTTCAACCAAATCTTGTTAAAGATATTCAAAGATTTTGCTTGATTTCACGTGGGCCCTATTCAGATTTGTATTTTTTTTCCCTGATGTAGACACCCGTAATTTCTTGAAAAGTTTTGTTCTACGGTGAATTTACCAGATCTGAGAGATTTATTGTTTTTTTTTTAATTTTGATTTTCCAGGAATCTTCATCTCTAAGGGACATACCAGTGGTGATAATGTCATCTGAGAATGTTCCTTCAAGAATCAGCAGGTAAAAATACACAAAAATTGAACCCAAGTTTTTGTGTCTGTGTTTTGGTTTTCAATATGCAAATTGATGTATGAGATTGATTATTGATTATATACATAATTTGTAAAATAACAGATGTCTAGAAGAGGGTGCAGAAGAATTCTTTTTGAAGCCAGTCCGATTGTCGGATTTGAATAAACTGAAACCTCATTTGATGAAAACCAAAATTAAAGATCAAATTAAACAACAATCGCAACAGCAACAACAAGAAGAAGAATCAGATGAATCTGATTTCCAATCACCATCACCACCACAGCAACAACTACAAGAGTCGCAACAATCGCAGCAACAGCAGCAACAACAACAACAACAGCAACAGCAACAGCAACAGCAGCAGCAGCAGCAGCAACAATCAAATAATAACAAGAGAAAAGCCCTGGAAGAGGGGCTTTCACCTGAAAGAACAAGACCTAGATACAATGGTATTGCCACTGTTGTCTAACCAATCATGGAGAATTTAAAAGTTTTTGTTTCTCTTTTTTTTTTATAATAATTTCTTTTTTTTTTATTAGACTTTGATGCTTGCTTAAATCAAGCTGAATAGAAATGTGGAGATAGAATTTTGCTTCTTGTATACATTTAACATGAAAATATGCATATTCCAATT
Source organism: Citrus x clementina (assembly GCF_000493195.1). Lineage (NCBI taxonomy): Eukaryota > Viridiplantae > Streptophyta > Magnoliopsida > Sapindales > Rutaceae > Citrus > Citrus x clementina. Next base: position 26,287,982 of record NW_006262339.1, read on the forward strand.
TTGTTTTCTTGTTAGACATTTTTCTATTTCAATTTTTTTAATAGGCAGTATATCCACTGGGATGTGTAGATCCAGTAAAAGAATAACCAAAATGCAGAATTGAATTGGGTTTCTTTTTTCTTTTTTTTTTTTGGTTAATTTGTTATAATTTTTATGTCACATTAATTTATATAAAATTATATGTGGTTTTATCGTTTTTGATATTAGAATGTGAGTCTAGTAGTGGTCCATGAAACGTAGTTCAGATTTGTCAATAAAGATTTAATTAAGGGATATTTTGGTACTTTCATTGATAAAAATATTTAAATAAATATTCGAAGTCTTGTAGAAAGAAGAAACTTGACCAGGCATGAAATATGAAGTTTAAATGAGCACAGAGATTTCTTTGACTCGATCATTTACTCATTTTACCCTGAATGAAAGCGAGAGTTACTATTAACAACAAGCAATTCTTCTTGAAAAATTTTGGTGGCGTTCTGAATGCGTTGGAAGGATATGTTCATTAATTTTTTTTAATGTTTAAATATGAGTGTTAAGTTTCTTATTATAAAAGTTAAAATAACCTTAAATATTTTATATAAAAGCCTTAAATATGATATTTTAACGTTTATATCTTTATAAATATTACTGTATCTTATTTTATAAGTTAAAGACTTGGGAAGTAAAATTAAAATTATTTTATTATTAATTATAACATATATATTGTAACTGAAAGATATTGTAATATTCAAAGAGAAAATATGTGTATATATGATATATATATATATATATATAGATAGAGAGAGAGAGAGAGAGAGAGAGAGAGAGAGAGAGAACTTTAATTTCATTCAATTTCTGTTTAATGAATCACAAATGAATGTTTATAACAGAAGACTCCTGTTTATAAGAAATTGTAATTGATTATTTGAGTTCTAAATTCTAAAAATACAAAATTCAAAGTCAAAACTTACGGAATACAAAACTCAAAACTCATGTAACTTAGATTCAGTGATGGAGATGGCCAAAGATAATTATAACAAGAATATGATTATAACATATCTACTTTTTGGCGAATGCCACGCCAATCACAACGAGCGAACAACGCTCAAGTGGATGGAGATGACTCTGTCTTCTAACTCGCTGCTATTAACGACCGTAGGTTATTAACGTTGACGGTTTTCATCTTATTTTTTGTGAACTGATTCCAAATTTTGTTGTTCTAACGCTATCAAATTG
>NW_006262339.1:26289452-26445207 GCF_000493195.1 Citrus x clementina
GCATACATTTACTATAATCCATTTCAAATTTTCAATTCAAAAGGATTCAGTAAAATACAGTGTGAGCGGCACCAAACACACCCGGACCATAAGTAGACAAGCTACAAGGGTTAAAGGAATTTAGGGATGGGCCAGGGAGAATTTGGGCTTGGTATCTTTCTATTTGCCTTTATTTTTCATTTGCCGGATAAAAATGTACGTTTTGGTGATGATGATGATGATGATTATTGTTATTAGGATAGGGTTATTTGTATTCTAAATATTATTTTGAATATTTTATTACTCTGTATATTCATATACTAATTAAAAAAATTAAATTTTACTTTCCACATTCCTTAAAATTTTAAAAATATCCTTATTTAAATTATTTAAGTTATTGAACTTTAATTACTTAAAACACAAATAAAACTATTCAGCACACTAATTTTAAGAGATTTAGCATATACTTACAACAATATAACTAGTCAAATTGTAAAAAAATTATCTAACTGCTTATTTATGTTCAATATTGAATTTTACACCCAAAATAACTTGTAATGAGAACATAATAATAAAAAAAATCCATAAATACCACAAAAAAAGAAAAAGAAAAAGAAGGAGAAGAAGACAAAGAGATGAATGAGAGGGGCCGAAGCAAAAAAAAAAAAAAAACTCTTTTACAATACTTTTTTTTCATTTTATAATAAAAAATCCATAAATACCACCAAAAAAAGAAAAAGAAAAAGAAAAAGAAGGAGAAGAAGAAGACAAAGAGATGAATGAGAGGGGCCAAAGCCAAAAAAAGAAAAACTCTTTTACAATACTTTTGTTTCATTTTATTTTTTTCAAAAATAAAAAGTACCACACTAACTTTTTAATTAAAATTCTTCTCGAAACTGATTTAACCATTGTTCATTTAAAATTAATTAAGAAGTTGAAATATAAAAGTTTTGGAGTTTAAAATATGAGAATTATAAATTGAATAAAGAGTGTGCTTTAGAAGTGTTCAAAATAATGATATACAATCGATTTATAATAAATTGTTGTTAATGGTAATTTATATGATGGATGTTTTTGTAATGTATATTTTATAAAAATTAGAGTGTTCAAAGTAATTTTTATAGTGTAAATAGCCCGAACCTTGTTGTTATTATAATTATTTGTTACTATTATTGTTATTGTTGTTATTGTTATTATTATTATTATTAAAATGTTATATTATAAAATAGAAATAATCATCTTGATTTTTCAGTTTCTCTTAAGGAAAGTGTAACACGCCAACAATATCTTGTTTTATACTTTTCATTTTTTAATATAATAGAAATATCTTTTGATTCTCTACCCAAATAAAAACAGGGCAAAATAAATTGTGTTGTAAAATGTAATTTATGTACTTATTGTGCAATAACATTTTGAAAATATTGTAACAAATATTTTATGATAAATTTGATCAAAATTCAAAATTTAAAGTAAATCATTAAATAAATATTTTAATAGTACAAAAATAAAAATTATTAAGAAAATAATTATTTGTATATTTAACACATTATATTAAGTTATTTTGTTGATGCTTGTTTATTTTATTTTAAAAAAAATTATCTACTATAATAAAATATAATTTTAAAAAAATTGTACAACTATACATAATGCGACTATTAAAAATTCATGAAAAAGAATATAGTAAACGCATAGTCATTATTTTTCTTCAAAAAATTATCTTACACGTTTTTTCTATTTTTTATTTTTAGATATTAATTTCAAATTACCGTACCGAATACATTTTAAAATTCATAAAGAATTAATAAATTCTACATTCAAAGAGAAACTCATAAATTTCCTTTGACAAAAAAACAAAAGGCTCTAAATTTCTAAGTAGAATTTATCCTTATTTGATGGCATAAGAAATTCTTTTAGCATTTAAGCGATTTCTTATTGGATATCTACTAATTGATATCGGTAAGCTGTTCTAATTGGCTTAGATCCTAGGGATGTTCGTGTTTTTTTCTCAATCATTTATTTAGGTAGCGTCTGTTTTTTTTTTTTAAAGTCTGAATTAGTTTCAATTTGACTGAAGTCTACATGGGTCTAAGTAGCATTTGTCTTAATGACATTTTTTTTTATATTTTATATATGAATATAAGTGGTATTTTATTTATTTTTATAAATCACAAATATCTGAAATATGGTTATTTCATATTTATACCCTTGTAACTGTATATATATACTTGTTATAAATTTTATGAGTTAGATACATGCACATTACAATTAAAATCAAGCATTTGTAGACTTAGGTAGTAATTGAGCTTTAAATAAAAATATTATTACATTGCTCCAAATGCAAAAGTTAATCAAATTTACTATAATGATAATTTTTTTTTAAAAGACAAGAAAATAAATTAGATCCTTTAGAAAGTTGATTATGTTAGTTGATCTCGTATTTGTTGCATGAAGATTTGATCTGTTGGTCCAAAGATTACCTAGTGGTGGCATTGGAAAATTATGTCTTGAATCATGAACTGATTCTGTCAAGACTCTTGAATCATGAACTGATTCTGTCAAGACTCTTGAATCATGTGCTGCTCCTTCACATCCAACAACAATGTATTTAAATATCATGTCTAAGTCAAAAATTGCCATGACATTTTGTGAACATTCCCTTCTTCCACGACCTCTATATGGCTCTTACTTATTTATTGGAATACGTGTATGAATGAGGGTTTCATCTATTGCACCAATAGCACCCTACACAAGCAAATATTATTAATATGAGAAATATATTTATCATTGAAAAAATTAATTTACCTTAAATATTTCCAATATCATGTGATTAGTTATGCCACTTAAATCATCATAGAATGAAGGAGGAGTAATAATTTCTTTCGAGAACTTCATCATGGCTACTAAGACCTCATCAAGTATTTGTGCATTGTTTGATGTTGAAAAATATCTCTTACAAGCCGATTACGAAGATTGTAACTAATTATCATCAAGATCATTGCCATTTTTTGTTCAACAAACACATGTTTGTTAGGCTATAGCCATTTTTACTTTCAAGAATTGACATAATAAATAAACCCATTCGTCTTCATCCATATTAATTCATAACATGTAGTAGATGGTCCGTTTAAAAGCTCTTTAGTAAAATTTGAACCTGTAATTTTTTAAGCTAGCACTCTTTCAATATTTACCCGCATTAATAAATCAAGTATCAATATAATCAATCATTTCCATAACAATTTCTTAACCTTGTATGTTTTACCATCACCTCTTTCACTTAGAGTTTCCATAGAAATATCTAAAAAAAGAAAAAAGAACCACAAATAACAATATCTAAATTTTTTGTACTACGTCGTCATTTAACTAATACAAGAACATGACAATTTATAAAGAAATAATAATAAGCTTGTGAAAAAGTAAATAAATAAATAAAATTAACATAATCATTAAATCACCATATAATATGTTTCAAAGAAAACATATTGTCAAAATTCAACAAGCGTACTAAAAAACTTTAGGTTCAAGAGATGTCAATTTAAATAAAAGAGGTTCCCACCCTATTTTGCTAAATTTTGAATCCACCATATTCATTCTTTGTCACTCTCCATCTTCATTTGCACTTCTCTGTATTTCGTCTTGTTGCATACTGTGTTGATTGCTAAATAAGACAGGGGATCTTGAATAGGTAAAATCTTTCGTAAAATTGTAATATAATCTTTAAATTGAGGGTCCTTCATCATCAGTCTTCTCTAGCACCTCTACTAAGTTTTTTACTTCTTCACGAGTTTCATCAATTTTCCTTTCCTTTTGGTTTTGCTTAGAATGGTTGATCTTAGATGTAATCTAATGCAGGTGTTATAGGTCCATTATCATCATCCTCTACTTTGATTGGAGTTTCATTATGCACAAGTGTTTCCAGTATCGATGACAAAATTTTCACTTCTGGTAAGTCATTCATACTAAAACTCCATGTCATAGACCTAATATCTAAAACTCTTAAGAATGAAGTCTTTAATTCATCAGCATTAGCTAAAAGCTTATATGAAACTATTTAGCATCCGGATATTTTTGTTTAACAAGGAAAAAACAATTAACACCTATATATTATAACACCTTATTACAAACTCATTCTAATAAGTAAAATAATTAATATGTTACTTTTATGTATTCTTCTCATCTTTCATGTAGTCAGTCAAATGTTTGGGTCATGAGATTGTAACCATGTCTTGCTAGTGTTGTCATCTTGATCTATGTTCAAATTTTTTTCCCCATATAATCCCAATCATTTTTAATTTTCTTTTTTCTTTTGTTTTAGCCTTCTACTAGGTTTGTTAAATATTTCTTTTCCAATTCGAACCCAAGCACCTGGCTCTAAATTTCCTCTAGAACTAAATTCGTTTTTCATCTCAATGAGACAAAGATCACTTAATTGCTTTCTTTCGACAAGATCACTCCAATTTGCTCTACAAACTCTAACATTTTCTGTCATCTATGATTGAGTCAAATCATATACATGTTATAATTAGCACTGAAAATAGAAATCAATTATGCTAATGGTTATTAACTTCTTTAATGTAGACAGTCTTGTCCTCTATTTCTTGAAACTAAAAACAAATGTTGACAATAAGATTGATATCCACGATAACAATCACCTAACATTTCAAATTTCTTAAATCTAAAAGTTGCAGCATATGCTAAATCAAATCAAACAATACTCAAGTATAGTATATATACGCAATCGCAACACACAAGTCAGTTAAGTTATACACATCTTGCACTTCTTTATCATTAACATTAAGTTACAAAAATAATTTTGTACTCAAGAATTTATTGCATGATACATAAAACCACAATAGAAAGATATATGTAGTTTTATCTCTATTTATCAGCCAACCTTTCTACATCCAAATAAAATTATGTCAAGTATGAGATAAAATATATAAAAGAATATTTATAAATCTGTAATATATATATATTTATATGGAAATTTGTAATATATATATATATGTGTGTGTGCATGTGTGTACACACACACACACACCCCTCCTTAAGAATGAAGATTCAACATTTGCTATGCTTGAAGAAAAAAATTATTCTAGTGTTAAAAGAATAAAAAACAAAGTATATGGAAAATATGTATATTTAATATGGATATTTTTGAAATATAATATTTATTTCTTATTCAGACATTTCCTCTTTAGATAAAAGTCACATAACTTTCTTTTATATTCAGATGTAAATATCTAAGAATCAGACATAAATTACAAAAAAACAAATAAATAAATTGAAAAAACACTTGAAATTAACAAATTTTCATACTTATAAACGAATGTAATTTTCGTAATTTGGAATTTATATTATTATTTAGAAAGTATCAATTACATTTGATATTTTTTTCTTTATAATAACAATGTAAAAATATATCAGAATCTGATGTTTGTGGGAATCTTTATATATATATATATATTAAGAAGAAAACAGAAAGTCCGTATAGACAAGCTCAAAAATTTACTTTTATTTAATAATATAATGGAGTTATATACCCTTTTTTCTATTTCTGTATAAAAATGGAATAGAATACCCACGCTACTCCAATAAGCACTTTCAACATTGTTAAAGGCATTAGCTTAATGGTCAAAAGCCATGTTCAACCATATCGATGCCATCAACTCAGTCGTGGGATGCTTGACACCCATGAACCATGATTGTGAGAATAAATTTCAAAAAAATAAAAAAAATAAAAAAGGCTACATTAGATTTGACAGTAAAGAATGGGCTTGGGGTGATAAATCCGAATTTTTTATATTCTTTGACATCTGTTTTGGGATTGTGGGCATTGGCATCGTTGACCAACATTTGACCCCCAATCGAATAAAACGATCGGATGGTAAAGATATCCCTATCAATGACCGGATGGGTCCCACGTCAGCCTAACTCCACGTGTCACATTTTCATAAAACGACACTATTTGATCTAGTAAAAGAAAGCAAAGCATTAAGCAATAACAACAATTTGATCACAACTCAAAAGCATTTCTTCCACTATATCCATATATAAATATATAAACCAGACCAAGGTTCGGTTTCTCTCTCATCAGGAGTCTCAGGGTTTCGCGCAGATTTAGCACGAACGCGAATTTTAGGTAGCATTAAAATTAATTTTCAATTTTATATTTCCTTATTTAAAAAAAATAAAGATTTCTTCTTTTTATCTTTTTTTCTTCAATTTGTCTCTTATTGATTTAATTTAATAACATATATGAATATTTTTAGGGTTTCTTTTATGGTAACTTGTTGTGATCACGGCGTTTTGTTGATCATCTATTATAACTGAATCACTCAACTGAAGAAGTATTTAAATGACTGGGCTGATTGGGTGATTTGAATTTTTATAATTTCATTTCCTTTTTTGGGTTTGGTTTATCACTGAAGCCAGTTTAGTCTGTCAAGAATATATTTGTTTCATTGAATTTCCCTCTGCAGTTGCAGTTTTGCATGTAAAGTATTGCATTTGTTTCGAGCCTCAAGATGTCGACTGGACCAGCGAGGAGGGTCTCACGTCAAGATATACAACTCGTAAGATGAATTTTACTGCCGGAGTATCAAATATCTATCGACTTATATGAATCAAAATTTCATGCCATCTTTTAGCAAATTAAGAATATTGAATTCTGTTGGCTTTAAACTTTAAATAAAAGGAGTTAATTTAGCAACCGCTTCCAACTATATATAACAGTTGTAGGTCCATCAAGAGTTGAAGATCCTTGCTCTAGTTTCTTCCTGTTATATCAACAGAAAAATTATGAGAATGGTCCTGTACTGGATCTTTGGTTGGTTCAGTTCCGGGTAGAAATTGGAGCATATCTTATAACAATTAAACCAAAAGTTTTCCCAGGTTTCCCTCTTCTGTGAAATACTCTTTTGCTTTTGACTTGGACTCACAATTCAAAGCTGAGTACAGTTTCTTTTCACACACTGTTTCGCATATGGTGAGATTGCAGCATGTCGTTTATTGGTAATTGCGCTCTTGAACTGTGTTGTTCTCTTGGAAGCTTTTCTTTTTGAATTACTGGAAATTTGAAATTAGAAAAGCAGTTTAGTTTAAAATGTAGGAGATTGAAACCCAGATACGTGAGGCTGGTCTTAGATCATAGACATTAGAAGCTGAATGGTCATAGTTAACAAACATTTGGTAGAATAAATCTTAAGTTATGCCTCTCTTAAGGCTTTTCTTGTCGTATTAAAAGAAGTTGGTGGCCTGATTTTCATAATGTTTTTAAATTGTGGTTTGCGGATATGTGATTTCAGGTGCAAAATCTTATAGAACGATGTCTTCAATTGTATATGAACCAGAAGGAAGTTGTGGAAACTCTACTGGCTCAGGCAAAAATAGAGCCTGGTTTTACAGAACTTGGTAATTGATCAATTCTATCTGATCTTGGATCTGACCTCCATTTTGATGTGATTTAAAATTAATGCTATGATATATTAACGTAGTTATCAACTTTAATGTATGGGTTCAGCCCTGAACTTGTTTAAAATTTGTTTCTGTTTTGGTTGTTGCTGATCTGATGAACTAACGTGAATGAAACATTAGCTTTTCATAATCTGTTCATGGTTGGATTTAGTATTGATGTCAAAGATACCGCTGTACCAATGTTTTCCTTATTATTTCTCATTGCATTGGGTGATTAGTTTGTGTGGACATTTGGTTTTTGGTTTTAACATTTTTTGTCTTTAGGTAGCATGCCGTTGCAATCATACCATTGTTTACTTTGTTAGGGCCTTAGTGGTCCTCATTGCTTGTAAGACTTATCATCTGGTTCTTAAAAATGCATCTTTCTTTCTTACATAATGTTTCCAAATAAAGGGTTGACTAATTGAGTGATATAATGAATGTTATTGGCTTAACAATGTTCAAGTTTTCTAAATAGGGAATAAACAGATTGAAGGCGATCAAATTTCATATTTGGACAATGATTTTTTTTATGTTATATAGTTTTCAAGACCTTTCATGTATTACATGGCCAATTATTTTTGGATGGAAAGTCACTTTTCTTAATCACTTTTCATTGTAATGAAGAGGGTTCTGTTACTAGGAAAAGCTCAGAAGGAAGTTACTTAATTCTCTAGTCATAGAATGTCACCTGTTGCGTAAAACATACAAATCTCTCAAGTTTGCTTTCATTTGCAGTTGGATGATCTTTTAAGTTACTGTTGAGCCAGAAGCAAGAAATGGCTTAAAGTATCTTAGGGTGTTAGTTGAAACCTGAAAGTATTTGTTACGGCATTGAGGGAGTTCTTGCATGATTGCATCTTTATTCTGTGGATGCTGCAAACATGGACATCCTGCATCATCAGTTAATAAGTTAGATCAAAGCTGTGAAGCCACTGGGTTCAGTGCTTTTTGCAATGGATTTGTACATATAATTTGTGATGCTGAGGCTGATTTCATTTTTGTGCTGCAGTTAAAAAAGTTGTGTCTAAATTTTGTGTTTATCTGATGTTTTATATTTCTTTTTCTTTTCACATGTTTGAATTTTTTTTTATTACTTTCCAGTTTGGCAAAAACTCGAAGAAGAGAATCAAGACTTCTTCAAGGCATATTATTTGAGATTGATGTTGAAGCACCAAATTGTTGAATTTAATGAACTGCTTGAGCAACAAGTGCAGTTGATGCGTCAAATTCATCCAACCAGTGGCTCTTCCATACCTACTTCTAATGGTTCTCATATCCCACCATGTAAGACTGCTTTCACCTAGCTGCACATGTTTATTGTTTCTGATTCATGATGGGCTTGCTTCATAGCAGGAACATTGTTTATTTGTTTATCTTGTTTGTTTGTGCTCTTATCTGTGGTTATAGGCCAGCATGGCCTCATGGCATTTTAGATTCATTTGTTTTTTTGGGTCATGTTCATGGACTTTGAAGGTAACTTTTGTCATATTTTCTTCTCAATAGTGTCCTTATAGTAAACCTCATTTTTTTATTAGGTGTTCCCCAAAGGAAAAAAACTAAAAAAATCATTTTATAAAAATAAGTAAAATAAAATAAAAAGCAGAAGAAGAACAAAAGCAGAAATGATCACATGACATTATTTTAGTTCCTATCTCTCAGGTTTAGCTACAGTTATGTTACTTTCTATGCTTCCCATAAATCTGAGGTACTTCTCTTTTTAGAGAAATTAGAAGTTTATTTCTTGCCTTGCAAGGATTAACAACAGTTGGTTTTACGTGCTATTTTTTTTTTCCCATGAATTGTCGATAGTCTTCTTCCATAGTAATTAGAAGTTTGAGTACAAGTTAATAGATCCACTAAGAAAACAAAAAGGTCATCGGTCTCATACAGCCATAGCTCTTCTTCTTTTTCCTTTCTTCTGTCGCGTAAATTATTTCATGGGTTCAATTATGTAGGATTTACTTGAGGTTCTCTAAAAGCTACTTCTATGGTTCATTGTCTTCTCATTTAATTGAAATTACGTCATTCATGTAAGCACTAATTTAAACTGACATTCTCGTTATTATCTTCAGCTGCAGTCAATTAGTATTATTTTTTTTTTCCAAAAGGAGAAATATAGCCAGGGCCTTAGTGTTGTTTTTGTTAAATATAGCAAGGTCCAAAAAATTTTAAATATTGACCAATATGTCCATAATTTTTCTATAGTGACATAAAATTCCATTCTATTAAATTCAGTCCAACATGGTTAATAAAATATGATATGCACACGACGATTTCAGAGGAGTGCAAAAGATGTTTTTCACTCTTTCAGATTCAGTTAATTTTATTACCTTTTATTAAAATTAGAAGGAATCTAATCTACTTATTTTCCTATCCCCAGAAAAAAAAAAATTCTAGTATTTGATGTATATACTTTTTCCCTTAATAAACTGATGATTTCTTTCTTTGCAAATTTTTTTTTTGGTATTTTCTGTTTGGCACCTACCATTTTTCTATCACAAACTGAAAGCTGTATTGAAAATGGTCAATGGCTTGCCACTACTTATGATTGGTGTTCATTTATGTAAGAATATCATGGATGTTGAGTGATGACAGCTGGGTTCCTTTCCTAAAAGAAGTGAACAATATGGAAAGATTCTACCAGTTACTTTTGTTGTAAAAGAGGAGTTCCATTAATGGTAGAGAAGATAATTTTACAAGTAAACAAATAAACAAAATAGCAGCCTTGTCATTTAGTTATTTTTGTTGAATGGGTTGATAAAGATATCGTGGTGCTTTTTCCTTTTTTGAATTGTTAGTTTTTTGAAACCTGATTTTCACGGACATCTACTTGAAACCTCACAATGTGCTTTTACTAGAAAAGTAACCAAATTGTTAAACTATATAATGCATTGGTTATTGGACATTGAGATAGCTGCTCAAGAACAAAAAGTAATAGTTGTGGGAGAATACAATATTAGTTTAAAGTTCTTGCCTCCATGGATGTCTCCTGAGCTTTTGCCATTAAATTAAAATTAATGTGTTTAAATTTCCCAGTGAATAGTGATGGAACTTCTTGGAGTTTTCCTGGTAGTGCACAGATTATCTTGTGATCAAAACTTTCTTAAAACCATGTATACCGTTCAGAACATGTAATGGCTTGTTATTTCTTGTCAAAATGGTAACTAATATCGGTTTTTTTTTTAACAGTGCCCTCAAATTCAGCCTGCTATCCCTCAGAGCATACTGGACCCGCTTTAAAGCCAGAAAACATGAACCATGCAGTTGGTTCCGGTTTACCTAATACATTTACCAATGGAGGATCATCATTACACACAGGTTTGCACCCTGCTGTTGAAATGTCTGCTCCAATGCGCAGAATTGATGCGCCGCCAAACATGCTTTCAGCGCAGAGCTCAAATGTTGGCCTGATTCAAGGGGTGAATGGTGTAATGATCAAACAAGAAGGGGGATATTCTGGAAATTCTGCTTACATATTTGGTGCTGATGGGAATGTCTTGGAAACACGTCCGTCAATTGCAGATGCATCTGTTGCGTCTTTCAGCAGTGTTGAGTCCACTTCTCAATCCCTAAATGAACCTCTTCTAGATGCAGACAGTTCTACATTTGGATTTTTAGGTCAGATTCCTCGAAACTTCAGCCTCTCAGATTTAACAGCCGACTTTTCTCAGAGTTCAGGTTTGTATCTGTCTGCTACATTTTTCTTATATAACTTGGTGCAACTCAATTGTTGGTCTTGTGCACAAGAAGGCATATGTTCTGGAGCATTATTTACAAATTAGGGATGTTCTAATAGGGGTGAATTTCACTTATAATATCTGCAGATATACTGGAGAGCTATCCGAGGTCACCTTTCCTAGCAACAGACACTGAAAACTTCTTGGATTCTCGTGAAAGAGAACACCAAGGTCAGTTGCCTCCTCTGCCCTAAATCATTTCCTCCCACCCCACTCTCCTCTTTTCCTTGGTGCAGGCTCACTTTCTCTTTCCCTATTATTTACAATGTAAATGTTTGCTACATTATAAAGAGGGTCCATGACTTGAGGGCTTGGCTTTCTAGGAGATAATAAAAGATTGGACACTATATCAGAAGGCTTAAGCTTTGAGGATTTTGGCAGTGAGTAATTCGTACAAATTGGTAAGTCTGTTTTTTCTGCTCAACATTTTATGTTAGTTTCTTTGGTTCTGTTGGTTAAGGTATGGTAGTTCATTGGCATACAATGATTTGCTAGACTGTTTCATATTTTAGCTGGATGTGGGTGGTATACCTTAGTGTATGACATTTGCCATGTGCTATTGGTATCTCTCTCTCTTTTTTTTTAGGTTCATGTGATGTAGAATAAGAGATGATCTGAATTTAGTTTTATAGGGTCTTACAATTATCATTAAATTAAGTCAATTGTTTAAGTAATATTTAATTTTCCTTAATTGGTTTTCTTATTTCAGGAGGTTCTTTGTGCACTTGAAATTAAATTTCTTATTATTTTAAGTGGTGTTTTATTTAGAGTTTGGTCACTATAAATATGACCTGCCTTGTTTCTCATATTGAGGCAGACTTTGATGTATTGATGATTGAATGAAATCATGATTGACACAGCATGCCTTCTAAAATTCAAGTTAGTCCAACTTTGCTTAGTTGTTTGATGCTCCAGCTCTAGTGTGTGTTTATGTATATATATTGGTGTGTAATGGATATTTAATGAACAATGGCAGATCTTCATCTACTTTTTGTCAAAAAAGGTAAAAATAATATTCTTTTGTGAAATATTGAAATTATTGAAAAGAATAATCTTCCTGCCTGTGATTTTTCCTTTCATTTTGTACCCAAAAATAGAAGGGAATGGATTCCAATACCCTTTTTTCAGGGAAATATTTCAATACTGATGTTGATGCAAATGAGGTTTCTTCAGAAAATCATCACTGCTAGCTCATTATTGAACTCACTTCCCTCTTGTATTTTCTTCGCCGCAGGTTCAACTTGAACCCTTGGGTCGGAGGGTTTTGTATATAAACATTTTACAACTGGAGAAGCTTCAGTCGAAACTTGAATTTGTTGATAACATTTGGTGTGTAAAAGTTGTCTGACATCATTATGTAGTGAGCAGAATTGACATAAGGATTGTGGAGAAATAGTAAGTAGTGAATAATTCACCTCACAGTAATGTTTGGTTTGCATTTTTGTTTTGTTTTTGCCTTTTCAATACTAATGTCTTTAGGTGATGATAGGAATTCCTTGTTAGTGATCTCTCTTTTCAAGCTTGTGATAAGAACAAAGATTGGCACTTTGTTGGTGTTTAAAGTTTCTTGCATTATTTTTATTGTTATTAATTGTGCTATTAATTGGTGGTATGATAGACTACATATCAAAGTGTGAAGAAAGTTGGTGCCAATTTGGGGACTACATCAAAGTGTCAAGAAAGTGAGATCACAATTTTTGACATAATTTTGTTATACTTTTCTAGAAAATTTGTATTACCTACTGCAATTCAATTATAAGTAAATAATTTTAATATATGACAAATAAAACTTAGATACTAAAATATTATGATTGATTTAATAACTAATCATTGATTTAATAACTAATCATATCATAATTAGTGTGATTGGATAGAAAATCTAAACTGAACGTGGCATTGTCATATATTAGGTTGATGGGGATAAGATTATTAAATTTGTTTAATAATAATTTCAATAATGAGAGAACCATAATTTTTGTACAAATTAATGTGTGACATAAAGAGATTAGTTGAATAATGATAATAATTATTATTTTTACTTATGTGGTTATGATAATTTTATACAATTAATCTCCTCATGCTATATTAGGACCAATTTGTGAATACTGTAATTTTAAAAATAATTGCTGTTAGTTGTGTTGTAAAAATAATTAGTTGTGTAGAGAATCAGTTAAGTGTTTGGTAAATTTTATTTTCAGAAGTACTGTAAATTTTGAAAGCAGTTATGGACGTTTGATAAAATTTACTATTAAATTGTTGAGAGAAAACAAATGACTAAAATGTACTTATAAAAACATGTACATAAAATATTTTTAATTGTGTATTATAATAATTTTTACTAAAAATAAAATTTATAATATATTGATTTTTTTTAATCTTGAAACAATTGATAATTAAATTTATAATATAGTGAAACAAATTTAATAACAATGACCAACAAATTGATATTAATAAATTTATATTGATGAATTATAATAAAAATTTATTAAAATATTAATTTTGTTTTCAATTTAAATAAGGATAATTTTGGGTTTAGGTAATAATTTTAAAGATATTTATGAAATTGTATTAAAGGATAAAATTAATTTTCAAAATTAGAATTTAAAAACTACTTTTTCCCTACTTATCAAATCAGCAGTAGAAGGGGTTGATTTTGACAAAAATAATTTTGATTTTTTTTTAGCAAACACTAAAATTAGCTTTTAGATTTTCAAAATCACTTTTAAATTTCTCAAAAGTAATCCCAAACTGACCCTAATTTGTACCATAATCAAAACCACATTAAACGAAAATTATATAAATGAAACATAAGAAATGTAAATTTAACATAAAACTTATAAATCAACATTTGGTGTAAAACAAAAGATAAATTATATAAATAGAACATAAGCCTTTAAAAAAAGATAAAATAAGTAAATTATATAAATAGAACATAAGCCTTTTAAACAAAAGATAAAATAAGTAAATTAACATAGGAGTGGTAAATTAGTATATGATTGGTAAACAAAACAAAAATTTATAGATGTATTATAAAACTTGTAAATCAACATTAAGTGTAAAAAAAGCATAAATTAAATAAATAAAGTATAAAACTTGTAAATGAAAGACAAAACAAGTAAATCAACATAAGAGTGGAAAATTGATGTATTATTGGTAAATAAAATAAAAACTTATAGATATAATATAAAACTTGTAAACAACATTAAGTGTAAAATAAAACATAAATGATGCAAATAAAAATAAGACTTGTAAATGAAATATAAAATAAGTAAATTAACATAGGAGTAGTAAATGATAAATGATTAGTAAATAGAACAAAAAATTATCAATATAACATAAAACTTATAAATCAACATTAAGTATAAAATAAAATAAAAATTGAATAAATAAGATATAAAACTTATAAATAGAATGTAAAATAAGTAAATTAACATAGGAGTAATAAAATAATGTATTATTGGTAAACAAAACATAAACTTACAAATGCAACATAAAACTTGTAAATCAATAATAAGTATAAAATAAAACATAAATTGAGTAAATAAAAATAAGACTTACAAATAGAAGGTAAAATAAGTAAATTAACATAAGAGTGGTCAAATGATGTATTATTTGTAAACAAAACATAAATTTACAAATGTAACAATAAATCATGTAAATCAACATTAAGTTTAAAATAGAATATAAATTATGTAAATGAAATAAAATACTTGTAAATGAAATATAAAACCAGTAAATATTATAAGAGATATTTAACAAAATAAAACCTTACAAATATAAAATAAAAACCCATTATAACAATGACTATAAAACCTTACAACTATACAATAAAAACTCATTATAACAATGATTACCTTATATATTTACCATTTTTATTTCTAAATTGAATAATGATAATTTTGGATTTATGTAACACATGTGATGATAATATGAAATTTTATTAAGGATAAAATTTATTCTCAAAATCAAATTTTAAAAAACTTTTTTTTATATTTTTCAAAATTTTTTGTAAGATAACTAATTTTGTATTCTTTTTAATTCTCAACAACAGCTCTAAATGATCTTTTAGTATAAGTAAGGAGTAAAGTTTGAAACTAGATAAAAAATGTATAAAACTAAAAATATATCCAATTTTGTTGATATTTCATATATGTCTAGTAATAGAAGAATGTCTTTTTATTTTGTTTTGAATTGATCCATAGAAGAATGTCTTTTTATTTTGTTTTGAATTGATCCACATTAAGAAAAATAAATTTATTTAATTAACATGTATAGTAAACAAATACTATGATAAAAAATAAAAAAAGTTCATAAATGTCCTAACATAAATATAGAACTTATAGTTAACCGGTTTAATAAAACTTAATTTTTCCAACTATTTTCAATTGATGAGAAATTTTTTTCTTTACTCAAATAAATTAAATAAATAAACTATTTTTAAATTAAAGTTTAATGTTGATTTACAAATTTTATATTATTTTTACAAGTGTTTGTTTTGTTTGTAATTTTTAGACACTAATTTACTACTCTTATATTAATTTACTTATTTGATCTTTCATTTATTAATTTATATGTAATTTACAAAATGTATGTTCATCATGACATTGATGCCGTAATTTTAATTACAAAATCATACAATTTTCCTTATAATTGTTTTTATGTATGGTAGTGCATTGCTCTAATAATTATGTCAAATTTAACTATTTTAATTAATAAATTTATTTATGTTGAATTAATGAGTCATGACAAAAGCCAGTTCTAGTGAATGTCTAACATGCCAAAACACTGTCATTTAATGCATTTCGTCAGATGTTTATTTATTACAACATTCTAAATTATTTATTATAAATACATCATAAATACAATATTCACATGCCCAAACGGTGATAAAGATATTTCTAGTGCACCAAAAAATTTTGGAGTTGACTTCTTTTATTTGGTTTCCGTGATAGAAAAAGAAACCAATATATAAGCACTAAAATATATTAAAAAAATTACAAAGTTTAATATATTAGAGATTATATTCTTATTTTTATTAATTTATTGAAATATGTATTCTTTTATTTGTTACTTACATTCTTAGTTTGCTAGAATGTGATATTTCATTAGAGAATTATTATTATTATTATTGTTGTTATTGTTATATATATAATTATTTTAAGGTATAAACACTTTTTTTTTTTAATGTAGGCATACTGTTAAAACATGTGGTTTAATTACATGTATGCACTGACTTTATTAAACCACATGGCTTAACAGTATGTTCGCATGAAAAAAAAATAAGAATGTCGCACCTGAGAATGATCATACATACATATATGTATGTATGTATGTATGTATGTATGTATATATGTACATTGGTTCTCTGACGCAGGCGCCCTTATTAGCTTCAGAATATGGATTTTAATTTATGGTCGTTTGATTATTGCAAGCCTTTCAGAGGCTACCAATATGGGTTTTAATTAGTTTCTTTTAGAGAGAAAAAGCAAAATCACGTGATATTACTTCATTTTCCTTCTCTTTCACTGGATTTAAAACATCAAAACAAAAAAATTTAACAAATGGAGCTATAACCTCCATAGATTTGAAACAAAGCTCTCCAAAGAAGCGAAATCAAGTCACTGTAACAATGCCAAAACGAAGAACTCCGATGAAGAAATCAACCACTGCTCTAGCAAAGCTACCAACCACATTGATTCTTCTCGTAAGTATCCAAATTTCAGTCTTTTTTTTTTTTTTTCATTTTTTTTGCTTGTTTGAGCAAATGTAGTCACTACATTATTGTATTTGGGTGAGTTGGTGCTCAATGTGTCTTTTCTTGTTTGACTCGATATCAAGTTTAGTTGTTTGGTTGACTCGATATTGAGTTGAGTCGTTTGGTTGACTCGTGATAAGTTTTAGTTGCTTTGGTTAACTTGATATCGAGTTGTTTTGTGCTTGGTTATTTTTGTAGACTCGGTACTGAGTTTGGTTTTTTGTTGCGAGTTGAGTTGTTTTGGTAGACTCGGTACCAAGTTGATTTCCTTTCTTCTTTCAATTATCTTTAAATGATACGGGTGATTAGTTGATGGATTATGAGAATATGGGTGATTAATCAAGTGGTGGGGAAACTTTGCACACACCTAGTGTAGCTTTTGACTGTAAGCCACATAAAGGGCAAGGATTTGATAATTTAGAAGAAGCTTTTGCTTTTTACAACAAGTATGCCAAAGGGGCTGGTTTTAGTGTTAAAATTAATTCTAATCGAAGAAGCAAGGACAATAACGACATACTAAGGAAGGAGTATGTGTGCTTTAGAAAAGGAAAATCATTACAATCAAGTGCTTGTGTGGGTAGTGGGTTGAAAAGATGTCGGCCTATAGTACGTGATGGTTGTGGTGGAAAACTTGTAGTGGTGAAGTCAAAATTGGGTAAATATATGGTTAGAATATTTGTTGAGAAACTTAATTGACACAACTTAAAAGTGATTTCTAACTCCCAAGTATAAAATTTTCTTATTATATTATAACTTAGTAAATCTGAGGTCAATCCACAGAGAAAAGATTAATTTGTTAATTTCTTTTAATTTTATCTAAGAAATAAAATTAGAATTTTAATATATGCTATTTAGTTTAAATGAAAATATGAAAATAAATTAGTTAGGGTTATGGATTCACTTTTAATAGTAAATATAATTTAATAAATTCTTTTTGCTATTTTTATTAAGATTTATTATCAAAAAGATTAATTGTATAAATTATCATTATTTTCCCATTAATTTTATTATGAATTAAGTATTTATTGTGACAAAATTCAATTTGTTTACAATAAGTCAAAATACCATTTTTCCATACTTCATATTAAGATATTAAGAATTTATTGTGCCAAACTCCCTCGTTTGCCTACAATAAATCAAAATTTCAAAATATAAAATATGCATAAAATTAATTAATTTATATAATTAAAAATAGAATTTGATTAAATCATATTTATTTTCTAAGAGTTTCACTTACCCTAACTATTATTATTTAGCTAAGTATAATTGAAATAAAAATAATTATTAAAATTAAATTACACATAATTAAAAGGAATTGAAACAACTAGAATTGAAATAAAACTAAATTTATTTATAAAACTAATTATGTAAAATATTAAAACACAACTAAAATTTATTAAAATAAGATTACAGAGAATTTGAGGAGAGAAATTGAGAGGAAGAGAGATGATCAAAACATAAAAATGAGGCTTTATTTACAAAAAAATACATTCATAATCCAGTATTTAGCAGTCCATCATAAACTTTATGCATATGCTCCACACAACCATTAGATCAAGATTCAACAGCTGGTCAAACTTCAAAAGTCAACATGACACGTGGCATATGTAGAGCGTCGGATTCGGTCAAAGAACGGTTGAGATTTGACGGGTTTAAAATGTAAGTTATGCAACCCAAGAGGGGGGGTGAATTGAGATTTTAAAATTTATGCAATACAATTCGTACAACAATTTAATCTATTGCCTTAATCAAATAAAAAATAATAAATTCAATCAAGCACAATATTAAAAGAGTAAGGGAAGAGAAAACAAACACAAAGATTTTTACGTGGTTCGACTATCCCCGCCTACGTCCATGCCTCCAATCTCACCCGGCTTGAGGATTTCACTATCCAAGCCTCCCAAGGCTTCAAATGTTTACAATTGACTTCCAAGGTGTCAATGAACCTTTACAACAAGAGATTATCTCCCCAATCTATTCACCCCAAGTGTTTCTTATATTTGTACACTCGCAATTTGATGAGAAATGAAAATCACAACAATGAAACTCTCTTTAAGAGTGGATAACATACTATAGCTCAATAATGATTCAATCAATGATGATTTGCGTTTTGGAAGCTCAATATATGTTGTATGATCTTATATTTGCTTGCATTAGTACTTAGAATGAAGTTTGAGTTGAGTTTTTATAGTTAAAGCCCGAAAACTAGCCGTTATAAGCAAATTCCCGCGCTCAAGCGGTTAGCCGCTTGATTTATCCGGCTAGCCGCTCATAAACAGTGATATTACCGTTATTTTTGAATTTTGCTACAGTAACACTGTTCACTAAAGTTACTCTTTGGCCTAAAACTTTCTATAATTATATTACAGCCCAAAACGTCATAAAACTTTACAAATAAATCCAATTTCAGAATTTTTTAAGAATAATTATCTTTCCAAAACTTTTTAAAATTATGATATGACCCTAAAGATATTATTATTTTGTAAAAAGGTCCTTTTCAACATAATACCCATATTTTTTAAAGTTCTCAAAACCTTTCACTTTAGTCCAAAATATTCATAAATTATAGTATGGCCCAAAACATTTCAAATGTTTGTAAAAACGTCCAACTCCAAATTTAATAATAATACTTATTAAAATCAAAGATTTCAAAACTTAGCATTTAAGTCCAAATTACTCAAATCCACAAAAATACTTTACTTTATAAAAATAAAACCTTTTAGTTTATGAAAAGTATTTAATTGAATTAATCTCTTGAGCTTCTCAAATGCTAAATCATGCATCAATTAAATCATACCGGCTTTACAAGAATTTATCTCACTAATTTATCCGTTGAGCTCTAAACTTTATTCTTGATTTCGCCGTTGTCCGTTGAGTGTCTTGAGCTTGATTTCACTTGATTCACTTGCATAAATATTACCCTTAAAAAACTAGTGAAAATGTGAAATACAATATCTATTAAATCACTTAATACATATGTTTGTTATCATCAAAATTATATTATGTGTAGCCCTTTAGGCTAACAGGGTTAATGGGTGGATCTTGTCAACTTGAATACAAAGGTTCGGATCCTCCAACCATTGCCACGTGGCACGATTGTGGTCATTGAATTATGAATAGTTGAGATTTAGTCAAAATTGATACATATCCTATGCATTCATATTTATTGTAAATTCATTTTATCATTCAATCAGTGCTCAGTCAACAACAAAAGTCAATTTTTTATAAAAGCTCAATGTCAAGCTAGTCTCGACTCATCCTAAGGTTTTCGAATCTCCAGAATCTAAATTTGACATTTGTTTATCTGTTTGAGCCTTGAATTATGTGAAAATAATATTTTACCTAATAAACACACAAAAATACACAAAATTAAATATAGTTAAAACATAATTAATAATTCCTAATATATTGCATAAACACAAATAAAAATTATAGTATAGGCACAAAATAACATTTTATCCCTTGATAATTAAACAATTTTTAATACTAATCAATAATCACTCATTAACAACACCACAAAGAAGACATCTACTGAGGTCTCATTGGTCTGTTTCAGAGGTAAAGAAATGCTTGAGTCAATAGTTTGCATCAATAAATATTCCAACTCATCAACAAACAATATTTCTGAATTACATGCTGGGGGCTTGCAAAACATGGGTTGTATGGAAAAAGATATTTATAATTATGAAAGAGTTTGGCGGAATGAATTAAAAGAGCATGGAGCATCTTTGTTATGTGACCATTTTCTAGCTAAGCAAGAAAAAAATCCATCGTTTTTTTTTTCAAAATTAAGTCTAGATTTGATAATCGAATAATTGATTATTTCTAGGCTAATGCGATAAGTCGACGAGCATATGAGTTTTACGGAGATGTGGTTGTGTTTGATACCACATACAACATGAAATGTTATTATATGATTTTTTCACTATTAGTTGGAGTGAATAACCATGGTCAAACTACTGTTTTTGGCGGTGCATTTTTGAGTGATGAGACTACAGAGTATTTATTTGGCTATTTGAGCAGCTTAAGGAAGCTATGCTAGGTGATGACCCAAAAATGACTATCACTGATCAAGATCTTGCAATGACAAAAGCTATTCATTGAGCCTTGCTGAATATTTATCATAGTTTTTATAGTTGGCACATCTTAACAAATTTTCTAAAAAGCTAAATATAGTGGTGTATCGAAATCATTATAGGCACTTTTAGAGATGCATTTGGGAATCAAATACCACCGAAGAGTTTGATACAACGTTGTTGAGAAAGCAGATTTGATTGAAAAATATTTGGCTACAGAAAGTGTATCAAATCAAATCAAAATGGGTGCCTGCATATGTCAACCATGTGTTTTTAGCTGGAATATCAAGTAGCCAACGTACTGAGAGTAATGCATTCTCCAACAAGTATGCTTAAAAAAAGAATTCACTTATTGACTTTATTTCTCAGTTTAATAGAGCACTTGCACGATAACATCATGAGGAGTCAATACTTGACCATAAAGACATTAATGAAAGGCCATGTTGAAATTGTCACTAGATATAAAGAAGCAAATGGCTGAAATTTATACACATGATATTTTTTATAAGTTTCAATATGAATTATGGCATAGCTTATCACATTTAATTGAGTTTGTGAGTGAAGATGAAGAAAATAGGACATATAATGTTGTGAGTGAAAAAAAAGATGGTTGTAATGTGCAAAAAGTCATTCATGACAAAAACACAAATTTTGTTTCATGCATTTTCAAGAAATTTAATAACGAAAGTGTCCCTTGTAAACACATTCTTGCCTTATTGAAGGAATTACAACTTACTTTGTTACCTGCTGCCTATATTTTGAAGAGGTGGACTAAAGTAACTAATCTAGAGAAGGTTATGGATGATGATGGAGAAGAAATAAATGACTATAAGAATAAATCATTATTCTTGCAGAGGACCAAGTCGTTTTATTTTACTTTAGAGGTAATTGATCGAGTTGTTTCAAGTGAAGAAGTAAGTCAGATGTTCACTAATAGCTTGGAAGATCTATTGAAAAAGTTAAATTCAGTAATGAATAGTCGTAATAGCTCTATTGGACAACCACAGTTCAATGAACTACTTGAAGTCATGTTTAAAAGGTGTAGCAAACGACTTAAAGGGGGTAAAGAAAAGGCAAAGGAGAAGGCAAAAGAGAAAGCTAGGCGTTGCAATGGATGTGGACAAGTTGGTCAATCCCATGATAAGAGAAACTGTCCAATGCTCCTCAATAGGTAAATATGTCTTTTATTTGTTATTGCAATTATTTGTGACTTTGTGCATTTTGTTAATAAGTTATTACTTTTATATGATTTAGATCTATGATGGATAAGGAAGCAAATTTAAATTTGTTGAATTCAGATGATGGTAGCTTCTCCTACTCTTCTAGAGGTAGCATCTATTTGTTAAAAGATTTATATGAATTTAATGTCTCTTGTTAGAAATAGGATTAACTAATTCTTTTCGTTTGACTAACTATTATAGGATGATGGATCTTTATATAGTAGATGTCTAATTGATAAAGATTATTGATTTTTAAAGGATATCAAATTCATGTAAAATTTTGTGTACATTGTTTCACATTTTTGTTTGTTTCATTCATGTGTAATTTTTTGTATGTTTTGTTTGTATGGATTAAGATCATTATGACCATTTGCAAACTCTGGATCCATTCACAATCAAGTGTAAAGAACATAATCCTAAAATCAATATACACTTTTTTTTTTATAAGAATATGCACTTATTAACTACAAAAAGTTCTCATATTTGCAAGATCAAGAAGTACAATTCTTTTAGCTCAATGATTTTAAACAACACACTTGTTAACCCTAAGATACACCCAATGACAAAAGCAATACCAAATATATTTTGGTCTTTAATAATTTTTTTTGGCACGTCTTTGTCCAACCGTTGAACATTTCTCTCCGTTTGAATTTTCGTTGAATCCATTAACTTTATTCTAACATTCAGCCTGCAACTGGTAAATCTTAGGTTGTTGTCCCTTAAACACTAATAACATAGTAAAGGAAAAAAAAATTAGGTAACTTTACTGCATAAAGTATGATAACATTGCAGCAAAGTTTACAAAAATTAAACAAGTTTATATCAAGATTTTGTATCGAGTCAACCTAACTACAATGCAATTTAGTAACAAGTAAAATGAGAAAAAATAACCTAAGTACCAAATCAAAATACAACAATGTATTGGGTGCCTTTGCTCAAACAAGCAAAAGCAAAGGAAAGAAATTTAAATTTGAACAGTACAAAGGAGATAGAAGGTGGTTGATAGCTTTGTTAGAGCAATGGCTGATTTTCTTCATCAGAGTTCTTCATTTTGGCTTTATTACAGTGATTTGGTTTGTCTTTTTTGGAGAGCTTCGTTTTGGATCTATGGAAATTTTAGCTCCATTCGTTAAAATTTTTTGTTTTGATGTTTGAGACCCAGTGAAATAGAAGGAAAATGAAGTAATATCATGTGATGTTGCTTTCTCTCTAAAAAAGACTAATTAAAAATATTAAAGATGGGACCCGTATTGGTAGCCTTTAGAATGTTTACAATAATTGGATTTATCCAACAACCATAAATTAAAATATGCATTTTGAAGTTAACGCATGCACCCACGTAGGAGGATCATTATATATATATGTAGTGAATTTTATGTGCACTAAAAAATTTGACGAACTCTTCGATCATTAATAACGTGTACTACAATGCTGAGGTGAGGATCTTCATTCGGCAGCCCATTGAATTGACCCACTGTTTGCAACATTTGAAACATTACTGGCTTCAATTCAAAGTTTGCTGCTTCCACTTTAGGTCTGATTATCCCAGGGTGTACAACTTGAGGAGTTAACATAACATAATCTCTGATAGCTATGTCCTTGTCGTTTGTCATGTAAATGATATTGTTATTGCCTGGTTGTCTCTGGTTAGCATGCTCATTATACTCTTCTTGAATGTTGACTGGTTGTAATGACCCATGAGGGTCCAAATTTTCCACATCCTGCAAATTATCCATGTCTGAAACAATTTTTGAATTTCTTTGTTCTCTTCGTAGTCTCCTTACAGTCCTTTCAATCTCATGATCAAATTGGAATACAACAGATTTGTCTTTGCGCATGTAGGTATTGATTTGTCAATAAATAGAACAAATCAAATTAAATTGGCACTATTAAGACTTACTTCACACTTCAAAAATAAACAATCAATTCCCAGCAACGACGCCAAAAACTTATTGGTTAATTTTTTTATCAAATGCTATTGATGTTAATGTGCAAGTGTACATAACAAGTAATAAAGTGATGAATATTTAAGATCATCTCCACATGGATTGATGTTACTAGAAATGCTACAGCAATTAAAATAGTGCAATCTACCTTGATTTCGAAAGGAACAAATGTAAAGTTGGTTACTGTTGAAACTGATAACTGTGAGAAAATAAAATGAAACAATGCAGTAATGAAATAAATTAAATAAAAATGCGTTGAAGAATCAAATGAGAATAATGTAGTTGAATGATTAAACTCTCTTTATGGGCTGATTGTATTTTTATCAAGTTAACACCAATTGCTACATTAATTTCTATAGCATTGGGCAGAATTTATTTTGCATCCTCAACTGTCGCATATTGGAATTCTCATACCCGTAAGTATCTTAGCAATGACCAGTTGCTATTCTACCTATGACATGACATTATAAATATCAACTCTCTCCACCCTACAAGATGAGTACCTATGTTTAAGTTATCACAAATCTTAACTTCAAGTATGGCCCTTATGGGATTCAAGATAAACTTAATCCAGGAAACTTCAATTAAGATCAAGTATTACTCTAATAATATCCACTAAGACAAGCCCTTTTGCAGTTCTATCTTAACTTGAACTATTA
Source organism: Citrus x clementina (assembly GCF_000493195.1). Lineage (NCBI taxonomy): Eukaryota > Viridiplantae > Streptophyta > Magnoliopsida > Sapindales > Rutaceae > Citrus > Citrus x clementina. The sequence continues at coordinate 26,314,280 of NW_006262339.1, forward strand.
AATGGGTGGTCAACCGAGATAACAGTTATAATAATAACTACTAGAGTAAAATGCTATAGCAATCATATAGCAACTCATAGAAATAGTCAAGAACTCATTAGATTATTTGTCACTCAACTACAATCAAGTTTAGTTCATATTCTGAAAGAGAAAAACAAACAGCAAAAAATTGGTCACGAAATACATTGGTTTAATCAAAGAGTGAAGAAAGAATAAGTGAAGAACGATAGATAGTGAATCCAAATAACTCTGTTAGATTCCTTAATGATGCGGCCTTGGTTCCCTTGAGATATGATATTCTTCTTCTTTTTCTCTCCAATTTTTCTAAAGATAATTCCTTGCAACATTTTTATGTGATGCGCGCCTCTTTTTATAACTGAAAATTAGGGTAAACAAAAGCCTTGGGCGTACATGAGTCAAATTAGGAAACTGCAGATCGTATAACACTACATTATTCTCGGTTGTGTTTCACTTTTTTTATGGCCATATTCTTTCTTCTTCTTGCTAGCCTAATATCTCAGCATCCCTTCCTGAATTATGAACTTCTGAAAATCTACAATTATACACATGTTTTGAGCACAAATTACTTTAAATTAAGCAATACTTATTAAGACTCAACTAAAATGGATGTTTATGCAAAATATAAACAAAATATAATAAAAACACATCATTTACTCTCTAAGTGGTCTTGATTTAAGTTTAGAATTGCCGTAATAACTCTCATTCATAGAGTTATCACTTACTATGCATCTGGTATGTACATGCTTTATTTTGACATGACATGCCACCAACACAATTGTTACATATGTGCAATAATAATTGTAAAGTAACTCGTTGTTCTGGTTAAAATCGCAACATTTCTTATTTATATGTTAGTGTTCAAGTTGCTTATCCTCTGTCACAAGTTTTGTATTTTGTCTTTTACTGTCTCAACTACTGCTTGTTAATGTCCCAAGTAATTTACTCCATGTCACAAGTATTGTAGTCGGTCTCTTGTTGTTTTAACTAGTGAAAATTAAGTCACAAGTTTATTAAGAAATGTGCCCAATAATATAACTAATTTTCTCAAATGTACAGATGTATATAACTGAAATTATCATATATATATATATATATATATATTAAAACTGAAATTAACATAACATATTAACATGATTTTTTCAAATATATAGCTAATTCAAATATACAACTATGACAATATTACAAAGGCAAATACGATTAAATTTAGTTTTCTAATTACTAAATTACTTAATGATAAAATCCAACAAATTTGTTTTCCTATTTTGAAGTAATATATTTTAATAAAAAATTAGACTAATATAGTTCGAATTCTAAAAAATGTTTTGCAAGAGGCTTGAAGCAAGTATTGTGAAACTTGATGAAGAAAATCAAAGTGGTTTTAATGAAAATGCTCTAAAGGTGGCATAAAAATGTTGATTCTTGGTTAATGTTAGGCGTGATTATTATTTATTGATTTAAATGGCTATTGAATAGTTGAATCTTAGTACAATATTTTTATTTTTTTAATATTTTTCATTGATTGGATTCTTAAAAAAAAATATTTTGCTAATTTCATTAGTATACCCACGAATTTAGATTAGAAGAGGCTTGGTTCAGTGTAGTTTATATAGGTAATATTGCTTCTACCTACTTGGAGACATAATCCACAGCAACTAGGATATATAAATTCCCAAAGAATGGTGGGAAAAGGCCCATGAAATCTATTCCCCATACGTAAAAGATCTCCACTTCCAGAATGTTTGTCAATGGCATTTCATGTTTGTGAGTTATGTTTGCTGTCTTTTGGCACCTGTCACAACATTTAACAAACTCATAAGCATCCTTAAAAATAGAAGGCCAGTAATAACCTGATTGCAGAACTTTAGCAGATGTTCTTTGTCCACCAAAATGTCATCCATATGCTACAACATGGCAAGATTGCAGTATATGTGGAATTTCTTCCTCTTAAACACGTCTTCGGATTGCTTGATCTGAGCATAACTTATACAAGGATGGTTCATCCCACTGGTAGCTTTTAGCGTCATGACGAAATTTCATTTTCTGCTGAAAATTCAACTCAGGTGGTAGTAATCCACTTACTAAGTAGTTAGCAAATCTGCATACCATGAAGATCCTGGTTGCTGTAACATCTGTGCATACTGTAGCACTAATAGTTGTTCATCAGGAAATGTTTCAGTGATGTCTTGTTTAGTCAATGTGCTCGCATATGAGATGAGAGGCAAACTTGTTGATTATTTTAACTCAGTTGCTATTGATGTCATTTGCAAGTGTACACAACAAGTAATAAAGTGATGGATATTCAAGATCGTCTCCACATGGACTGATGTTACTTGAAATGCTACAGTAATCACGATAGTGCAAACTTCTTTTATCTAAAGAGAAATATAATTAAAGTTGATTATTACCAAAATTAACAATTTTAATAAAATAAATACAGTAATAAAGTAAATTAGATGAATTACGTTTAAAGAATTTAATGGGAATGAAGTAGTTGAATGATCAAACTCTCTTCATGGGCTGACTGTTTTGTTCAAATTAACACCATTTGTTACAACAATTCCTACAGCATTGGGCAGAATTATTTTGCATCCTCAGCTGTTGCTTGTTGGACTTCTCATACCCTTAAGCACCCTAACAATGACCAGTTGTTATTTCACCTAAGGTATGACATTATGAACATACGCTCTCATCACCCTATAAGGTGAATCCCTATATCTAGTTCTTCACAAATCTTAACTCAAGTGTGGCCTTTTTCCGACTCAAGTTAAACTCAATACAGGAAACGTAAATTAAGATCAAGTATTACTATAATAATTTCCACTAAGATATGCCCTTTTGCGACTCTCTCTTAACTTGTACCATTAAATAGGAGGTCAACCGAAATAATAATTATAATATAAGCTACTAGAGCAAAATGCTACAACAATTTTGCAGCAACTCATAAGAATAGTCAAGAACCCATTGAGATTGTTTGTCACTCAACTACAATCAAATTTAGTTCATACTTTGAAAAAGAAAAACAAACATCAAAGTATCAGCCATGAAATATATCGTTTCAATCAAAGAGTAAGAAAATTGATAAGTAAAGAACGATGAAAACTGAATCCAAATAGTTCTGTCGATTTCTTCACTGGTGCAAACTTGTTTTCCCATGAATTCTGATTTTTCCTTTTTTTCCTCTTGATTTCTTTGATGTTCATCCACTGACGCCTTTTCATATGATGCGTGCTCCTTTTATAACTAAAAACTAGGGTAAACAGAAGCCTATGGCGCGCATAAGTCAGATTAGGAAACTGCAGACCGCGATTCTGCAAGTATCACGCGCTAAAATTTCTCTGTCGTTGTTCCAGGATTGCTGCAACAATGGTTCTACAACAACAACTACAGCACTACATTGTTCTAGATTTGTTTCAATTCTTTTTATAGCTGTGTTCTTTATCATTTTTGCAAGCCTATTGCATCAACATTCCTTCCATGAAATATGAGCTTCTGGACACCTACAATTATGCACACAATTTAAGCACGAATTATTCTAAATCAAGTAAAATTTATTAAGACTAAACTAAAATGAATGTTTATGCAAAATGTAACAAAAATGCAATAGAAACACATCATTTACTCTCAAAGTAATATTGATTTAAGTCTAGAATTGCCATGATAACTCTCATTTCATAGAGTTATCACACCCTCAAACTTAAACCATTACTTGTCCTCAAGTAATGACACAATGCTAACACTTCAATCACCCAATCATGCAAAAAATAGCTCAGCTCTGTCATCAAAGTTGCAAGGATTCTTCCACCCTTAGATCATACTCTTAATCATGCAAAATATCCATAGCAGTTCAGTTCTAGACTTAGGTTGCATTCTGTCCAAAATATGTGTGTGCTACTTTGATCAAAGTCCAGAGGTGCTACAATATTACAGAGATATTGCATATAATTCAGAGGTAGAATAAAAATATATTCACCTATGGGAGAGCAGAATTCACAAATAAACTTAAACTGTGCTTCAACAAACAAAAATATGTATTTTTTTTTTCAATTTCAACCCCTTCATTGCAACATTAAGCTTTCATGTGAATGCCTATCACTTGTAATGATGACACCCAATTACTCACTCAACATACATGTTAGAGTTGCTGTAGCAATGACCATAACATAGTCTTATCTAAAGATATCTTTTACTCAAGGCTGAACATGGGGCTCATAAACAGACCTGACTACTCAATTTCTTAGACAAATGACTTTTTTTTTTTTTCAATTGCTTCAGCAATGCTCATAACTCTTTGTTGGCTTTTAACTCAAGTCTACATATGGGGTACATACTCAAACCTGGTTACTCAGCCATTTAAGCCATTGGAGCAGACTTTAATAAGCACAGTTCAACACCAACATCTCCCCTAAACTTGAGATATTTTCTACTCTTTGCAGTTTTCTTAATTCTGTTGTAGCATTCTCATGAATCTCAACCAAAGTCTAAGTGTCGGGACATAATTTTCAACCTCCATTTATAACTATCCTTACTGGGCATGCTCATACATATTGAACAACACTCAATTTATCTTTATTAGGCTTTCAAATCCATACACAAGTAGTAGATACAGAGCTTCACTTCACAAACAACATCACAACACATGCAATGCACCCAATAACACACTATATAATAGGACAACCCCCCCAAACTTGAAAGATGCTGTGTCCTCACAAGCATAGAAAATAAAAACACTTTCACTAACACATGCATACACAAAACAACAGGACTGGCAGAATGAATCAAACAGGTAAATTTAAAAAAGTTTTGCAAAGATAAGTAAAATAAACTAGAGGATATAGGGTCCTCCCCTATTGCTGGGACATTGCTGCAACAAGGTGCAGCAACTTCATCGCTTTTTGGATGCGCTCCGCAGCCTATCCTTAGGAGATTTGCGGTGAGGTAGTTGGCAACGTCTTTTTCTTTTTCTACAACGGGCTAGTGGGAGGAGTTGCAGTTGTTGTAGTTTGCCTAGATGAAACAGAGCTGATCCTTTTTCGTTCTAGTGTGTCTGCTGCAGCAACGCCTCCAGAAGTGCCCCATTTTCTTTTACTGGGTCCTTTTGGACTAGCGAGAATAGGTTTGCTGGGGGTTTGCTGTGAAGGAGCTAGAGTTGGGTCTTTGGCTATATATCCCTCAGCCGTGATTGCAGCAATGATATCAAACAAATTTGTCTCTGTGGGTGTATGAGTAACCCTGGGTGCGGCAGCTTCTAGTTCTGCATCAATTTGTTCGGCTTCATCGTCGGAGCCAGGAGGGGTAAGTACTTTCTCTTTACCTTTTCGAGAGAGGTCTGAGATGAGAGGCTTCTCTGCAAGTTCATCTTCCTCTTCTCGTATAATGTGCTTTTTCCTATAATTGGAAGAAGTCCTGTATTGTGCAAATTTTATTGAACTTGCAAGTGCACGAATCTATTGTACTGTAGATCAATGGTGACGAGTGTCGATCCCACAAGGAGGTGGATTTTAATTGTGTGTAGAATTAATTTTGTAAATGGGTGGTTGGATTTGTGGTGAAAATGATTTGGATTATCCTAAAATTTGAATTAAGATGGCAAGAATAAATTGAAGTGAAAATCTATTAAATTGACGTACTTGGGTATCTGGATCCGTATCAACATGCATCATGGGCTAAATATTCCTTATTAATACCAATTAAATCATGAAGGGGGAGTCCACACCTCATGAACCACACTCTAATCAATATGGTGTTAAGGGCTTATCGTGCCAAATAATAATAACCTGGTACTAGGGAGCCGGTGAAACCAGGGCGGTATCTAGACAAGCTTATTATTATTTATCGACGAGAAGTCAAAACATCCACAAAAACTAGAGGGGAAGAGAAAATAAATTTACCAAATAAAGCCCATGACATATGTTGAGACTTTACCTTCAAACCAAGCTTGAAAGAAAATTAGCTACTCATAATTGAACTAAGGGTAAAATGGAAATTTATTAAAATACATAGAAAATACAAGATGGAGAAGGAATTACAGAAAATAGAGTCCAAAAATGGATTCAGAGCTATCAAATTAGGGGGGGGAAGCCCCTTTTTTTTATAGATACATTGAGTAAATCGTGGCCATCAAATTAAAAACAGTTTGGATGCTCAGGATTGCGCCACGTCATCAGTCAACAGTACGCGGTTTGACCACGAGGGTGAACGATAACACGGTTTGACCCGGGTTGAATAGTGACGTGGTTTGGTTGAAAATAATCCTGTGTGATGCATGTACCGTACGCGAGATTTTTGGTCTACTGATATGCTGCCACATCACCATCAACAGTACATAAGAATTTTAGTCCAATAGGATCGTGACACCTTATCAGTCAATGCCACATCATCGGTCAATGCCACGTCATCAATCCGTCTATGTGATTAGTGTCGTGAACAGTAACGTAGACAGTACCGTACATGTGAACAATGCCATTTTTCCTTTTATGCTCCTCCTAAGGTTTTCGACTGTCTTAAGTTTAAAAGTGATGTCTGTTTTGCCGTCTGATCTCTCGTTTATTGTAAAATGACCATGATGCCCCTAAAATACATAAAATACTTAATTAAAATAAAACACACATAATTAAATTACAAGAAGCTTAAATACATAAAAGTAAGGGTTGTTAGTAAGATGTGAAATGTAAAATGACGATATTCTCCTTTGTAAATACACATTTTCTAACACTCAACATCTTGAATGGGGGTTCTCCAAGTTCTTTCTCAGGTTCTTCCTTCTCCTTTGTTGGGGAACTGTCAATTGCAGACTTGACATCCTCTTCTTCAAGTTGGTCCAACTAGCTATCAGCATCTGTTTCGGTCTCTACTTGTGGTTCTACTGCAGCTTCTTCCTTTGGTTCATCTGTGTCAGTAGCATCTTCACTGACTTTTGCTGGAGTATCTGTAGTGGAGGTACTAAAATTATATTGCTGCAGCAGTGAATCTGGGAAATTTCGGTAGGTACATTTTATATATACAACAAATTGGTGTAAGTGGTCCTCCAAGTGCTGCAAATAGCTCCAAAACCGATTGTTTTCCCTCTGCTGAGCTTCAACATATTGAGTGATGCTAGTGCTCAGTGCTTGGATTCTCTGTTCTAGCCCAACAACTCGTCTTGCCCCTGCTACAATAGCTGGTTCGGGTGGGGCTGCCGCAACTTCACCAGTAATTTGTTCGATTGTACGTGCAGTGAGAGCACCATTATTCTTAACATGTTGATCTTTTGCATCAAGGCAGACTCCCGATACCACACAGTTGTTGGTAATTAGTGAAGGAATAGCAAAGCAGCCGCTTTGTGGTTTTTCGGGGCACAATCTTTAATTTCTTTTTCTATAATGCTGCCTACATCTATGGGTAACCCTCTAACAATGACATACAAAAGTACTAACCTTTCTTGTGAAATAGTAGTGGTGTGTGTGGTTGGCATTAATCTAGATTTTAAAAATTTCACCCACACGTTAGCAGTGGGTGTCAAATCTATCATATTAATCATATGCCCTTCTTCATTACCCCAAGAAGCACCCTTTACGGTGAGTGTTGTAAAAATTTTGTTCCATCTTTGTGGGGTTAATTTGTCAAGTAATTTGGCATACTCGCAATTAACTTCAGAGGTTAAATCATAGAAAGCATTAATAACTCGAGAATCTAATAGTACAAGCGAGTTTCTTACCTAAATATTGTGTGGACAAGGGCTTAATAAGTTGGTGTAAAATTCTTTCACTAGTGGCAACACAGGATCTCGGGGGTGGTTACAAAACTCCAGCCACCCGCGCTTTGCTGCAGCAGCGTGTAATGATTGCACAATTCTCGAGGGTTGAGGTGGGAACTGAAACCATTTTTCTTCCAAAATCTTGTAGGGTTCAATAAATTCTTCATACTTCTCTTCCGCATGGTAACTTTGAAATCGTGAGGGGTCTTTTAGTCAACTGGCTGTCCTTTTATACCTTGGCATTGCTATAACAATAGGATGACCGTGGTAATATGTCCAAGTAGTGTTAGAGGTCAACATACACAGTGAAACTCTTATATAGGTGGGAATAAATAAACAAATTCGGTAAAAGAGAAAAATTAGGGAAGAATTTTTGAATTTATTAAGCATATTCCATAAAAATAGGAAAGAGATATTGATGTAGTCATTTAAGATATTATGCATTCTTCCCCAATCTCTATCCAAGTTCACTCAACTAGCTATCACATGTTATCTCCAACGGTAAAGTGTGAGGCTTCGTAATTAAGTTACTGTAATGATAAAATTGGTTGTTGCAACAACAAAATGTTTGCTCTAGCAATTTGCACAAAAATCTTCTCAGATGGCTGCTGTCACGTAACTTGTCTTTGTAACCTGCTAACATTACAGCACCATTTTTTCAGTATTGAATCCAACTCCAAAAATTGTGTTACTTGGCATTTTTTTTTAAAAACAAAACAATAAGATAAAAATTAAACAATAAGATAAAAATTAAACAATCCTAAATAATAATAAAAAAAAAATACTATAACAAGACATGGATGATCCACTTCATTCGAAATGACTGCCTCAATAATGGGTTGCCTCCCATTGACCACTTGATTTAAGGTCCTTCAGCCTGACCTTTCTTGAGTGCTCACAATGCCGGTTCACTAAGGAGTAAGATCTCCTTTGAACAATCTGTAGCTGAATGCATGTAATGCTTAACTTTGTGTCCATTAAATTTGAATTCCTGACTTGTCTTTTCATCTAAGAGATCAACAGCCCCATGAGGATAAATTCTGAGCAGCTTGAAAGGTCCAGACCATCTAGATTTCAGCTTTCCTAGAAATAGTCTTAATATGGTATTATGGAGCAGAACTTGTTGATTATGGATTAATTTTCTTTGTTGGATGTGTTTATCATGCCATTGTTTTGTCTTCTGCTTATAGATTCTTGCATTTTCATACGAGAATAACTGTAATTCATCAAATTCACATAGTTGAAGTTTCCTTTGCGCTGCTGCATCATGTATATCCCAATTTAATTGCTTCAGTGCCCAATATGCTTTGTGCTTTAGCTCGAGTGAAAAATGGTAAGCTTTCCCATACACAATTCAGTAGGGAGACATGCCAAGTGGTGTCTTGTATATTGTTCTATAAGCCCATAAAGAGTCATGTAATCGTAATGACCAATCCTTTTTTGTAGGATTTACTGCCTTTTCTAGAATCTTCTTAGTCTCCCTATTAGATACTTCTGCCTGGCCATTGGATTGTGAATGATATGCTATTGCAATTTTATGTTTGACTCAATATTTAGCCATTACTGTAGCAAATACTTTGTTACAGAAATGGGTACCCTCATCGCTAATAATTGCTCATGGAGTGCCAAACCTGGAAAAGATATTTTTCTAAAGAAAATTATCACTGCCCTGGCATCATTGATGGGTACTGCTGCAACTTCTACCCACTTGGAGAAATAATCCATAGCAACCAGGATATATAAATTCCCAAAGGATGGTGGGAAAGGGCCCTTGAAATCTATTCCCCATACGTAAAAAATCTCTATTTCTAGAATATTTGTCAATGGCATTTCATGTCTGTGAGTTATTTTTTCTATCTTTTGGCACATGTCACAACATTTAACAAACTCATAAGCATCCTTAAAAATAGACGGCCAGTAATAACCTGATTGCAGAACTTTAGCAGCTGCTCTTTGTCCACCAAAATGTCCTCCATATGCTGCAGCATGGCAAGATTGCAGTATATGTAGAATTTCTTCCTCTGAAACATGTATTCGGATTACCTGATCGGAGCATAACTTATACAAGTATGGTTCATCCCACTAGTAGCTTCTAATGTCATGAAGAAATTTCTTTATCTGCTGAAAATTCAACTCAGGTGGTAGTAATCCACTTACTAAGTAGTTAGCAAAATCTGCATACCATGGAGATCCTGGTTGTTGCAGTATCTGTGCATGCTATAGCACTAATAGTTGTTCATCAGGAAATGTTTCAGTGATATCTTGTTTAGTCAATATGCTCGCATATGCCTCTAGCCTCGACAAATGGTCTGCTACTTGATTTTCAGTCCCATTTCTATCCTTAATCTCTAAATCAAACTCTTGAAGCAATAATACCCATCTTATTAATCTTAGTTTGGCATCTCTCTTTGAGATTAGGTGCTTGATGGCTGCATGATCTGTGTAGACTGTCACTTTAGCCCCCACTAAGTAAGCTCTAAGCTTATCGAAAGTAAATACTACTGCTAGCAGCTCTTTCTTTGTAGTGGTGTAATTAATCTGAGCTTGAGTAAGAGTTTTGCTGGCATAGTATATAGAGTGGAAAACCTTATTCTTCCTTTACCTTAGCATTGCCCCAACAGAATGGTCACTGGCATTACACATCAGCTTAAAAGGTAGAGTCCAATCTGCTGCTATAACCACTGGTGCAGTGATTAGAGCTTTCGTCAGTTCTCTAAAAGCTTGAAGACAATCTTTATCAAAATGAAAAGGCTTGTCATGTTCGAGTAGTGAGCACAATGATTTAGCTACTTTGGAGACGTCTTTTATGAATCTTCTATAGAATCCAGCATGTCCCAAAAAAGTTCTAATACCCTTGACTGAAGTGGGAGGTGGTAGTTTATCTATTACTTCTATCTTTACTTTATCTACCTCTATGCCATTCTTAGACACCCTATGACCCAACACTATGCCTTCTTGCACCATGAATTGGCATTTTTCCCAATTGATTACTAAGTTAGTCATTTCACATCTTTTAAGAACTTCTTCCAAGTTGTATAAATATTCAGTATACATTTCTGCAAAGACTGAGAAATCATCCATGAAGACTTCCAATATTTGCTCCACCATATATGAGAAAATAGACAATCATACATTTCTGGAAAGTTGCTGGAGCATTGCACATACCAAAGGGCATTCTTATGAAGGCAAAAATGCCATAAGGACATGTGAATATAGTCTTTTCCTGATCCTCTGAGGCTATAGCAATTTTGTTATAACCTAAATACCCATCTAGGAAACAATAGTATTGTTTTCCAGCAAGTCTGTCTAACATTTGATCTATAAATGGAAGTGGAAAGTGATCCTTTCGTGTGACTTTGTTGAGCTTCTTGTAATCCATACATACCCTCAATCCAGTCACTGTTCTTGTAGGAATAAGTTCATTCTTTTCATTTACTATCACTGTTATTTCTCATTTCTTTGGAACACATTGTACTGAGCTCACCCATGAACTGTTTGATATCAGGTATATGATTCTAGCATCCAGCCGTTTGATGATTTCTTTCTTTACAACTTCCTTCATAATGAGGTTTAGCCTTCTCTGTTGCTCTACTGAATTGCTGTAGCAGTTCTCTAACATAATTTTATGCATGCATATGTATGGGCTGATCCCTTTAATGTCTGCCATAGTCCATCCAATTACTTTTTTGTATTTCCCAAGCACATCTACCAGACTCCTTTCTTGATTTGCATCCAAAGAAGATGAAATGATTACAGGAAGTGTATTGTTCTGACCAAGATAAGTATATTTCAAATGTGAAGGTAACAATTTTAATTCAAGAGTAGGAGGTGATTCAATATATGATAAAGTTGTCTTTACTTCCCGGTCTGAAAGATTTAGATGTTCAATAAATCTGCGATGTTAGTTAGATTGCCTTTCTCCCATCTAATCTATCTGGTTTGCTGCAACATCTTCTTCTTCAAAGCTTTCAAAAGTGGCAGCCTTGATAACCTCTTTACTGCAGCATCTATTTATTCTGTCTGCTATAGCAAGATCCACAACACTTAAAAAATTACAATCTTCTACATCATCAGGACTCTTCATAGCTTCTAATACATTGGAGGTGACTTGTTGGTCATTCACCCTCATGGTTAGCTCTCTTTTCTGCACATCTATCAGAGTCTTCCCGGTTGCCAAGAAAGGTCTTCCCAGTATAATTGGTACTTCTTTATCAGCCTTAAAGTCTAGTGCAATGAAATCCACTGGAAAGATGAATTTGTCAACCTTCACCAATACATCCTCAATTTTTCCTTCAGGGTATGCATGAGATCTGTCAGCCAATTGCAAAGTGACTGTTGTTGGCTTGCACTCTCCAACTCCCAATTGCTTAAATACAGATAATGGCATTAGATTAATGCTGGCTTCCAAGTCACAGAGTGCTCTGCCATTGTATTTAGTTCTAATTGAACATGGTATTGTAAAGCTTCCTGGTCGTTCAATTTTTAAGGGATCTTACTTTGAAGCATGTGACTGCATTCCTATGTTAAAGCAGTAGATTCAAATTCTCCCAACCTTCTTTTCCTTGCCAAGATATCTTTTAGAAATTTTACATAATTAGGCATTTGTTCCAATGCTTCCACAAATGGTATGTTGATGTGTAACTGCTTTAGCACTTTCAAACATGTGCTAAACTATTTTTCTTGTTTTTGTTTCTGGAATCTCTGTGGGAAAGGAGGTGGCTGCCTAAATTGCTGTACAACTTTAAGAGGTACCAATCTCTGCTCCTTTGATTTATTGTAAGTTGTCACCATTGGTGTTGTAACATCTTCTTCAGCAGTCACTACAACAGAGTAGGCTTTTCATGGCATGGGAAATATGCTGTCAATGGGATATGACGGCAAAAAAATGCATGCCGTTGATCCATGAGCTGTGGAAAGCTATGGGTTTTAACGACCAACATTCAACACTATTATCTATGCTATAGAAGATATTACACGGTGAAGGGTATCCACTGTTGATAATTTCATCAATAGCCATCATTACTCCCCGTTATATCTTTGGCGCCAATCTTGTTTTAACCATCCACAGCAATAATAACCAGCCGTGGATTGTTTCATCAACGGCCAATACTACTCCTTATCTTTTTTTTTTTTTGGCGCTAAACATAGTTCAACATTTAACGAGAAAAAGAAACTGCTGTGATAAAATGTGATAGCATGGTTAGTACATGCTATTGAAACAAGTTTTAACAGTTATAATAAAATTTTATTGTGGAATATTTATATAACATTCATTACTATTGAAAAAAATCAATTTTACCATATAATTAACTTGTCGTAATTTAAATTAACTTACTATTTAATTCCTCAATTGATTCTTGATTTCATTTATATAAATAATGCATTCGAATTTTCTAAATAAATAAAGTAAACATTCACATGGTGTCCAAACAAAATTGTATTCAAAAAAGGAAAAAAAATATGTAATGAACAATCTGATATAAAGAACTCATTGTTAAGAAACGATGGAAAACATAGCCATTATTTGGAAAGAAACTACTGAGTACCAAAAATAGTATCCTTAACATGAATTAAGCAACTTGATCAAGTCCTCTATGATGAAAACATTCATTAATGCGAAAATAATCCTTATCCAAGAACTTCAAATTCCTGCAACAATGAGAATTAAAATATTATGTTATAGTTTATAAACTCCCAACTTTTATTTTTTATGTATATATACATATGACATTCTATAGGTAAAATATAATTTAAATTATAGCATTACCTTTACTTGAGTTAATCCAAGGTGATGCACTTTATTGGCCATGCAATTGTGCTCCCTTTTGCATCACCTAAGTTAAAGAACTCTTGAGTTGGTCGAACCAGAGATAATGATGTCTTATTCACTTCATCAACCCATACTTTGTAGTAATCTGGTCCAAGTTGAACATGGTGGACTAATGCCTCAGGATTTGTTGTAGCTATCATTCCTATTGCAACCACCTCCCCAGTACCCAACCAATTTAAAAGTGTACAAGTATCACCATTAGTTGGAGTAGTTGGAATAGCAGTGCTATCTCCAAAGGACTGTCAGAAAACAAAAAAATATAAATTAAAACAAAGTAAAAATTTGTTTTTGGAAAATCATGAATTTATATATAAAACATATGAAACCAATAAAACATAGGGAGTTGGTGCAAGATTGTTGTCAAGTTGTCATCAATAATAACATGGTCCTGTTAAAATATAAAAATCAAAACAATATTATATGAACAAAGTAAATATGATGGTACAATTAATTATTAATTTAAATAACTTACCTTACTAAATCTTCTCCTAGACATGAAAAAATTTTGAAATTCAATAAATCAATCATTTAGTTCTTTCAAATCATTCTCAAGCTTCTTTACTTTGCAGTTGCCTTGGACTTGTGCAACTACTTTTGAAAGTGTTACACCAAATCCCATACCTTTGACGCAGCCAAGACGCTCATCACCTTTTAGTTTTGCAATTCCATCATTCTTTGAGGAGGTTTGATCCTCTTCAGTTGACATTGCAGAAATTTCTTCAAGCTTTTTCTAAATGAACATATATTACAAGATACTGAGACTATATTAATGGAATTTTATATCATATTATTGTTATATAAACCATGCAATTGTATTCATTAGTACCATTGATTCAGCAGCAGCCACATTAATTGGTTGTCCATTCTTTCGTGTACGTGATTTGAGCCAAACGTTTACTCTAGTACCTGAAGATGGATCTTTTTTTATCTACCAACAAAACAGAAGATAATAAGAAAAAAAACTGAAATTCTAGTTATCAACCTAAAAGGGGGGGTGAATTGAGATTCTAAAAATTATTCAATTCTAAAGCAAAATACCATGCAAATTTAAAATGAATTTAAAGTAATAATAATTAAATCAATCACAATATAAAAAGATAAGGGAAGAGAGATTCAAACACGAAGAGTTTTACGTGGTTCGGCCAACCTCGCCTACGTCCACGCCTCCAAGCTTTTCGGGCTTGAGGATTTCACTAAGCAAGCCTCCAAGGCTTCAAAAGCTTACACTTGACTTCCAAGGTGTCAATGAACCTTTACAGCATGAGATTATCCCCAATCTCTTAACCTAAGTGCATCCCAACACTTACAATCACTTAAAGTAAAAGATTACAAATTATTTTTCTCTCACACAATATTTAAGATTATAAATCTATGCCCAATGTGTGAATAGATGAAGCAAGAATGTGTTTAAAGCTCTATAAAGATTGTATTCTTGAATATAAGCTCAATGGTAGTATTGTGATCAACCTTGTTTGAATTTGAATGAGCTTATTATAGTTGAGATCTAAAAAACTAGCCGTTACAGACTGTCTGCCCGAAAACGGTTCGCCGTTAACCATTAGCGGTTAACCGTTTAGGCTGGTAAAAGTTACCATTGGGCCAAATTTCAAATACATAGTTTGCCGATTAGGCTTACCCTTTCGTCGTTAAATTCCAGAGACCTGTAAGATAAATTTCAGCTATCTGTTTACACTAAACGATTAAAGGTTTGCATGAAATGACTCTTCTGGAATTTATCGGTTAGCCATTTGACATTAAGGGTTCGCCGTTTGTTTCCAGTAACCTGCAAAACCAATTAGCCTTATCCGTTTCTGTTAAACGGTACCAGGTGAGTACAATCTTCTAATCTGGATTCTATCGGTTAACTGTTTAAAGGAAAACGACTCACCATTTATTTCTAGAATCACAGTTTTATCCAGATATTGCAGATAATCATTTTCCAATTTGAAATATAACAGTTATCCAACTTTTATGAATATAATTGGAATGATTATAAGGCTTTCGTTTGTTAATGAATAGCTCTAACATTTTAATAAAAAATATTTAAAGTTTATTATTATCAAAATCAATATTATGAACATATACATGTTAACATTCTCTCCCTTTTTGATGATGACAAATATCATTCAATATTTTGCTCCCCCTTAATATATGCTCCCCCTAAATGTATGGCCAATTTAAAAAATATGTCCAATAAACAGATTTTTGCTCAAAGAAGCATTTAAAAAAAATCATTTCAAAAGAAAATGCCATTTTTATTAATTGTTATCTCCCCCTTTATCAATTTTTAAACTAATTATACATGATCATTAATCTCTCCCCCTTCATTATAAAAAAGAAAAGAGAGAAAAGAATATACATAAAGGATAAAATTGAGGAAGAAATTACTCAGTTTAGGCGAGAAAAATTTTGACAGAGTTTCCCCTTAAAATGTAACAAATCCTCTAATACAAAATGAGATTAAAACACTTCCAAATATATTAACAAGCATTCATATACCAACAACTCCATCATCCAACATAAAAAAAGAAAAATCCATCATCAAAATCATATAGAAGTAACAATGTATACCAAGCAAAATATAAATAGGAACACACAAAGAAACAAAATATGAAATGTATGTGCGAATATAAGAATAAAAAACTAAGAGGGTGGTGAAGATGTGCTCTCTGGATCATAACAAAAATAACGAAGAAGAGTACGCTGGCCAGCTATGAGCTCAAGCCGCTGATCGATGCTCTGCTGCTGGAAGGTCTGAAACTCAGAATGGAGCTGCTGCTGCTCAGAAAGTCTGTGAACATCATCAACCAGCTGCTACAAAGTGTCCGAAGCTGGTGGCTGGACTGAGGCAGGAGGCTGCTCAGGAGCTGGAGGTGGCTCAGAAGCGGAGGGCTGGTCAGTATCAGAATCAGCTGAAGGTTGGGGAACAGAGCGACAACGAGGAGGTGGAGGATGAACTACTAGTCTAAAATCTGGAAGTTGGTCGGGGGAATAAACATCATTGAGCATCCGATCATCTTCTGGAGCAATCAAGGTATCTCGGTTTTTGGAGTTTTTAGTCTTGATCTATTGGCCATTCTTTCTAGAAAAACCAATACTAGTCATGGCCTCTGGGCCAATCTGTTTGGTCTCTGTAAAACCAGCATCTAGAAGAGGCACCTCAAAGCGTCGTAGTATCTTAGTAATGACACTGCCAAACAAAAGCAAGTGATGGTTAACTGTGGGAGTACTCAGCATGTACCTCACAATAACATAGAAGAGGTTAATTGGTCGTCCTGAAATAAGGCTATCTAATAAGCCAACGTCTAATCTCGTGACCTCATTCGAGTGACCCTTCCTAGGTGTCACGATATGTTGTAAAATGACGTGAAGGATGCAAACTTGAAGAGGTAAAAGTTGAGACCGAAAAGGAAAATTACAAATGTTATAACTAAGGTCTCGACGCTGACAAATATTACGAACTCCATCAGCATGACTGAAGTCGGCAAAGGAAAGAGCTTTCCTAGAGGTATAAATTTCATGACAATCACTAGATATACCTAGAAAATCAATAAGATGCTCATCATCAAATTCGATAGGCACACCACCGACTTGAGTAACTATTCTATCTAGACGAGTTGCGGAGATTTTCATGTTTGAATAGAAAACTCGCACTAAATTTGGATAAACTCGGTCATCAAAATCAATGGCAGACTCCCAAGGTTGAAGCATATCCCTAATGCTTCTACCACACACAATTAAGGTTCTAAAATCTTCTATATCCACATAGTAAGAATCAAGTACCTTTCTACCATTGAAGCAGTCCTCGAAACGCTTGGCCAATGAGGGTATAGGGAAATGAATTCTTTCAAATTCAGAGACTGCTCGTGGTGGTATGGGATTCCTTTGAGGCGTATCTTTCCTCCTTCAAGTTTTCCGAGATGACTCAGCCACGGTAGAGAACAGAGAGAATGAGGGATTTTGGGAAAAATGAGTTTGGTCGAAAAAGAACTGATTATGGGATCAAGAGAGAGTGGAGGATGTAATTTGAAGGCTTAATGTGGTTGGAAAAGGACACAAATTAGGTAAAAAATGACGAAACCTAATCGGCTGCCCTTAGGGTTTTGATTTGAGATTTTTGACTTTTAGGCTCAATTTGAAGAATTGAATTGGTGAAAGCACTCTAATGATGATGGGAAAAGGGTTTATAGGTGTGATTTGGCAAGAAAATCAAGAGAAATGGAGGTTTGAGGATAGAGAAAGCTTCGGCTACGCAACAATGGCTGAAACGGTAAGAGGGAAAATAAAGAAGGAGAAAAAACCCTTTGAACAGTTTTATATCAATGAAAATGACTAACCGTTTATTTAAACGGTTAGGGAGTAACTTCCAGAGAGCAATTAATAGGAAATGGTGAAAGGTTAGTCTTTTAACGGTTAAGGAGTAACTTTCAGTGAGCTTTCTGTTTCTAAACGGTTTACCGATTGCATCAAATGGTAAAAGGGTAAATGGTAGACATCATATTCTAGTTTCTGGAATTAAACGGTACACCGTTTATTGAGAAACAATTATTTGTTTATTTTATTTATAATTTCATACATTTGATTTAATTTTTGGCCAGCAAATAAGACATTCCAAGATCATTTAATTGATCCAAAAATGTTTTATGACACATTTTAATGCATGATTCATGAACATGTATTCAAACAATCAATTCATATAAACATTCAAGAATTAACATGCTTAAGCATTTTATAAAATTAAATCATCAAATCATCAATAATTCAATCAATTCAATACACTCAATAACATGAATAGGAAAGTTAGTGCGAAAATTTCATCATCCCAAGTTCATGCCGAATTTTTGAGAATTGTTCTTCGCCAAGAGGTTTGGTAAAAATATCGGCAAGTTGTTTTTCTGTAGAAATAAACTCTAATGCAATATCTCCCTTTTGAACATGATCTCTCAAGAAATGATGTCTTATTTCTATATGCTTGGTTTTAGAGTAATGAATAGGATTGTTTGAAAGATTTAATAGCACTAGTATTATCACACTTAATAGGAATTTGTTCAAGGTTAATGCCATAGTTTCTAAATGTTTGTTTCATCTAAAGAGCTTGTGCACAACAACTTCCAGCAGCTATATATTCAGCCTCGGTAGTTGAAACTGCAACAAAATTTTATTTCTTACTAAACCATGAAATAAGTGAGTGACCTCGAATATAGCAAGTTTTACTAGTGCTTTTCTTATCAACTTTATAACCAGAAAAATTTGCATCTGAATAGCATGTTCAATGTATATGAATTCCTCTAGGATACCAAAGACCAAGATCTATAGTTCTACTTAAGTAACGGAAAATTCGTTACTTAAGTGGAACTATCGAAAAATTTGTTTTGCAGCAAGTAAATGGGATTCTTTGGGACATGATTGAAATCTTGCATACAAACATACACTAAACATGATATCGGGTCTATTTGTAGTTAAATAAAGTAAAGATCCGATCATACCTTGATACATTTTGATATCAACTTCTTTGCCTTTTTCATCTTTGTCAAGCTTGGTTGTTGTGCTCATCGGAGTATTTTTGGTCTTTGAGTCATCAATGCCGAATCTCTTGAGTAGATCTTTTACATACTTGGCTTGATTTATGAAAATTCTTTTCTCATTTTGTTTTATTTGCAGCCCGAGGAAGTACTTCAACTCTCCCATCATACTCATTTCAAATTCATTACTCATACAAGATGAAAATTCTTTACACAACAATTCATTAGTAGAACTAAAAATAATATCATCAACATAAATTTGAACAAGTATATTATTGGGTATAAATACTAATGTTATTGGTGTCAATGTACAAGTGTACAGAACAAGTAATAAAGTGATGAGTATTCAAGATCGTCTCCACAGGGATTGATGTTATAAGATTTGCTACAACAATATTAACAGTGCTAATTTTGTTCTAAATTAAAATAAACAATTAATGAAACAAATATACTAATTAAATTAAAAATGCAATAAATAAAATGCAACAAAGTAAATTATTACGTCAAACTCAAGGATAAAACCAATGAGAATATAAAGTAGTTGATTGAGTAAACCCTCTTAATGGTATTGGTTATTTTTCTAAAGTTTGGCTCGATTGTTGCAACATTTGCTACAACACTGGGCAGAATCCTTATGTATCCTCAGTCATCGCATGTTGGATATCTTATATCTATATGCAACCTAACAGTTATTAGTTGTTATGCCAACATAAGATATAGCATTACACGCTTAGGTTCTATTTATCCTACAAAGTGAATCTCTATGTCTAGTTCATCACTAATTTTAAATTAAGCATGACTCTTTTGGGATAAGTTAAACTCAATTCAGGAAATCCAATGTAAAACCAAGTATTGCTCTGATATGTTCCATTAAGATAGGCCATTTTGTGGCTCTCTCCTAACTTGTATCATTAAATGGGTGATCAACCGAAATAATGAATAAACATAAATACTATCAAAACAAACAGCAACAGCAAACATGCAACAATACATATATTCAGTCAATAATCCATTGTTTATCACTCAACCACAAATAAATTTAGTTCATGGTTTGCAAAAGAAAAATAAAGAACAAAGTTTCAGCCATGAAACACATCCCTATGAATAATTAGAAAACACGAAAACAAGAGAAGGATAAGAATGATTGAGCTCCCAATTGATCTCTGTAATTTTTCCTCTTGTGCAACCTTTAATCTCTCTCTTGAATCTTGTTTTTCTTTTGTTTCTTTATGTTTTTCTCCTTGGGTGACGGCCCTCCCCATTCCTTATGATGTGTGCTCCTCTTAGAGTTGAAAATTAGGGTAAACGGAAGCCTAAGACGTGCATAAGTCAGATTAGGAAACTGCACATTGTAATTCTGCAATTGTCCCGCGCAGAATTTTCTCTGTCGTTGTTCCAGGATTGCTACAGTAATGGTTGCTACAGCAACGGCTACAGCAACTGTATTGTTCCAGATTTGTTTTAATTCTTTTGTAGCTAAGTTCTTCCTCATTTTTGCAAGCTTATTCCATTAGCATTCCTTCCATGAATTATAAGCTTCTGGAAACCTACAATTATGCACACAATTTGAGCACAAATTACTTTAAATTAAGCAAAACTTATTAAGACTAAAATAAAATAAATATTTATGCAAAATGTAACAAAAATGTAATAGAAACACATAATTTACTCTCTAAGTAATCTTGATTTGAGTCTAGAATTGCCATAATAACTCTCATTTCATAGAGTTATCACACCCCCTAAACTGAAATCGTTACTTGTCCTCAAGTAATGACAACACGCTAACACTTTAAATACAAAACCATGCAACAAATGACTTAGCTCTGTCATCAAATTTGAAAGAATTCTTTCACCCTCAGATCACACTCTTAATTACTCAATATAGCCTTAGCAGTTTAGTTCTAGACTTAAGCTTCATTCTGTCCAAAGTGTGTGTGCGCTACTTTGATCAAATTCTAGAGGTGCTACAACATTACACAAGCATTGCATATAATTCAGAGGTAGAACCCAAATATATAATTTAGAGGTAGAACCCAAATATATTCACATATGGGGGAACAGAAATCACAAAAATACTCAAACTGTGCTACAACAATAATAATAATAATTTTTTTTCAGGTAAACTCTCTAATGTAACATTGAGCTTTCATGTGAATGCCTATCACTTGTAATAACGACACCCAATTACTCACTCAAACTACATGTCAGAGTTGCTGTAGCAACACATCCATGATGTTATATTTAGGTCTTACATTTGGACGCCTTTGACTTAAGGCTGAACATGGGGCTCATGAACAGACCAAGTTACTCAGTATCCTAGGCAGCAAACCTCTTTATTTTTCATTCCTTCATCCCCATTTTTTTTTTACTTTTTTTTTATATATAATTGCTGCAGTATTGCTCGAACTTTTGTTGCCTTTGGACTCAAGTCTGCATATGGGGTTCATACTCAACCTTGGTTACTCAGCAACTTAAACCATTCGAGCAAAATTTATTTCATAGCAGGCATAGTCTAACAAAATTTTTCTCCCAAACTTGAGATATTTTCTACTCTTTTTTGGTTTTCCTGGTTCTGCTACAACATTCTCATAAAATGCAACAAAAGTCTAAGTGTCGAGACATAATTTCAACCTCCATCTATAACTATCTCTACTTGGCATTCTCATAAATATTACATAACACTCAATTTATCTTCATTAGATTGTTAAATCCATACACAAATATTAGATAACAGAGCTTCACACAACACACAACACAAGCATAAACACATGCACTCAGAAACCCCCCAAACTTGAGTGGTGCTATGTCCTCACAAACACACAAAACAAAACCACATAAACCAGACATTCATACACTAAATACAAGGACATGCAAAATGAATCAGAAAATTAAAACTAAATGAAAGAAAAGTTTGGTAGAAATAAGTAAAATAAACTAGCGGGTATGGGTACTCCCCTGTTGCTGGAAGCACTGCTGCAGCACAGGCTGTAAAGGGTCACTTCTTCTTTGATCCACTTATCAAACACTCCTTATCATTAAATCTGATCAATCTATTTGCTGCTGCAAAAGTAAAAAATGCCTCTGTTGTTTGAGAATTTTCTGTTAGATGTC
This sequence comes from Citrus x clementina, assembly GCF_000493195.1. Classification (NCBI taxonomy): domain Eukaryota; kingdom Viridiplantae; phylum Streptophyta; class Magnoliopsida; order Sapindales; family Rutaceae; genus Citrus; species Citrus x clementina. Next base: position 26,336,496 of record NW_006262339.1, read on the forward strand.
ATGCTGTAAGTGATGCTGTAGTAATTCCCTCCTACTCTTTTTGCCCACATTTTTTTTACTTGCTGTAATTTAAGACAAAGACATAAAAAATTAGATGCACACTTAAAATAACAAAAAGACCAATTAAATAATTGGGAAATTATCATTTATAGACCCTATATTTGCTCTGTTATAAAAAATACTACAACACTTTGAGGGTGTATTAATCGTCTACCCTTAGTTGACAAAATGTATCAGCCGACCACCAAACCATTAGTTGCCGTTTGAAAATTAACGGAGTTACAGTGAATTGACGATTTTGCCCTTGAAATTTATCACTTGTATACCCTTAAATTCTCTTTTTATCATTTGTATACCCTTAAATTATCACTTGTATCATATGAAAAAACCAAATTACCCTTCCGACGTCATCATACTTAAACGGCAACTAACGGTTTGGTGGTCAGCTGATACATTGTGTCAACTTAGGGTGGACGATTGATACGCCCTCAAAGTATTGTAGTATATAGAGTAAACTAAGGGTATACAAATGATAATTTCCCTAAATAATTTAAAAGCTAAATTCAATGCCTTAAAAATTTGAAACAACTTCCCTTATTGGGTTGCCTCCCAATTAGCGCTTGATTTTAGGTCTTTTAGCCTGACCTTTCTTGTTTCCTCAACCTGGATCCTTCAAGAACCGATCATTCTTTAGGCCGTTCACATCATCTCCCATATAGTGCTTCACTTTCAGCCCATTAACCTTGAATTCTTGTTGGTCTGAAGTGAGTTCCCTTTGTTGGATTTGCTCGTAAATTCTGAAGGGTTGCTTCTCTCCTGACCATGCTACGTTAGCTGCTCTACGATCTTCATCATCAAGTTCTTCAAATGTTACAACATTGATTTCTTCTGTACTGCAGCAATTGTGTAATCTCTCTGCTATAACAAAGTCCACAACACTGATAAAATTACAATCTTTAATCTCATCAGGACTCTTCATGGCATCCAGCACATTGAATGTAACTTGCTGGTCATTCACCCTCATGGTTAATTCTACTTTTTGAACATCAATTAAAGTCTTTCTCGTGGCTAAGAAATGTCTTCCTAGAATGATTGACACTTCTTTGTCTGCCTCAAAGTCTAGCACAATGAAATCCACTGGAAAAATAAATTTATCCACCTTCACCAACACATCTTCAATCTTCATTTTTGGATAGGCATGAGATCGGTTAACAAGTTGTAGAGTCACTGTTGTTGGTCTACATTCACCAACTCTCAATTGCTTAAACACTAATAAAGGCATGAGATTGATGTTAGTCCCCAGATCACAAAGTGCTTTGCCACTGTATATAGTGCTTATGGAGCAAGGGATTGTGAAGCTTCCTAGATCCTTCATCTTCTGCGGTATCTTACTCTGAAGCGTTTGGCTACACTCTTGTGTTAGAGCAACTGTCTCAAATTCTCCAAGTCTTCTTTTCTTAGACAAGATATCTTTAAAAAATTTCGCATAGTTTGGCATTTGCTCTAGAGCTTCCACAAAAGGGATATTAATTTGTAGTTGTTTCAGCACTCGCAAGATTTTGCTGAACTACTTATCTTGTTGCTGCTTCTGAAATCTTTGAGGGAATGGTGGTGGGTATCTAAACTGCTGTGTTGCAGCAGGTTGTGCAGACTGCTTCTCTTTTGCCATGTTCTGGGTTGTTGCTACAGCCTCGTTATCCACAGGTGTTGGATCATCATTTTCAGCAAATACTGCAGCTTGACTGCTCTCACCAGTGTGCTGTGAAGTGGAAGATTGTGGTTCTTTTTCAATTTGAGTTTCTTTCTAGATTGAAGTGGACTCGACTCTTCTTTTTGGTACACCAACGAGATTATGAACATCCTTTCTAGATCTCAAGTTAATCACTTTGCAGTGCTCTTTCCATTCTCTTCTTGGGTCCTCTGTATTACTGGGTAAAGTACCCTGAGGTCTGTTGCTTCATGCTGTAGCAAGCTGTCCCATTTGATTTTTCAAGTTTCTCAAAGATACAGTATGACTTTGGACAACTGCTTCATTCTTCACAATATAATCCTTTATCAAACCTTCAAGGGAGATGAGTTGATCATTGTTGATGCTTCTTTACTCTTAATTTTACTGATAAAATCCAGATGGCTGAGTAGGTCTGTTCTGTCTACAGGGTGCTGCAGCAGTCTGGTTCTGATAACTCCATGAAATGTTCGGGTGCTGTCTCCATCTAGGGTTGTAAGTGTTTGAATATGGATTGTCCTGGTTCTGCCTATTGAAGCTGCCCATATAGTTAACCGAAGTTGGATTACCAGGACAATTGTCAAATAAATGCCCTTCTCTACAATAAACGCAAGACATATCAGAAATTGGGTTAACAGTTTCTGGAGTAGTAATCAAAGCCTTTACCATTTTTGTTAATGAAGTTACTTGGGCTGACAATGCTGTCAAGGCATCTACGTTATGAAATCCTGCTGTTCCTCTTGTTGCAGCTTGTCTGGTTGATGGCCACTGATAGTTATTGTTGGCTATTCTCTCCAAAATTTCATAAGCCTCGTTGTAAGACTTAGATAACAAGGCCCCATTTGCTGAAGCGTCCACCATCAATCTAGTGCTTGGGTTGAGACCATTATAGAAAGTTTCAAACTGGATGCACCAAGGAATACCATGGTGAAGACATCTCCTGAGTAACTCCTTAAATCTCTCCCATACATCACACAAGCTCTCATCTTCAAGTTGATGGAAAGATGTGATCTCGTTCCTCAATTTTGCATTCTTGGTTGGCGGGAAGTATTTCATCAAAAATTTGTCAGTCAAATCATTCCATGTAGTGATAGAATCTGGTGGTAGAGAATTCAACCATGCTCTTACTCGATCTCTCAAAGAAAATGGGAAAAGTCTAAGTCTCAATGCTTCATGTGATGCTCCAGCAATCTTGAAAGCATCACTTACCTCCAAAAATAACTTAAGGTGTAGATGAGGATCTTTGGATGACAAACTATTAAATTGCCCCACTGTTTGAAGCATCTGAAACATCACGGGTTTGAATTCGAAATTGTCAGCTTGAACGTCGGGTCTAACTATTCCCGGATGTATGGCCTGAGAAGTCAACACTGCGTAGTCTCGAATGGCTCTATCTCTAGCATTTGCCATGTGAATAATGTTGTTGTTCCCTAGTTGCCTTTGAACACATTGTCCATTCAGACCTTCATGTACATTGACTGGTTGTATCTCCTCCATACGATTCAAGTTTCTCAAATCTTGCAAATCATCTATTACTACAACAGCTTGTAATTCCTGATGCTTTCTTCTCAATCTCCTTGCAGTTCTTTCAATTTCTAGATCAAACTGGAATTCAACATATTTATATTTGCGCATGCAAGGTTACTAGATCACCTATGTTAATAAAATAAACATATCAAAATAAAATTAAAACTTAACACCGTTAAAACTAATTTCACAAATCACAATGAACAATCAATCCCCGACAACGGTGCCAAAAAAACTTTGGGTATAAATACTAATGCTATTGGTGTCAATGTGCAAGTGTACACAACAAGTAATAAAGTGATGAGTATTCAAGATCGTCTCCACATGGATTGATGTTATCATATTTGCTACAACAATATTAACAGTGCATATTTTGTTCTAAATTAAAATAAACAATTAATAAAACAAATATACTAATTAAAATAAAAACGCTATAAATAAAATGCAACAAAGTAAATTATCACATCAAACTCAAGGATAAAACTAATGGGAATATAAAGTAGTTGAGTGAATAAACTCTCTTAATGGTATTGACTAGTTTTCTATGTTTGGCTCGGTTGCTGCAACATTTGCTACAGCACTGGGCGGAATCCTTATGTATCCTCAGCCGTCACATGTTGGATATCTTATATCTATATGCAACCTAACAGTGATCAGTTGTTATGCCAACATAAGATACATCATTACACGTTTAGGTTATATTTATCCTACAAAGTGAATCTCTATGTCTAGTTCATCACTAATTTTAAATTAAGCATGACCCTTTTGGGATAAGTTAAACTCAATCCAGGAAACCCAATCTAAAACCAAGTATTGCTCTGATATATTCCACTAAGATAGGCCCTTTTGCGGCTCTCTCCTAACTTGTATCATTAAGTGGGTGATCAACCGAAATAATGAATAAACATAAATACTATCAAAATAAACTGCTACAGCAAACATGCAGCAACACATATATTCAGTCAATAAACCATCAAGATTGTTTATCACTCAACCACAAATAAATTTAGTTCATGGTTTACAAAAGAAAAATAAAGAACAAAGTTTCAACTATGAAACACATCCCCATGAATAAATAGAAAGCATGAAAACAAGAGAATGATAAGAAGGATTAAGTTCCCAATTGATCTCTGCAATTTTTCCTCCTGTACAACCCTTAATCTCTCTCTTGAATCTTATTTTTCTTTTGTTTCTTTGTGTTTTTCTCCTTGGGTGACGGCCCTCCCCATTCCTTATAATGTGTGCTCCTTTTATAGTTGAAATTGGGGTAAACAGAAGCCTAAGACGCGCATAAGTCAGATTAAGAAACTGCAGATCGCAATTCTGCAATTGTCCCGCGCATAATTTTCTCTGTTGTTATTCCAGGATTACTACAGCAACGGCTGCAACAACTGCACTGTTCCAGATTTGTTTCAATTCTTTTGTAGCTAAGTTCTTCCTCATTTTTGCAAGCCTATTGCATTAGCATTCCTTCCATGAATTATAAGCTTCTAGACACCTACAATTATGCACACAATTTGAGCACAAATTACTTTAAATTAAGCAAAACTTATTAAGACTAAACTAAAATGAATATTTATTCAAAATGCATACAAAGCTTGAGCCTATCATACCATGCTCTAGGTGCTTGTTTTAATCCATACAAAGCTTTAAACAACTTATAAACATGGTTTGGAAATTTTTCATTTTCAAAACCAGGGGGTTATTTTACATACACTTCTTCCATAATATAACCATTTAAGAAAGCACTTTTCATATCTATTTGAAATAAGATGAAATCTTTATGACATGCAAATGCCAATAACATCCTAATTGATTCTAGTCTAGATACGGGTGCAAATGTTTCATCAAAATAAATTCATTCTTCTTGGTTGTAACCTTGAGCCACTAATCTAGCTTTATTCCTTACAACCACACCGGATTCATCCATCTTATTTCTAAATACCCATTTAGCACCTATGACGGATTGATGTTTCGGTTTAGGAACTAATTCCCACACATTGTTTCTCTCAAATTGATTTAACTCCTCTTGCATTGCCATAATCCAAGATTTATCATTTTCCGCATCTGTAAAAGATTTGGGTTCAATTTGAGAAATGAATGCATTATACTCACAAGTGTTCCTAAGTGATGATCTAGTAGTAACACCTCGTAAGAGATCTCTTAAAATTGCATCCTTAGAGTGAGAAGAAACATACCTCTACTCTTTGGGGAGCGATTGAGAAATACCTTCATTTTGCTCTACATTCGTTTCTTCATGTTGCTCATCTTGATTCCCATGAGACCCATCATTTTAGTTATCTTTTGATGACTCTTTTTGTAATTCTTCATCTGCATCATTATCAACAACAACTTTCTCCGTAGAGGAGGGGTTAGATTCATCAAATGTAACATGTATAGATTCTTCCACAACTAGAGTTCTTTTGTTATAAACTCTATAAGCTTTGCTTGAGTTTGAATATCCAAGAAAAATACCAACATCGGATTTTGGATCAAATTTGCCAAGATTATCTTTTGTGTTCAAAATAAAACATTTGCATCCAAAGACTTTGAAATAACCAATGTTGGGTTTTCTATCTTTTTGGCTGGTCTTAATAAGGAGCTTGATGATGTTCGTGGTCGTATACTTGGCACTAAACCATTACCTTCCATCCGAGAAATCTTTGTTGAAGTCAGACGAGAAGAGAGTCGTAAACGGGTCATGCTTGGGGAGCCAAAATCACTTATAGCACCTGAAATGTCTGCTTTGGCTGTTCAGGGATCTAATAATTCCAACAAAGGTGGCCAGCTGTGGTGTGATCATTGCCACAAACCGAATCACACCAAAGAGCGTTGTTGGAGGCTACATGGTAAACCAACAAATTAGAAAGACAATAGAGGCAATAAGCGAAGTCCAAAAGGATTTCAATCTGCAATTGACACTGATCAAAGTGTTCTAAAGGAAGGTGTAAGCAGTGTGATTCCATCATTTACCAAAGAACAACTTGAGCAGCTTCAAAAACTTTTAACCCCTATTCCTTCGTCCTCTTTGTTGGCCCAAAAAGGTATTTTCCAGATCCCAACAATTTTTCATGCTTCTGCCAAGGTTCCAGATCCCTGGATCATTGATTCTGGCGCCACAGATCACATGACAGGCTGCATTCATTTTTTCTCTTCTTATGCTCCTAGTCCAGATCATTTTAAAGTAAGGATAGCTGATGGTTCACTTTCAGTTGTTGCAGGGATGGGCACTATAAAGATTACTCCTAGCATAATTCTCAAATCAGTTCTCCATGTTCCTAAATTATCTTGCAATCTACTCTCTGTCAGCCAAATCACTAAAGATCTTAATTGTGTTGCTAATTTTTTGCACTCCTCTTGTGAATTTCAGGACCTAATTTCGGGGAGGAGGATTGGCAGTGCTAGGGAACATGGGGGACTTTACTATTTTGAGGATTTCAACGTGAATAAACAAGCTCATACTGCTGACTGTGGATCTCTTTCTATGTCTAGGGAACAAAAAATAATGTTGTGGCATCGTAGGTTAGGTCATCCTAGCTTTCCATATTTAAGAAATTTGTTTCCTGAATTATTTCATAATAAAGATTCTCTTATGATTCATTGTGAAGTATGTCAATTGGCTAAACATCAGCGTTCCTATTTTCCTTCTCAATCATACAAACCTTCCAGACCTTTTGCAATGATTCATAGTGACATATGGGGACCTTCTCGTGTCTCAAACCTTACGGGTATAAAATGGTTTCTTACTTTTATTGATGATCACACACGAATCTGTTGGGTGTATCTATTAAAGGATAAATCTGACGCAGCACAAACCTTTAAAAATTTTCACTCCATGATCCAAACACAATTCCAAGCCAAAATCCAGATTTTACGTACTGATAATGGTAGAGAATTTTTTAACACTTCTCTTAGTCAATTTCTTTCACACCATGGGATTATACACCAAAGTTCTTGTGTTTATACTCCACAACAAAATGGTGTCTCCGAAAGAAAAAATCGTCATCTACTTGAAGTAGCACGGTCTCTTATGTTCACTACCAATGTACCTAAACAATTCTGGAGAGATGCTATTCTTACGGCATCGTACTTAATTAATCGCATGCCTTCTAAGGTTCTTAATTACCAAACTCCACTTAACATGTTTCTCCAATATTATCCACACACTCGAGTATGTACGGATCTGCCACTTAAAGTCTTTGGTTGTATTTCCTTTGTCCATGTCCATAGTTTGGCTCAAACAAAGCTAGATCCTAGAGCTCATAAGTGTATTTTTTTAGGTTACTCAGCCACTCAAAAAGGTTATCGATGTTATTCTCCTGAACAGCACAAATATTTCATTTCTATGGATGTTACCTTTTTTGAAACTCACCCTTTCTATGCCCAGAATTCCCTTCAGGGGGAGAGTTCTAATGAAGGGAATTTTTGGGAAGCGTCCTTACCATCTCCAATTTTTCCCCAGTCTTCAGAATTGTTATCTCCACCTAAACTCACTGCCGTTCAGCCGTGTCAGTCTCAATCAGATTTGTCTTCATTAAAAACAACTCAAAATTCATCTCAGCCAATGAAGTCTACTGATGATGAAAATTTCAAGACAGGAGGAGAAACACAGCAACAACAAGAGCTACGTGTTTATTCACGACGGAATAATCCGCAAAGAGTTGAGGAACCTGTTCACCGACAGCACTGTCAAGAGACCGAACTGAATGAAGGTATACAGCCTCAAAATACTGTTCTTAAACCTGAAATTGCTGATCTTGATGTTCCTATAGCCTTAAGAAAGGGGATTAGATCTTGTGCTCAATATCCTATTTCTAATTATGTGACCTATGATCGACTGTCACCTTCTCTTCGAGCATTTGTTACTAATCTTTCAGGTGTACAAATTCCAAAGAATATTCAAGAAGCGTTAGAAGACTCGAAGTGGAGACAGGCTGTTATGGAGGAGATGAGTGCTCTAGAACAGATGGGAACATGGGAGCTGGTACAAAAACCAAAAGGAAAGGTTCCAGTGGGTTGTAAATGGGTTTTTTACTGTCAAGTATAGGTCTGATGGATCAATAGAGAGGTATAAGGCACGACTAGTAGCAAAGGGGTTCACTCAAACATACGGGATTGATTACCAGGAAACATTTGCTCCAGTCGCTAAATTAAATACAATTCGAGTTCTATTATCCTTGGCTGCAAACTTGGATTGGTCACTTCAACAATTAGATGTTAAGAATGCTTTTCTTAACGGAGACTTAGTAGAGGAAGTTTACATGGAGTTGCCACCTGGATTTGATAAGGAAGGAAGAGGACTAGTGTGTAAATTGAAAAAATCACTCTATGGACTGAAACAGTCACCTAGAGCTTGGTTTGACAGATTCTCTAGGGCTATACGACAGCAAGAATACAAACAAGCTCAGACAGACCACACGTTATTTTATAGACATAAGGATGGTAAGATTACTGTTCTTATTGTTTATGTTGATGATATAATATTGACTGGGAATGATATTGTTGACATAAAGGACCTTGGATCCCTAAGATACTTTCTAGGCATGGAAGTGGCAAGAAATAACATAGGCATATCTGTTTCTCAAAGGAAATATGTTATAGACCTTTTGAAAGAAACAGGAATGATAGGTTGTAAGCCTGTAGACACACCAATGGATGCAAATTTGAAATTAGGAGACTTGAAGGACAGTATTCCTGTTGAGAGAGGGAGATATCAGCGACTTGTTGGGAAACTCATCTATCTTTCCCACACTAGACCTGATATTGCTTTTGCGGTTAGTGTTGTAAGTCAATTCATGCATGCTCCATGCGAGGAACATATGGAAGCTGTTTATCGAATCCTGAGATATCTTAAAGGAACTCCAGGAAAATGTCTTCTCTTCAAAAAGAATGAGGCAAGAAGTGTTGAAGCCTTCACAGACGCTGATTGGGCTGGTTCAATTAAGGATAGAAGATCTACGTCGGGCTATTGCACATTTGTATGGGGGAATTTAGTAACTTGGAGAAGTAAAAAACAGTCAGTTGTGGCAAGAAGTAGTGCTGAAGCAGAGTTCAGAGCAGTAGCTCAAGGTATCTGTGAGTTGTTATGGCTGAAACTATTATTAGGGGAGCTAAAAATCGCAGATATTCAACCTATGAAACTTTATTGTGACAATAAGGCAGCCATAGATATTTCTCATAATCCAGTACATCATGATAGAACTAAGCATGTTGAGGTTGACCGGCATTTCATCAAGGAGAAGATAGAAGAATGAGTAATTTCTATGACATATGTGCCTACATCTCAACAAACTGCAGATCTTCTTACTAAAGGATTAGTCAAACTGGTGTTTGAAAAGTTGGTAGACAAGCTGGGAATGTTCAATGTTTTTTGTCCAGCTTGAGGGGGAGTGTGGCAGAATTTGAAAAAATAGAGTTATCCTTATCTGGTGGTTGTTTTACATGATATGTTCCATCTACTTATTTTTTGCTTTTATCCCTAGAATAAAGGACTTTGCTAAGATAAGACTCCTAGTCTATGTTAGCTTCAAGCCTATATATAATCTTGTAGTTTGATTAATAAAGTATATATGAAAGTGCAGTGTTTACTGTTTCCTTCCTATATTTTGTTACATTATGTATTTAAGCTTCTTGTAATTTAATTATGTGTGTTTTATTTTAATTAAGTATTTTATGTATTTTAGGGGCATCATGGTCATTTCACAATAAACGAGAGATCCAACGGCAAAACGGACATCACTTTTGAACTCAGGACGGTCGAAAACCTTAAGAGGAGCATAAAAAGAAAAATGGCATTGTTCACATGTACGGTACTATTCACGTGTGTGATACTGTCTACGTTACTGTTCACGACACTGTTCACATAGACGGATCGATGACGTGGCATGGACCGATGATGTGGCATTGACTGATGTGTTGTTACGATCCTGTTGGACTAAAATTCTTATGTACTGTTGATGGTGACGTGGCAGCATATCAGTGGACCAAAAATCTCGCGTACGGTACATGCATCACACAAGATTATTTTCAACCAAACCGTGTCACTGTTCAACCCAGGTCAAACTGTGTTACTGTTCATCCACGTGTCAAACCGCGTACTGTTGACTGATGACGCGGCGCAATCCTGAGCGTCCAAATTGTTTTTAATTTGATGGCCACGATTTACTCAATGTATCTATAAAAAAGGGGCCTTTCCCCCCTAATTTGATATCTCTGAATCTATTTTTGAACTCCATTTTCTGTAATTCCCTCTCCATCTTGTATTTTCTACATATTTTAATAAATTCCCATTTTGCCCTTAGTTTAATTATGAGTAGCTAATTTTCTTTCAAGCTTGGGTTAAAGGTGAAGTCTCAACATGTGTCATGGGCTTTATTTGGTAAATTTATTTTCTCTTCCCCTCTAGTTTTTGTGGATGTTTTGACTTCTCGTCGACAAATAATAATAAGCTCTAGATACCGCCCTGGTTACACCGGCTCCCTAGTACAAGGTTATTATTATTTGGCACGATAAGCCCTTAGCACCATATTGATTAGAGTGTGGTTCATGAGGTGTGGATTCCCCCCTCATGATTTAATTGGCATTAATAAGAAATATTTAGCCCATGATGCATGTTGATATGGATCCAGATACTCAAGTACGTCATTTCAATAGAATTCTCTTCAATTTATTCTCGCCATTTCAATTCCAATTTTAGAATAATCCAAATCATTTTCACCACAAATCCAACCACCCATTTACAAAATTAATTCTACACACAATTAAAATCCACCTCCTCGTGGGATCGACACTCGTCACAATTAATCTACACTACAATAGATTCGTGCATCTGCGAGTTCAATAAAATTTGCACAACAAGTTTTTGGCGCCGTTGCCGGGGAGGTAAGTTATTTTAATTTGTAGAATTAATTTTTGTGAATAATTTCTTTTATTTATTTTCTTGTATTTTTTTCTTATTAAAAAAAAAGAAAAAAAGTGAATCTGCATTTAGAGGTAATAATTTCTTTTCTTTCTCTATTCTTTACAATTCTGTAATTTAATTTTTAAGTTATTTTTCTTTGTAATTTTTTATTAATTTTTTTTATTAATTTTTTTTAGTTAATTTATTTTCACATATTTTTTTAGTGTGTTTTTATAGTAAGGTTGTAATAGCGCAATAAGGTTAGTATCGTAATTTCTCCCTCTTATTTATTTTTATTTGTTTTGTTCCCATCTTTATTTTCATTTAATTTGTTTTGCATGCATGGTCGAAGGTCATTATTACCTAATCTTGAACCTATAGACCTTGAACTTGAGAAAACACTTCGCACACACAAACAAATTAAAAATAAAATGGATTTGCAACCACAAGAGAGGCCATTTAAGAACTACTTCAGGCCTTTAGCTAATTTGAGCACATCATGCATAAAATACCCAAATGTAGCTGCTAGAAGTTTTGAACTAAAACCTAGTGTGCTAAATTGTCTCCCAATATTCTATGGCTTAGAAAATGAGGACCCATATAATCATCTGAATGATTTTCATGCTATTTGTCAAACTTTTAAATACGAGAATTTTTCAGACGATGATGTTAAACTCAGATTATTCCCATTTTCTTTGAAAGATAGAGCTCGTTCATGGCTTAATAAATTGCCTGCTAATAGCATTGCATCATGGGAACAAATGGTAACAAAATTTTTGAATAAATATTTTCCAGTGCATAAAACCAATGCTATTCGCAGGAAAATCTCAGAGTTTACCCAGAGAGAGGATGAGCAGTTTTTCGAAACATGGGAGCGATTCAATGGGCTACTCTTGAAGTGTCCACATCATGGGTACGAGAAATGGCACCAATGCCAATACTTTTTGGAGGGATTACTACCAAATGTGCAAGAATGGCTAATGGCAACAAGTGGAGGAGAGCTAATGTCAAAAAGTGCATCAGAGATTTGGGAATTCTTCCAGCGATAAGCGGATAATTCTTAACAACGGAGTCGATCACTCAGGAATACTAGAAGAGTTAAGGGAGTAAATGAGGTTCAAATTGGCAAGTCAAGTTCAGAAATTAAAGAAGTCAAGGAGATGGTTGAAGGTCTCGCTCGACAAATAACATCATTATCGACTACTAAATCAACAGAGCCACATGACCATGACTCATATCCAGATCAAGCCAATGCCATAGGTGTAATGAGAAAACCATCGAATTACAACCCATACTCCAACACATATAACCTTGGATGGAGAGATCACCCCAATTTTTCATGGTCTCAAGGATTCCAACAAAATGGACCAACAACTCCAACTCCACCAATGCAACCAATTCCTCAAGCCTCTCAGCCCCCATTTAGACTATACAATCAGAACCAGAACTACTCTCAACCCAGACCATGGGAGGATTCATTCTAGAATCTCAAGAATCTTACTCACTCTACGATTGAGCAACATAACCGCACCATTGATGGACTACAAAATGAGTTGAGAGCAGGCTTCAACTCACAAGCCCAATCAGTTTCAAGCCTCGAGAAGATGGTGGGACAACTTGCTTCTTCAGTTCAGACCTTGACAATGACTGTTGAGAAAGGCAAGTTTCCAAGTCAACCAGTGCCTAATCCTAAAAGAGTACATGAAGCAAGTACCAGTTCACCACAACAGCATGGAGAGGTCAAAGCAGTCATGACCTTGCGAAAAGGAAAAGAAGTCGACAACAAAGTGGAGATGCCGGTGACAAAAGAAAATCAAATTATACCTGTGAGTGTTGAGGACTCATCACCGGTGGAGAAAGAAGAAACTAACCCGCGAGAATATGTTCCTAAAGCTCCATTTCCTCAAAGGTTAGCGAAAGGAAAGAAGGGAAAATCCACAGGTGAGATTCTCGAAATCTTCAAACAAGTAAGTGTTAACATCCCTTTACTTGATGCTATAAAGCAAGTTCCATCTTATGCCAAGTTTCTTAAAGACATTTGTACTAAAAAGAGAAACATTCATGTTCAAAAGAAGGCATTTTTAACAGAAAACGTTAGTTCTATACTCCAACTTAAAATTCCTCTAAAATGCAAAGACCCATGCTCCCCCACTATCTCATGTAGCATAGGGAACCACACAATTGAGAATGCTTTGTTGGATTTAGGAGCTAGTGTAAATCTATTGCCTTACTCAGTATTTTTGAAACTTGGACTTGGAGAATTACACCCAACTCCAGTGGTGTTACAGCTTGCAGATCGGTCCATGAAAATACCTCGTGGTATTGTGGAGGACGTGCTTATCCAGGTAGACAAGTTTTGTTTCTTGTTGATTTCATTGTAATTGACACTCAACCAGTATAGGATTCAAGGAAGCACATTCCCATTATTCTAGGCCGACCTTTCTTGGCAATTGCGGATGCTCACATTCAATGCATGACTGGAAATATGCAGTTGTCCTTCGGGAACATGACTATGGAGCTGAACATCTTCAACGTTGCCAAACAACCTCACAATGCAGATGATGGAATTGTTGATGTGGATTTAATAGAAACAATAGTTGATAATACTTTTCTTTCAAACCTTAGTGATGATCCTTTACAAACATGTTTAACTCACTTTGGTTTGGATTTTGATATTGGCAGATCGGTCGATGAGGTCAACGCCCTACTTGAATCAGCACTATCCATGGACACTAATAAATGGAAATCAAGAGTTGAACAACTAGCACCATCAGAAAAGAAACTCATCCCATCATCAGAATCACCACCAAAACTCGAGCTCAAACCATTACCCAATACTTTGGAATATTCATTTTTGGGAGAAGAAAGTACTCTACCGGTAATCATCTCATCATCCCTAAATGACGAACAAAAAGATAAGTTGTTGGATGTTTTAAAAGAGCACAAAGGAGCATTAGGATGAACCACAGCAGACATCAAAGGTATAAACCCAGTAGATTGCATGCATTACATTCACCTTGATGAAAATGCTAAACCTATTAGGGAAATGCAATGTTGGTTAAATCCTAATATGAAAGAAGTTGTTAGAATTGAAGTCCTTAAGCTATTAGATGCAGGTATCATTTACCCCATTTTTGATAGTTCATGGGTCAGTCCTGTGCAAGTTGTCCTCAAAAAGTTAGGAGTCACAGTAGTTACGAATGCTGATAATGAATTGATATCCACTATAGTAACTACAAGATGGCGTGTATGCATTGATTATAGAAAGTTGAATTCTGTCACACGTAAAGACCATTTTCCTTTACCATTTATCGATCAAATGCTTGATAGATTAGCAGGCCATGAATTTTATTGCTTTCTAGATGGCTACTCAGGATATAATCAGATTCCCATAACACCAAAAGATCAAGAGAAAACTACTTTCACTTGCCCTTTTGGAACATTTGCATATATGAGAATGTCATTTGGATTATGTAATGCACTTGCTACATTTCAACGATGCCTGTTGAGTATTTTTTCTGATATGGTTGAACGATTCCTTGAAGTCTTTATGGATGATTTTTCTGTCTTTGTTGACTCGTTTGATCAATGTTTACATCATCTAACACTAGTTCTGCAGAGATGTATCGAAAAGAACTTGGTCTTAAATTGAGAGAAGTGCCATTTTATGGTAAAACAAGGTATTGTTCTCGGTCACATCATTTCGAGCAAAGGTATTAAGGTTGACAAGGCCAAGGTGGATCTCATTTCTAATATTCCTCCACCCAAAATAGTCAGAGAAGTAAGATTTTTCCTTGGGCATGCTGGTTTCTATAGACGTTTCATTAAAGATTTTAGCAAAGTTTTTACACCCTTATGCAATTTACTTGCTAAGGATGTACATTTTATCTTTAATGATTCATGTCTTGTGGCGTTTAAAAAATTAAAGCAGTTGTTGGCATCATCACCCATCATTCAGCCCCCAAACTGGAGCTTACCATTTGAACTCATGTGTGATGCATCTGATTATGTAGTAGGAGCAGTATTAGGACAAAGAGTTGATCGAATTCCCCATGTTATTTACTATGCTAGTATGACATTAAATGATGCACAGTTGAACTATTCAACTACTGAAAAAGAAATGCTAGCAGTAGTGTTTGCATTGGAAAAATTTCGATCTTATCTCATTGGTTGTAAAATAATTGTGTTCACAGATCATGCTGCTCTTAAATATCTTCTCACAAAGAAAGATGCAAAAGCTAGACTAATTCGTTGGGTGTTACTTTTGCAAGAGTTCGACTTGGAATTTAAAGATAAGAAAGGCACAGAGAATATTGTAGCTGACCATCTCTCTCGTCTCCACTTTGACACAATTATGGAATCATTACCATTGAATGAGTCATTCCCAGATGAACAATTGATGAGTGTGGAAGTATTACCATGGTATGCTGACATCGTGAATTATCTTGTTACAGGTCAACTTCCAGAGCATTGGACCAAGCAAGACAAGGCTAAATTCTTTGTAGAAATAAAGAATTTCTTTTGGGATGACCCATATTTGTTCAAGTATTGTGCAGATCAAATTGTTAGACGATGTGTCCCAGAAAATAAAATTCAGAATATTCTTTCATTCTGCCATGAACAAGCTTGTGGAGGCCATTTCAGTGCTAAGAAAACAGCGACTAAAGTTTTACAATGTGGTTTTTATTGGTCAACTATATTTTGAGACGCTTATACTTTCTGTTCTTCATGTGACAGGTGTCAACGAATGGGGAGCATTACACGAAGGAACATGATGCCACTAAATCCTATTTTAGTGGTTGAGATTTTTGATGTATGGGGTATCGACTTCATGGGTCCCTTTCCCCCTTCTTTTGGCCATCAATACAATTGGTTGCTGTTGACTACGTATCGAAATAGGTAGAAGCAATTCCATGTAGAACCAATGATCACAAGGTGGTGATAGGATTTTTGAAAAGCAACATTGTTTCACGCTTTGGATTCCCTCGAGCAATAATCAGTGATGGTGGTGTCCACTTTTGTAACAAAGCATTCAAAGCTCTTTTGACAAAGTATTCCATCACTCACAAAGTGGTGACCCCATATCATCCGCAAACCAGTGGCCAAGTTGAGATCTCCAATTGAGAAATAAATCAAATATTAGAAAAGACGGTGAGGCCAGACAAAAAAGATTGGTCATTAAGACTTGATGATGCATTATGGGCATATAGAACGGCTTTCAAGACCCCGATTAGGATGTCACCCTACAGGCTAGTGTATGGAAAAGCTTGCCACCTACCTGTGAAACTCAAGCATCGTGCATATTGGGCCATCAAGAAATTCAATTTTGACATGCAGCAAGCCAGCTCAGAAAGAAGATTACAGCTGGCAGAACTTGAAGAAATTTGCAATGATGCATACGAAAATGCCAAGATTTACAAGCAACGAATGAAAGTCTTCCATGACAAACAAATTATGAGAAAATCTTTCACTCTAGGTCAAAAAGTGCTTTTGTTCAATTCTCGCTTGCACCTATTCCCAGGTAAGTTACGCTCTCGATGGTTTGATCCCTTTATTGTTCATACTGTTTTTCCACATGAAACAATTGAAATTAAGGACCTAAAGAACGGTGTCACATTTAAAGTTAATGGTCAAAGATTAAAGCCATATCTAGAGTACCAACCACATGGAGAAGACACCGAAATAAATTTGAGTGACCCACCAGATTTGAATTGATTTTTTTTTCTTTTCGGTGGTTTGATTTTTCTTTCTTTTTTTATTATTCTTTTGCTAATTGAAATTATTTTTGCATAAGTGTGTTTGTTTTACCATTAAGTTTTCTCTTATCATTGTTAATCACGAGTACCATACTTAGACCGTTCCTCCTTAACATTCTTAAACTACTTCAACGTGTTAAAACTCTTCTCAAAAGGCAGATTCAATTTTGTAAAACACATCGTATTTGGGCTCTGCAACCACCAGAGTTAGTATCCTATGTTGAGGGTTTAGAAAGCCAACTCAGAGACATTGAGAGAAGTGTTTACGACATCCGATTAGAGCCTGAGGTAAATTCAATAAGAGGACGATTTTAATTTTCTTTGTGTGTTTTAATTTTTTTTTCTGTTTGTGTACTTTAGTTTGTTACCTCGGTGAAGTGGCGGATAACGGTACTCCATGACAATCAAGTCGGTTACTTCAGTTTCCCGTAATAATTGATATTCTGAGGCGAAGGTATGGATAGAAACGAGATTCTAGCGAAGCTTCACAAGTGATTCCCTTCACTTCCTTAGAATGCCCTCATTCCAATCTATAAAGCCCGGTCCGAACGCATGCGATTGCTCAAGAGTAATAACATACCTGCTGACATCCGTTGGTTAATCGAGACTAAAGTACGATTAGTAGGTGAGTTACCTCCAAAATTTATTGCATACATGCCTGGTAATGGTAAAGGAAATTATGCAAGAAAACGACGAGCTCGAAGAATTTCTGTTGCTTGAGAATGAGTTGCGATAAAAAATCATGT
The DNA here is from genome assembly GCF_000493195.1 of Citrus x clementina. NCBI lineage: Eukaryota > Viridiplantae > Streptophyta > Magnoliopsida > Sapindales > Rutaceae > Citrus > Citrus x clementina. The sequence goes on from NW_006262339.1 coordinate 26,354,151, forward strand.
TCTTTAGGAATGGTGTCTGATAACAGGGAAGATAAGATTCAATTCATTAGGTATGGCTTGAATAAGGAGTCATTGGATGATATCCTTCTGTCTCTTGAAACGTATCCCAGTGGATATGTGCAAGGAGGAATTCTCCAGTATGGCCATTATTCCAGAAAGAGCATGCACGATATAATCTCAGGAATCTGACTATAAACGACCCTGTTTGCCAGTTTATAAGAAAACTGGATGGGAAGCCTATCCTCGACCCATAGAGGGCGTTCAAGCCATTTCTGGACGTAAAACCAGAGGAAGATGTGAGCCACAGTTGCAACTACTTGTACATATCCTTTTTACTTCACTGTTATTTTATTTCAACCGTTGTTTTATCATTTGCATTATTGTCTTTAATAATTTCATTTTATTACTGTTTACTTTTTCCTTTTTACTGTTTCCTTTTTGACTCGCGAGCCATGTGCTTTACACGTTATTTGACACTGACGTGTTACCTCATACACAACTGTGACCCACTGTCACCAAGACTCTTAAATGTGATTTTTTTTTTGTCAAGCACTCACAAATTGTTTTTGATAAGTATTCCAATGGCAACTACTCCCAATAGACAATTCAAGAACATTTGTGTGCTTTCTGGATTTAACTATGGCAAACATAAAGAGTTCGTTGAGGCAACTGTAAATCTTGGTCAAAGCATAGCAGAGAGAAAATTATACTTAGTGTATGGAGGAGGTAACCGAGGGTTATCAAAATTGGTCTCAGAAGCTGCTTTTGTCAGAGGAAGCCAAGTGTTAGGCATCATCCCAAGAGTCCTAAAACCTTTGGGCAGTTTGTCTGACTCACCGACTGGAGAAGAGTTAGTCGTCTCAGGTATGCAAGAAAGAATAACTGAAATGCTTAATCATGCTGATGCTTTTATTTTCCTTCCAGGAGATCTTGCAACGCTAGAGGCACTTATCACACTAGCATCTTGGGCCCATATGCACATTCACCAGAAACCCATCAGTTTGTTAAATGTCAAGAATTTTTATGATGGCTTCATCGCATTTCTTAACCATGCAATAATAAACTATTTCATTCCTTCCAATGCGAAAAAGCTTTTTATTTGTGCTCACACTGCTAATGAGCTACTTGATCTGTTACAAGCTTATCGACCGGAGCCAGACCCTTGGACCTTTGTGCTGGAGCGTCCAAATAATGATGGTAGCAGTAGCCGCAGTAAGAAGTACAAATTAGATTTAACTCTCCGCCTGTAAATATTTTCTTCTGTGTTGCACCACCCAGGTGATGTCTTCTAAACTCTACTTTTTTCCTTTAAATATTGAGGACAATGTTTCATTCTGGTTGGGGGGAGGGAATAGTCGACAATTGTGGAATCTTGGTTAATTTTTTACTAATTTTTTGTTGTAGAAACTAACAGTTGCTAACTTTTTGTGTTGAAGATGGCTGAATATGGAGTGTAGTGACTCTAGAAACGCATCTTCATCGTTTGGAAAAAAACAACAAAAAAAATTCAAAAAAAAAATTCAGACATTTTCTTTTTCTTTATTAAGTTTTGATGTTCATTTTTCTTCTTCTTTTTAATTTCTCCTATATAAATATACATTTTCCAATATTTGAGTCGAAGATGGCTGAATATGGAGTGTAGTGCCTCTAGAAACGCATCTTCTTAGTTAAAAAAATATATTTCTTTTTCTAATTAATTTTTCTGCATCATTTTCACATTTTTGCATGCATATTTTCCTTTCATGTTTAGAATAGGTTGGGGGGTAGAATGTTGTTTAAAAAAAAAAATTCTGATTTGTTTTAACATTGGATGACATGATTAATTTCAAATTTTAGTATTTGTATTATCTTTGGTCTTAAGTGATGTTACCCTATGTTTGCTACTATACATGTTGATGTCGGGGACAAATATGAGTTGCTTGAAGAAATGAACATGTTATAATAAGTACCAAGTGAGTTTTTTAGCCTATTATTTTTCTTGGAGAGTAACCCTTTTGCCCATTCTTTATTCAGCTTAGCAGTTTATTATTTTATACACGATCTCTAGATTTTTTTTGAGTTAACCCTTAAAAAAAATTATAAAATAAAAAAAAGAAAAAAAAAGTGTGTTGCTACATATGGAGGCCCATCTAACTAGTAGATATTGAAGATTATTTAGAGCCCTAAAAGACGATGGAAAGGCCATCTTTGAAACGTTTGAGCCTTTCTAGCCATCCATTTTATTAAATATCCATAGTTAACCCTTTTGAGCCTTTAAAAAAAAAAACTTTTCTTTGTCAAACTTATCATCTTGACCCACTCCGATTTGGAGTATTACCCAATATCTTACAAGTTCCACCACCTATTTATGTTTGAGAAAAATATAAATAATTATTTTGTATAGTGAAGTTATGCCCAACAAAAGCAAAAAAAAAAATTTGTTGTTTAAAAAAAAAGAAAAAAATAACAATAATAGGTGAAATCCACCTTGCAACTTCCAAAAAAAAAATATTCCTCTGCATTTTTCTCAAACATACACTTTGTTTTCCTTATTTCCCTTCTTTGTTAGCCATGTCCCTAACCTACCTACGTCCTAATAAAAGTCCTTCTTGATTTTAGAGAACTATAGTATGAAGTAGAAGCTAGTTATATGGGCTAAAAATATGTAGTGATGCATGAAAAAATAAATAAATAAATTGGGTTGACTAGCATTTTTATTTGACTTGAGATCGTATTATTTTTAAGTTGAGGGCATATTTCTTTCATCTTGGTGGGAGCATGTGATGTCACTTCTTGATTATTTTCTCTCAATTACCATTCATTGGAGTGACTATTTTTATTGGGTTTAATTTCTTTGTGAGAGCGTCACTACTTCCAGTGAGATTTTAGGGTTTGACATGTCATTCTTGAAGGTAGCTATGACAAAGTCTACTGGGCTGATTCATGTGGATAGTTGATGTGGGTGTGATGTTTCTTTAGACTTGAGATAATGCTTATACTTTTATTTGATTGTTTTCATTAGTCTAATTGAATAAACATGAGTGTTAAAAAAAAGTATTATTTTGGATTTAAATTTTGTTTTCGCTTTATTTGCTAGGGACTAGCAATAAGCTGGTTGGGGGGTGTGTTGAGTGTTAGAAAATGTATATTTATAAGGGAGAAAATCGTCATTTTACATTTCACGTCTTACTAACAACCCTTACTTTTATATATTTAAGCTTCTTGTAATTTAATTATGTGTGTTTTATGTAATTAAGTATTTTATGTATTTTAGGGGCATCATGGTCATTTCACAATAAACGAGAGATCCAACGGCAAAACGGACATCACTTTTGAACTCAGGACGGTCGAAAATCTTAGGAGGAGCATAAAAGGAAAAATGCCACTGTTCACATGTATGGTACTATTCACGTGTACGGTACTGTCTACGTTACTGTTCACGACAATGTTCACATAGACGGATCGATGACGTGGCATGGACCAATGATGTGGCATTGACTGATGAGGTGTCACGATTCTGTTGGACTAAAATTCTTATGTACTGTAGATGGTGACGTGGCAGCATATCAGTGGACCAAAAATCTCGCGTACGGTACATGCATCACACAGGATTATTTTCAACCAAACCGTGTCATTGTTCAACCCGGGTCAAACTGTGTTACTGTTCATCCACGTGGTCAAACCGCGTACTGTTGACTGATGACGTGGCGCAATCCTGAGCGTCCAAACTGTTTTTAATCTGATGGCCACGATTTAATCAATGTATCTATAAAAATAGGGCCTTCCTCCCCTAATTTGATATCTTTGAATCCATTTTTGGACTCCATTTTCTGTAAATCCCTCTCCATCTTGTATTTTCTACATACTTTAATAAATTTCCATTTTGCCCTTAGTTCAATTATGAGTAGCTAATTTTCTTTCAAGCTTGGGTTGAAGGTGAAGTCTCAACATGTGTCATGGGCTTTATTTGGTAAATTTATTTTCTCTTCCCCTCTAATTTTTGTGGATGTTTTGACTTCTCATCGACAAATAATAATAAGCTTGTCTAGATACCGCCCTGGTTACACCGGCTCCCTAGTACAAGGTTATTATTATTTGGCACGATAAGCCCTTAGCACCATATTGATTAGAGTGTGGTTCATGAGGTGTGGATTCCCCCCTCATGATTTAATTGGCATTAATAAGAAATATTTAGCCCATGATGCATGTTGATATGGATCCAGATACTCAAGTACGTCATTTCAATAGAATTCTCTTCAATTTATTCTCGCCATTTCAATTCCAATTTTAGAATAATCCAAATCATTTTCACCACAAATCCAACCACCCATTTACAAAATTAATTCTACACAATTAAAATCTACCTCCTCGCAGGATCGACACTCGTTACCATTGATCTACACTACAATAGATTCGTGCACTTGCGAGTTCAATAAAATTTGCACAACAGTGTTCATATATCTATATAAAAGTAAAAAAATTATTAACTATTAAAAGAGTGAATTTAAGAAGAAAAAAGATAAGAAAAAAGATAATTATTACCTCTTAAATGGGAACATCCAACGATAGTGAACTGGCCCACTTAATCGAGCCTCTCGCCCTAAATGAATTGTCAAGTGAATCATAATGTCGAAAAATACTGGAAGGTAGTTGTTGGTGATTTTTACTCAATTGCTATTGATGCCAATGTGTAAGTGTACACAACAAGTAATAAAGTGATGAATATTCAAGATCGTCTCCACAGGGATTGATGTTACTAGAAATGCTATAGCAATCACGATAATGCAAACTTCCTTTGTTAAAAAAGATTCCAATTAAAAGTGAATTACTACCGATATAAACATTAAAAAAAAATAAAACAAATCAATGCAGTAATAAAATAAATTAAATGAATTAAGTAAAAAGATTTCAATGGGAATGAGATAGCTAAGTGATCAAACCCTCATCATGGACTAACTGTTTTGTTTAAATTAACACCAGTTGCTACAATAATTCCTACAACACTGGGCAGAATTATTTTGCATCCTCAGCAGTCGCTTATCAGATTTCTCATACCCTTAAGCACCTTAACAATGACCAGTTGCTAACCCACCCACGGTATGGCATTATGAGCATACACTCTCTCTACCCTACAAGGTGAATTCTTATGCCTAGTTCTTCACAAATCTTAACTCAAATATAGCCCTTTTGGGACTCAAGTAATCTCAGTCCAGGAAAGTTAAATTAAGATCAAATATTACTCTAATAATTTCCACTAAGACAGGCCTTTTTTCGGCTTTATCTTAACTTGAACCATTAAATGGATGGTCAACCGAAATAATGATTATAATAATAGCTATTAGAGTAAAATGCTATAGCAATCTTGCAGCAACTCATAAGAACAGTAAAAAATCCATTTAGATTGTTTGTCATTTAACTACAATCAAGTTTATTTTATACTTTGAAAAAGAAAAACAAACAAGAAAATATTGATCATGAAATACATCAGTTCAATTCAAGAGTAAGGAAGGGAACAAGTAAAGAACGATGACAAATTGAATCCAAGTAGTTCTACTGAATTCTTCACTGGTGCAGACTTGTTTCCTTTGAATTCTGATTCTCCCCTTATTTTCCTCTCGATTTCTTTGATGTTAATTCACCGCCACCTTTTCATGTAATGCGTGCCTTTTTTATAATTGAAAACTAGGGTAAAACAGAAGCTAGGGCGCTCATGCGTTAGATTAAGAAACTGTAGATCGCGATTCTACAGATATCCCGCGCTAAGTTTTCTCTATAGTTGTTCTAGGATTGCTATAGCAATGGTTGCTCCAGCAACGACTATAGTACTGTACTGCTCCAGATTTTGTTTCAATTCTTTTGTGGTCATATTCTTCCTCCTTTTTGTCAGCCTATTGCATCAACATTCCTTCTATAAATTATAAGCTTCTAGAAACCTATAATTATGCACACAATTTGAGCACGAATTACTTTAAATCAAGCAAAACTTATTAAGACTAAACTAAAATGAATATTTATGCAAAATGTAAAAAAAATGCAATAAAAACACATCATTTACTTTCTAAGTGATATTGATTTAAGTCTAGAATTGTCATAATAACTCTCATTTCATAGAGTTATCAACACCCCCAAACTTAAACCATTACTTGTCCTCAAGTAATGATAACAACACTCACTCTTCAATCACGCAATCATGCAACAAATAAATAGCTCTATCATCAAATTTGCAAGGATTCTTCCACCTTTAGGTCACACTCTTAATCATACAAAATTACCATAGCAGTTCAAGTTTTAGACTTAGGCCTTATTCGGTCCAGAGTGTGTGTGCGTCACTTTGATAAAGTTTCAGAGGTGCTACAACATGACAAAGATATTGCATATAATTCAGAGGCAGAATACAAATATATTCACATATAGGGGAGCAGAAATCACACTTACTCAAACTGTGCTATAACAAAAACAAAAGAATGTTTTTTTTAACTCATAAGAACACTTAACCCTCTTCACTGTAACATTTATTTTTCATGTGAATGTCGATCACTTGTAATGATGACACCCAATTACCCAATCAATGCACAGATTAGAGTTGCTGTAGCAACATTCCTAGCATAGTCTTATCTAAAGATGTCTTTTAACTCAAGGCTGAACATGGGGCTCATGAACATACCTGGCTAATCAATATCCTAGACAAAAGACCTTTCTTTTCTCATGTTTTTATAGATGCTACAGCAATGCTCGTAACTCTTGTTGCCTTTGGACTCAAGTCTGTATATGGGGTACATACTCAGCCTTGGTTACTCAACAACTTGAGCCATTGGAGCCAAATTTATTTCATAATGAGCACAGTTTAACCAAAATTTTCCCCCAACTCGAGATATTCTACTCCTTTTTGTTTTCTTGGCTTTTCTACAGCAACCTCATAAAACTCAATCAAAGTCTAAGTGTCAGGACAAAATTTTAACCTCCATCTATAACTATCTCTACTTGGCATTCTCATAAATACTGAATAACACTCAATTTATCTTCATTAGGTTTTCAAATTCATACATAAATATTAGATAACAGACCTTCACACAACACAAGCATAAACACACGCACTTAGAAACACAACCCTCTCAAACTTGAGTGGTGTTATGTCCTCACAAGCACACAAAACAAAACTACATAACCAGACATACATATACTAAATAAAATGACATGTAGAATAAATCAGAAATATAAAACTTAATGAAAGAAAAGTTTTTCAGAAAGAAATAAAATAACTAGTAGGAAGGGGGTACTCCCCTATTGCTTGGACACTGTTGCAACGTGGTGTATTGATTTCAGTGCTTTTTTGATGCACTTCGCAGCCTATCTTTAGGGGATTCTTGTGGTGAGGCGCTGGCAACGTCTTTTTCTTTTTCTGCAATAGGGTGATGGAAGGGGTGGCAGTTGGCACATCATGCTTAGATGAAACAAATCTAGTCCTTTTTTGTTCTGGTGTATCTGCTGCAGCAACGCCTCCAGAATTGCCCCCTTTTCTTTTGCTAGGTCCTTTAGGACTAGCGAGAGTAGATTTGCTGGGGGTTTGCTGTGAAGGGACCAGAGTTGGGGCTTCGGCTGCCTGTCCCTCAGCCGTGATTATGGCAATGATATCAAGCAGCTGGTTTGTCTCTATAGGTGTACGAGTAACTCTGACTGCTGCAGCTTCCAGCTCAACATCAATTTGCTCGGCTTCATCATCAGAGGTAGGAGGGGTGATTACTTTCTCTTTGACCTTTCTAAAAAGGACTGGAATATGAGGCTCCTCTGCTGGTTCATCATCCTCTTCTTGTATGATGTGCTTTTTTCTGGATTTGGAAGAGGTCTTGGCTGGGGGCTCCTCGAGTTCTCTCTCAAGCTCTTCCTCTTCCTCTGTCGGGGAACTGTCAGTTGCAGACTTGACACCCTCTTCTTCAGGTTGGTTAGATTGGTCATCAATATCTGTTTTGGCCTCTACTTGCGGTTCTACTGCAGCTTCTTCCTCTGGTTCATATATGTCAGTAGCTTCTTCATTGACTTATGCTGGAGCTTCTATAGTGTTGGTATCAAAATTGTATTGCTAGAGTAATGAATCAGGGAAATTTCGGTGGGTACTTTTCATATATACAACAAATTGGTGTATGTGGCTTTCCAAGTACTGCAAATAGCTCTAAAACCAATTGTTTTCCCTTTGCTGAGCTTCAGCACATTGAGTGATACTGGTGCTCAGTGCTTGGATTCTCTGTTCTATTCCAATAACTTTTCTTGCCCCTATTACAGTAGCTGGTTCAGATGGGGCTCCAGCAACTTCACCAGCAATTCTTTCGATAGTGCGTGCAGTGAGGGCACCATCATTCTTGAGATGCTCATCTTTTGCATCAAGGTGAACTCCCGGTACTACACAGGCGCTGGCGATGAGTGAAGGAAATAGCAAGGCAGCTGTTTTTTGGTTTTTCATGGCACAGTCCCAAATTTTTATTTTTCGATAATGCTTCCCACATCTATGGGTAACCCTCTAACAATAACATAAAACAGTACTAACCTTTCTTGTGAAACAATAGTGGTGTGGGTGGTTGGCATAAGTCTGGATTTTAGAAATTTCACCCACACCTTAGCAATGGGTTTCAAATCTATCATATTAATCACACACCTTTCTTTATTAGCCCAAGATGCACCATTTACGGTAAGTGTTTTGAAAATTTTGTTCCATCTTTGTGGGGTTAATTTGTCAAGCAACTTGGCATAGTCGCAATTAATTTTAGCAGGTAAATTATAGAAAGCATTTATAACTCGAGAATCTAATGGAACAAGCCAGTTTCTTACCCAAATATTGTACTGACCAGGGCTTACCAAATTAGCGTAAAATTCTTTCACTAGCGGCAACACAGGGTCTTGAGGGTGGTTACAAAACTCCAGCCATCCTCGCTTTGCTGCAGCATTATATAATGATTGCACAATTCCTAAAGAAACCCTTTTTCTTCCAAAATCTTTCCCGGTTCAATGAATTCTTTATATTTTTCTTCCACATGGTAACTTTGGAATCGTGAGGGATCTTTTAGTCGGCTGGCTGTCCTTTTGTACCTTGGCATTGCTATAGCAGTAAGAATTCGATGGTCATATGCCCAAGAGTAAAATGAGAAGAAAAGGTTATAGAGTCCTAAAGTCATAACTGCGAAGGGGAAATAAAAGTATTAGAGGTCAATATGCACAAAGATGCCCTGTATATAGGTGGGATTAAATGAGAAAAAATCTGATAAAAGAGATAAATTAGGGAAGAATTTGTTTTTAAATTTATTAAGCATATCCCATAAAAATAGGCAAGAGAAAGTAATGCATTAATTTAAGAGATATTCTTCCTCAATTTCTATCCAAATCCACCCAAGCATCTGTCATATGTTATCTCCAACGGTAAAGTGGGAGAGGCTCTTTGATGAAGTTACTGTAACGATAGTATCGGTTGCTGCAGCACCCAATTGTGTGCTCTAGCAACGGTTACACACTCTCCTCAAATAGCTGTTGACACGTAGCTTGCCTCTGCAATATGTTAACATTACAACTCCAATTATTAGTATTGGATCCATCTGTCACACATTTTTTTTAAGAATAAAATAAAATAAAAAGTGTTTAACAAAACCAAGGAGAATCCATCTCATTTAAAATGACTGACTCCGCAATGGGTTGCCTCCCATTGAGCGCTTGATTTAAGGTCATTCAGTCTGACCTTAATTGAGTGCTCATAAAGCTGGTTCTCTAAGGAGTAAGACCTTATTTGAACAATCTGTAGCTGAATGCATGTAATGTTTAACTCAGTGCCCATTGACTTTGAATTCCTGGCCTGTCTTTTCATCTAAGAGATCAACAGCCCCATGAGGGTAAATTCAGAGTAGTTTGAAAAGTCCAGACCATCGAGATTTCAGTTTTCCTGAAAATAGTCTTAACCTTGTATTATGGAGCAGCACTAGTTGACCAGGGATTAATTTCCTGTGATGGATATGTTTGTCATGCCAGTGTTTTGTCCTCTGTTTATAGATTCTTGCATTTTCATATGAGAATAGCCGTAATTCATCTAGCTCATATAGTTGAAGTTTCCTTTGCTTTGCTGCAGCATGTATATCCCAATTTAATTGCTTTAGTGCCCAGTATGCTTTGTGTTCTAGCTCAAGTGGCAAGTGGCAAGCGGCAAGCTTTCCCATACACAATTCAGTAAGGAGACATGTCAAGTGGTGTCTGGTATGCTGTTCTGTAAGCCCATAGGGAGTCATGTAAGCGTAAGGACCAATCATTTCTTGATGGGTTCACCATTTTTTCTAAGATCTTCTTAATCTCCCTATTAGACACTTTTGCCTGGCCATTGGATTGTGGGTGATATGTTGTTACTATTTTATGCTTGACTTCATATTTTACCATAGCTGCAATAAATACTTTATTGTAGAAATGAGTACCCTCATCGCTAATAATTGCTCGTGGAGTGCCAAACCTAGAAAAGATTTTCTGAAGGAAGTTCACTACTACTTTAGCATCATTGATAGGTAATGCTGCAGCTTCTGCCCATTTAAAGACATAATTCACAGAAACCAAGATATATAAGTTCCCAAAGGATGGTGGAAAAGGACCCATGAAGTCTATTCTCCATACATAAAAAATCTCCACTTCTAGAATGTTCGTCAATGGCATTTCATGTCTTTGAGTTATTTTTCCTGTCCTTTGACACCTGTCACAATATTTAGCAAACTTATAAGCATCTTTAAAAATAGAAGGCCAGTAATAACCTAATTGTAGAACCTTAGCAGTTGTTCTGTGACCACCAAAATGTCTTCCACATGCTGCATCATAGCAAGATTCCAGTATATGAGTAATTTCTTCCTCTGAAGTACATCTTCGTATTACTTGATCTGAGCATAACTTATACAAATATGAGTCATCCCATTGGTAACTTCTAACATCATGAAAAAATTTCTTTTTTTGCTGAAACTTCAACTCAGGTGGTAGCAATCACTTACTAAGTAGTTAGCAAATCTGTATACCATGGAGATCCTGATTGCTGCAGCATCTGTGTCTGCTGTATTACTAACAATTGTTCATCAGGAAATGTTTTAGTGATGTCTGTTTTTGTCAATGTGCTTGCGTCTGCTTCTAGCCTAGACAGATGGTCTGCTACTTGATTTTCAGTCCATTTTCTATCTTTAATTTCCAAATCAAACTCCTTAAACAGTAAGATCCATCTTATTAATCTCGGTTTAGCATTCTTCTTTGAGATTAGGTACTTGATGGATGCATGATTTGTGTACACTGTCACTTTAGTACCCACCAAGTAAGCTCTAAACTTATCTAAAGCAAATACTACTGCTATCAACTCTTTCTCTGTAGTGGTGTAATTAATCTGAGCTTGAGTAAGAGTTTTGCTGGCATAATATATAGAGTGGAAAATTTTATCCTTCATCTACCCCAACACTGCCCCCATAGAATGGTCATTGGCGTCATACATCAGTTCAAATGGTAGAGTCCAATCTGATGCTATAACCACTAGTGCAGTGATCAAAGCTTTCTTTAATTCTCTAAAGGCTTAAAGACAATCTTTATTAAAATGAAAATGCTTGTCATGTTCTAGCAATGAGCATAGTAGTTTTAACTACTTTGGAAAAGTCATTTATAAATTTTCTGTAAAATCCAGCATGACCCAAAAAACTTCTAATCCCCTTGATTGAAGTGGGGTGGCAGTTTACCTATCAATTATATCTTTACTTTAATCTACCTTTATGTCATTCTTGGACACCTTATGACCCAACACTATGCCTTCTTGCACTATGAAGTGGCATTTTTCCCAATTGAGTACTAAGTTAGTCATCTCACATATTTTAAGAACTTTTTCTAAGTTGTGTAAACAATCAGTATATGTCTCCCCAAAGACTGAGAAATCATTCATGAGGACTTCCAATGTTTGCTCTACTATATCCGAAAAAATAGACATCATATATCTCTGGAAAGTTGCTAGAGCATTGCACAAACCAAAAGGCATCCTTCTGAAGGCAAAAGTTCCATAAGGACAGGTAAATGTAGTTTTTTCCTGATCCTCTGGGCTATAGCAATTTGGTGGTAACCAGAATACCCATATAAGAAACAATAATATTATTTTCCAGCAAGTTTGTCCAACATTTGATCTATAAATGGAAGTGGGAAGTGATCATTCAGTGTGGCTTTGTTGAGCTTCCTATAATCCATACATACCCTCCATCCAGTCATTGTTCTTGTAAGAATAAGTTCATTCTTTTTATTTGTTATCACTGTTTTTCCTCTCTTCTTTAGAACACATTGAACTGGGCTCACCCATGAACTGTCTAATATCGAGTATATAATCCTAGCATCCAACCATTGAATGATTTCTTTCTTCACAACTTCCTTCATAATGGGGTTTAACCTTCTCTGTTGCTTTACTGAATTGTTGTAACAGTCTTCTAACATAATTTTATGCATGCATATGGATGGGCTGATCCTTTTAATGTCTGCCATGGTCCATCCAATTGCTTTTCTGTATTTCCCAAGCACATCTACCAAGCTCCGTTCTTGACCTGCATCCAAAGTAGATGAAATGATTACATAGAGTGTATTGTTCTGACCAAGATAAGCTTATTTTAAAAGTGAGGGTAACAATTTTAATTTAAGAGTATGAGGTGATTCAATAGATGGTAAAGCTGTCTTTACTTCCCTGTCTGAAAGATTTAGAGGTTCAACAAATCTACTATGTCTGTTAGAGTGTATTTCTTCCATCCAATCTATCTAGTTTGTTGCAGCATCTTCTTCTTCAAAGCCCTCAAAGGTGGCAACTTTGACGACTTCATTACTGCAACATTTATTTACTCTGTCTGCTACAACAAAATCCATAACACTCAGGAAATTGCAATCTTCTGCCTCATCAGGATTCTTCATAGTCTCTAATACATTGAATGTGACTTATTGGTCATTCACCTTCATTGTTAGCTCTTCTTTTTGCACATCTATCAGAGTCTTCCCGATTGCTAGGAAAGGTCTTCCAAGTATAATGGGTATCGCTTTATCAGCCTCAAAGTCTAGTACAATGAAGTTCACTGGAAAGATGAATTTATTAATCTTCACCAGTACATCATTAATCTTTCCTTCAGGCTATCTATGAGATATGTCAGCTAATTGCAGAGTGACTATTGTTGGCCTGCATTCTCCTACTCCTAACTGCTTAAATTCAGATAATGGTATCAGATTAATGCTGGCTCCCAAATCACAGAGTGCTATACCATTGTACCTAGTTCCATTGGAATATAGTATTGTGAAGCTTCCTGAATTCTTTCAATTTTTGAGGGATTTTACTTTGGAGCATGTGACCGCTTTCATGTGTTAAAGCAACAGTTTCAAATTCTTCCAACCTTTTTTTTTCTTGCCAAGATGTCTTTTAGAAATTTCACATAATTAGGCATTTGCTCCAATGCTTCCACAAAAGGTATGTTGATGTGTAATTGCTTCAGCACTTCCAGGAATTTACTAAACTGCTTGTCTTGTTTTTGTTTCTGGAATTTCTGTGGGAAAGGAGGTGGATGCCTAAATTGCTGGGCAATTTCAGGAGATGCCAATCTCTGCTCATTTGATTTATTGTAAGTTGTTACCACTGGTGATGCAATTTTTTCTTCAGCATTTATTGGTTGATCCCCTTCCATAGTTGCTGTAGCTTGACCACTAACACCAGTATCTTGATGGCTGGGTTACTGTAACATGCTCTCATCTTGATGTGGTTCTTGTGAGGAGTTAAGTTCCAACCTTTTTTTAGTCACATCAACAAAGATATCAACATTCTTTCTAGATCTTAAGTTGATTACTTTACAGTGTTCCTTTCCCTCTCTTCTTGGATCTTCTATGTTGCTGGGTAAGCTTCCCTGAGATCTGCTACTCATTGCTGTGGCAAGCTGTCTAATTTGGTTTTCTAGGTTTCTTAGAGATACAACTTGACTTTGCACAATTGCTTCATTCTTCGCAATGTATTCTTTAATAAGTGTTTTCAATGAAGTAAGTGGATCATGACTAGTATGTTTTTACCCTTGATTTTGCTGATGAAAACCATGTGGTTGAGTATTTCTGTTTTGTCCACTCAGTGCTAGAGTATTTTGATTCTGATTGCTCTATGAAAAATTTGGGTGTTGCTTCCATCTAGGGTTGTAAGTATTTGAGTACGGGTTATTTTGAGGCTGTCGGTTGAAATTACCCACATAGTTTACTGATGCTGGATTTCCAGGACAGTTGTCAAATACATGTTCCTCACCACAATACACGCAAGACAGTTCAACAACTTGCTTTACTGCTGCTGGAGCAGAAGTCATGGCTTTCACCATGTTAGTCAATGAAGTTACTTGTGTTGATAATGCTGTAATTGCATCTATATTATGTACTCCTGCTGCTCCTCTCACTGTCGTCTGTCTAGTTGATGGCCACTGATAATTATTGTTGGCAATTCTCTTCAAAATTTCATAAGTCTCAGTGTAAGATTTAGATAATAAAGCTCCATTTGCTGAAACATCAACCATCAATCTCGTACTTGGATTCAACCCATTGTAGAAGGTTTTCAACTGTATGCAAAAAGGAATGCCATGATGAGGACACCTTCTGAGTAGTTCTTTAAATCTCTCCCAACCCTCATACAAACTTTCATCTTCTAGTTGATGAAAAGAAGTGATCTCATTCTGCAATTTTGCATTCTTGGTTGGTGGAAAATACTTCATTAAAAATTTGTCAGCCAATTCATTTCATGTAGTGATGGAATCAGATGGTAATGAGTTCGACCATGCTCTTACTCGATCTCTTAAGGAGTAAGAAAAACCCTTAGTCTTAAAGCATCTTGTGTTGCTCCAGCAATTTTAAAAGCATCACTCACTTCCAAAAACAACTTAAGATGGAAGTGATGATCTTCACTTGGCAGTCCATTGAATTGACCCATTGTTTGCAACATTTGAAACATCACTAGTTTAAGTCAAAGTTTGCAACTTCCACTTCAGGTTTGACTATTCCAGGATGTACAACTTGAGGAGTTAACACAGCATAATCTCTGATAGCTGTTGTGCAAATTTTAATGTACTCGTAAGCGCACGAATCTATTATAGTATAGACTAATGGTGATGAGTGTCGATCCCACGAGGAGGTGGATTTTAATTGTGTGTAGAATTAATTTTGTAAATGGGTGATTGGATTTGTGGTGGAAATGATTTGGAATATGCTAAAACTTAAATTAAAATGGCGAGAATAAATTCTAAAGTTGGAATTGAAATGGCGAGAATAAATTGAAGAGAATTCTATTAAAATGACGTACTTGGGTATCTGGATCCGTATCAACATGCATCATTGGCTAAATAATCCTTATTAATGCCAATTAAATCATGAGGGGGGAATCCACACCTCATGAACCACGCTCTAATCAATATGGTGCTAAGGGCTTATCGTGCCAAATAATAATAACCTTGTACTAGAGGGCCGGTGAAACCAAGGCGATACTAGACAAGATTAGTATTATTTGTCGACAAGAAGTCAAAACATCCACAAAAATTAGAGGGGAAGAGAAAATAAATTTACCAAATAAAGCCCATGACACATGTTGAGACTTCACCTTCAACCCAAGCTTGAAAGAAAATTAGCCACTCATAATTGAACTAGGGGCAAAATGGGAATTTATTAAAATACGAAGAAAATACAAGATGGAGAGGGAATTACAGAAAACAGAGTCCAAAAATGGATTCAGAGATATCAAATTAGGGGGGGAAGACCCCCTTTTTATAGATACATGGAGTAAATCATGGCCATCGGATTAAAAACAGTTTGGACGCTCAGGATTGCGCCACGTCATCAGTCAACAGTCCGCGGTTTGACCATGCGGATGAACAGTAACACGGTTTGACTCGGATGAACAGTAACGCGGTTTGGTTGAAAATAATCCTGTGTGATGCATGTACCGTACGCGAGATTTTTCATCCACTGATATGCTGCCACGTCACCATCAACAGTACATAAGAATTTTAGCCCAACAGGATCCTGACACCTCATCAGTCAATGCCACATCATCGGTCAATGCCACGTCATCGATCCGTCTATGTGAACAGTGTTGTGAACAGTAACGTAGTTAGTACCGTACACGTAAATAGTACCGTACATATGAATAATGCCATTTTTCCTTTTATGCTCCTCCTAAGGTTTTCAACCGTCCTGAGTTCAAAAGTGATGTCTGTTTTGCCGTCTAGTCTCTCCTTTATTGTGAAATGACTATAATGCCCCTAAAATACATAAAATACTTAATTAAAATAAAACACATGTAATTAAATCACAAGAAGGTTAAATACATAAAAGTAAGGGTTGTTAGTAAGACTTGAAATATAAA
Source organism: Citrus x clementina (assembly GCF_000493195.1). NCBI lineage: Eukaryota > Viridiplantae > Streptophyta > Magnoliopsida > Sapindales > Rutaceae > Citrus > Citrus x clementina. Next base: position 26,370,508 of record NW_006262339.1, read on the forward strand.
ATGACGGTTTTCTCCTTTATAAATATGCATTTTCTAACACTCAACACACCCCCCAACCAGCTTATTGCTAGTCCCTAGTAAATAAAGCGAAAACAAAATTCAAATTGAAAATATTTTTTTTAATAGAAACACTCGTATTTATTCCGTCAGATTAATGATAGCAATCAAATAAAAGTATAAGCATTATCTCCAGTCTAAAGCAACATCACACCCACATCAACCATCCACATGAATCAACCCAATAGATTTTGTCATAGCTACTTTCAAGAATGACATGTCAAACCCCAAAATCTCACTGGAAGTAGTGACACTCTCACAAAGAAATTAAAACCAATAAAAATAGTCACTCCAATGAATGGTAATTGAGAGAGAAAATAATAAAGAAGTGATATCACATGCTCTCACCAAAATGAAATAAATATGCCCTCAGCTTATAAATAATACGAACTCAAGTCAAACAAAAATGCTAGTCAACCCACTTTATTTATCTTTTTTTTTTATTATGCATCACTACATCTTTTTAGCCCATATAACTAGCTTCTACTTCAAACTATAGTTCCCTAAAATCAAGAAGGACTTTTATTAGGACGTAATGTAGGCTAGGGACATGGCTAACAAAGAAGGAAAATAAGGAAAACAAAGTGTATGTTTGAGAAAAATACAGAGAATTTTTTTTTTTGGAAGTTGCAAGGTGGATTTCACCTATTATTTTTATTTTTTTTCTTTTGAAACAACAACTTTTGTTTTTTTTTTTGGCATAACTTTACTGAACAACATAATTATTTACATTTTCTCAAACATAAATAGGTGATGGAACTTATAAGACATTGGGTAATACTCCAAATCGGAGTGGGTCAAGATGATAAGTTGACAAAGAAAAAGTTTTTTTTTTTTTAAAGGCTCTAAAGGGTTAACTATGAATATTTGATAAAAGGGATGGCTAGAAATGCTCAAACGGATCAAAGATGGCATTTCCATCGTCTTTTAGGGCTCTAAATAATCTTCCATATCTACTAGTTAGATGGGCCTCCAAATGTAGCAACACACTCTTTTTTCTTTTTTTATTTTACAATTTTTTTTAAGGGTTAACTCAAAAGCAATTTAGAGATCGTGTGTAAAATAATAAACTGCTAAGCTGTATAAAGAGTGGGCAAAAATGTTATTCTCCAAGAAAAATAATAGGCTCAAAAACTCACTTGGTACTTATTATGACGTGTTCATTCCTTCAAGCAACTCACATTTGTCTCCGACATCAACATGTAAAGTAGCAAACATAGTGTAACATCACTTAAGACCAAAGATAATACAAATACTAAAATTTGAAATTAATCATGTCATCCAATGTTAAAACAAATCACAAAAATTTTTTTTTTTAAACAACATTCTACCCCCTAACCTATTCTAAACATGAAAGGAAAATATGCATGCAGAAATGTGAAAATGATGCATAAAAACTAATTAGAAAAGTTACACGTAAAATGATAGAAAACGAAAATGATTTTTTTTTTAAGAAGATGCGTTTCTAGAGGAACTACACTCCATATTCAGCCATCTTCAACTCAAAAGTTGGAAAATGTATATTTATAGAGGAGAAATTAAAAAGAAGAAAAATAAACATAAACACATAATAAAGAAAAAGAAAATGTCTGAATTTTTTTAAGTTTTTTTTTAAATTTTTTCTTAAACGATGAAGATGCGTTTCTAGAGTCACTACACTCCATATTCAGCCATCTTCAACACAAAAAGTTAACAACAGTTAGTTTCTACAACAAAAAATTAGTAAAAACTTAACCAAAATTCCACAATTGTCGATTATTCCCTCCCCCCAACTAGAACGAAACATTGTCCTCAATGTTTGAAATGAAAGAAGTAGAGTTTAGAAGACATCACCCGGGTGGTGCAACACAGAAAATAATATTTACAAGCGGAGAGTTAAATCTAATTTGTACTTCTTACGGCGGCTACTGTTACCATCATTATGTGGATGCTCCAACACAAATGTCCAGGGGTCTGGCTCCGGTTTATAAGCTTGTAACAGATCAAGTAGCTCATTAGCAGTGTGAGCACAAATAAAAAGTTTTTTCACATTAGAAGGAATGAAATAGTTTTTTATTGCATGGTTAAGAAATGCGATAAAGCCATCATAAAAGTTATTGACATTTAACAAACCGATGGGTTTCTGGTGGATGTGCAGATGGGCCCAAGATGCTAGTGTGATAAGTGCTTCTAGTGTTGCAAGATCTCCTGGAAGGAAAATAAAAGCATCAGCATGATTAAGCATTTCAGTTATTCTTTCTTGCATACCTGAGACGACTAACTCTTCTCCAGTTGATGAGTCAGACGAACTGCCCAATGGTTTTAGGACTCTTGGGATGATGCCTAACACTTGACTTTCTCTGATAAAAGCTGCTTCTGAGACCATTTTTGATAACCCTCGGTTACCTCCTCCATACACCAAGTGTAATTTTCTCGCTGCTATGCTTCGACCAAGATCTATAGCTGCCTCAACGAACTCTTTATGTTTGCCATAGGTAAATCCAGAAAGCACACAAATGTTCTTGAATTGTCTATTGGGAGTAGCTGCCATTGTGATACTTCTCGAAAACAATTTGTGAGTGCTTGACAAAAAGGAAATCACATTTAAGAATCTCGGTGATAGTGGGTCATGGTTGTGTATGAGGTAATATGTCAGTGTCAAATAACGCGTAAAGCACGTGGCTCGCAAGTCAAAAAGAAAACAGTAAAAAGGAAAAAGCAAACAGTAATAAAATTATTAAAGATAATAAGGCAAACAATAAGACAATAGTGAAATAATAAAGTAAAAGGATATTTACAGGTAGTTGCGACTGTGGCTCACATCTTCCTCTGGTTTTACGTCTAGAAACGGCTTGAACGCCCTCTATGGGTCGAGGATAGGCTTCCTATCTAGTTTTCTTATAAACTGGCAAACAAGGTCGTTTATAGTCAGATTCCCGAGACTATATCATACATGCTCTTTCTGGAATAATGGCCATAACTGGAGAATCGCTCCTTGCACATATCCACTGGGATGCGTTTCAAGAGACAAAAGGATATCATCCAATGACTTCTTATTCAAGCCATCCCTAATTAATTGAATCTTATCTTCCCTATTATCAGACATCATTCCCAAAGAACATGGGTTTTTATTGCAACTCATTCTGGCACACTTATGACAAGCAATAGAAATTCTTCGAGCTCGTCGTTTTCTTGCATAATGTCCTTTACCACAACCAGGCATGTATGCAATAAATTTTGGAGGTAACTCACCTGCCGATCGTACTTTAGCCTCGATTAACTAACGGATGTCAGCAGGTATGTTATTCCTCATGAGTAATCGCATGCGTTCGGACCGAGCTTTATAGATCGTAAGGAGGGCATTCTGAGGAAGTGAAGGGAATCGCTTGTGAAGCTTCGCTAGAATCTCATTTCTGTCCATACCTTCGCTTCAGAATATCAGTTATTATGGGAAACTGAAGTAACCGACTTGATTGTCACGGAGTACCGTTATCCGCCACTTCACCGGGGTAACAAACTAAAGCACACAAACAGAAAAACAAATTAAAACACACAAAGAAAATTAAAATCGTCCTCTTATTGAATTTACCTCAAGCTCCAACTGGATGTCGTAAACACTTCTCTAAATGTCTCTAAGTTGGCGTTCTAAACCCTCAACATAGGCTACTAACTCTGGTGGTTGTAGAGCCCAAATGCGTTGTGTTTTACAAAATTGAATCTGCCTTTTGAGATGAGTTTTGACACGTTGAAGTGGTTTAAGAATGTTCAGGAAGAACGGTCTAAGTATGAGACTCATGATTAAAAATGATAAGAGAAAACTTAATGGTAAAATAAACACACTTATGCAAAAACAATTTCAATTAGCAAAAGAATAATAATAAAAAGAAAGAAAGAAAAATCAAATCAACGAAAAGAAAAAAAAATCAATTCAAATTTGGTGGGTCACTCAAATTTATTTCGGTGTCTTCGTCATGTGGTTGGTACTCTAGATATGGCTTTAATCTTTGACCATTAACTTTAAACGTGACACCATTCTTTGGGTCCTTAATTTCAATTGCCCCATGTGGAAAAACAGTATGAAAAATAAAGGGACCAGACCAACAAGAGCGTAACTTACCTGGGAATAGGTGCAAGCAAGAATTGAATAAAAGCACTTTCTGACCTAGAGTGAACAATTTTCTCATAATTTGCTTATCATGGAAGACTTTCATTCGTTGCTTGTAAATCTTAGCATTTTCGTATGCATCATTGCAAATTTCTTTAAGTTCTGCCAGCTGTAATCTTTTTTCTGAGCTGGCTTGCTGCATGTCAAAATTGAATTTCTTGATGGCTCAATATGCACGATGCTCGAGTTCCACAGGTAGGTGACAAGCTTTTCCATACACTAGCCTGTAGGGTGACATCCCAATCGGGGTCTTGAAAGCCGTTCTATATGCCCATAAGGCATCATCAAGTCTTAATGACCAATCTTTTCTATCCGGCCTCACCGTCTTTTCTAATATGTGCTTTATTTCTCGATTGGAGATCTCAACTTGGCCACTGGTTTGCGGATGATACGGGGTCGCCACTTTGTGTGTGATTGAATACTTTGTCAAAAGAGCTTTGAATGCTTTGTTACAAAAGTGGGCACCACCATCACTGATTATTGCTCGAGGGAATCCAAAGCGTGAAACTATGTTGCTTTTCAAAAATGCTATCACCACCTTGTGATCATTGGTTCTGCATGGAATTGCTTCTACCCATTTTGATACGTAGTCAACAGCAACCAATATGTATTGGTGGCCAAAGGAAGAGGGAAATGGTCCCATAAAGTCGATACCCCATAAGTCAAAAATCTCAACCACTAAAATTGGATTTAGTGGCATCATATTCCTTCTTGTAATACTCCCCAGACGTTGACATCTATCACATGAAGAACAGAAAGTATAAGCGTCTCGAAATATAGTTGGCCAATAAAAACCACATTGTGAAACTTTAGTCGCTGTTTTCTTAGCACTGAAATGGCCTCCACAAGCTTGTGCATGACAGAATAAAAGGATATTCTGAATTTCACTTTCTGGGACACATCGTTTAACAATTTGGTCTGCACAATACTTGAACAAATATGGGTCATCCCAAAAGAAATTCTTTATTTCTGCAAAGAATTTAGCCTTGTCTTGCTTGGTCCAATGCTCTGGAAGTTTACCTGTAACAAGATAATTAACTATATCAACATACCAAGGTAATACTTCCACATTCATTAATTGTTCATCTGGAAATGACTCATTCAATGGTAATGATTCTGTAATTGTGTCAAAATGGAGACGAGAGAGATGGTCCGCCACAACATTCTCTGTGCCTTTCTTATCTTTGAATTCCAAGTCAAACTCCTGCAAAAGTAACACCCAACGAATTAGTCTGGCTTTGCATCTTTCTTTGTGAGAAGATATTTAAGAGCAGCATGATCCGTGAATATAATTATTTTACAACCAATGAGATATGATCGAAATTTTTCCAAAGCAAACACTACTGCTAGCATTTCTTTTTCAGTAGTTGAATAGTTCAACTGTGCATCATTTAATGTCATACTAGCATAGTAAATAACGTGGGGAATTCGATCAACTCTTTGTCCTAATACTGCTCCTACTGCATAATCAGATGCATCACACATTAGCTCAAATGGTAAGCTCCAGTTTGGGGCCTGAATGATGGGTGATGATGTCAACAACTGTTTTAATTTTTCAAACGCCACAAGACATGAATCATTAAAGATAAAAGGTACATCCTTAGCAAGTAAATTGCATAAGGGTTTAGAAACTTTGCTAAAATCTTTAATGAAACGTCTATAGAAACCAGCATGCCCAAGGAAAGATCTTACTTCTCTGACTGTTTTGGGTGGAGGAAGATTAGAAATGAGATCCACCTTGGCTTTGTCAACCTCAATACCTTTGCTCGAAATGATGTGACCGAGAACAATACCTTGTTTTACCATAAAATGACATTTCTCCCAATTTAAGACCAAGTTCTTCTCGATACATCTCTGCAGAACTAGTGTTAGATGATGTAAACATTGATCAAACGAGTCACCAAAGATAGAAAAATCATCCATAAAGACTTCAAGGAATCGTTCAACCATATCAGAAAAAATGCTCAACATGCATCGTTGAAATGTGGCAGGTGCATTGCATAATCCAAATGGCATTCTCCTATATGCAAATGTGCCAAAAGGGCAAGTGAAAGTAGTTTTCTCCTGATCTTTTGGTGCTATGGGAATCTGATTATATCCTGAGTAGCCATCTAGAAAGCAATAAAATTCATGGCCTGCTAATCTATCAAGCATTTGATCGATAAATGGTAAAGGAAAATGGTCTTTACGTGTGACAGAATTCAACTTTCTATAATCAATGCAAACACGCCATCCTGTAGTTACTCTAGTGGGTATCAATTCATTATCAGCATTGGTAACTACTGTGACTCCTGACTTTTTGGGGACAACTTGTACAGGACTGACCCATGAACTATCAGAAATTGGGTAAATGATACCTGCATCTAATAGCTTAAGGACTTCTGTTCTAACAACTTCTTTCATATTAGGATTTAACCGACATTGCATTTCCCTAGTAGATTTAGACTTTTCATCAAGGTGAATGTAATGCATGCAATCTACTGGATTTATACCTTTTATGTCTGCTATGGTCCATCCTAATGCTCCATTGTGCTCTTTTAAAACATCCAACAACTTACTTTTTTGTTCGTCATTTAGGGATGATGAGATGATTATCGGTAGAGTACTTTCTTCTCCCAAAAATACATATTCCAGAGTGTTGGGTAATGGTTTGAGCTCGAGTTTCGGTGGTGATTCTGATGATGGGATGAGTTTCTTCTCTGATGGTGCTAGTTGCTCAACTCTTGACTTCCATTTATTAGTGTCCATAAATGGTACTGAGTCAAGCAGGGCGTTGACCTCATCGACCGATCTGTCAATATCAAAATCTAAACCAAAGTGAGTTAAACATGTTTGTAAAGGATCATCACTAAGGTTTGAAACAAAAGTATCATCAACTAATGCTTCAATTAAATCCACATCAACAATTCCATCATCTGTGAGGTTGTTTGGCAATGTTGAAGATGTTCAGCTCCATAGTTATTTTGCCAAAGAATAACTGTATATTTCCAGTCCTGCATTGAATGTGAGCATCCGCAGTTGCCAAGAAAGGTCGGCTTAAAATAATGGGGATGTGCTTCCTTGAATCCTGTATTGGTTGAGTGTCAATTACAATGAAATCAACAGGAAAATAAAACTTGTCTACCTGGATAAGCACGTCCTCCACAATACCACGAGGTATTTTCGTGGACCGATCTGCAAGCTGTAACACCACTGAGGTTGGGTGTAATTCTCCAAGTCCAAGTTTCACAAATACTGAATAAGGCAATAAATTTACACTAGCTCCTAAATCCAAGAAAGCATTCTCAATTGTGTGGTTCCCTATGCTACATGAAATAGTGAGGGAGCCTGAGTCTTTGCATTTTAAAGGAATTTTGTGTTGGAGTATAGAACTAATGTTTTCTGTTAAAAATGCCTTCTTTTGAACATGCATATTTCTCTTTTTAGTACAAAGGTCTTTAAGAAACTTGCATAAGATGGAACTTGCTTAATAGCATCAAGCAAAGGGATATTAATACTTACCTGTTTGAAGATTTCAAGAATCTCACCTGTGGATTTTTCCTTTTTGCCTTTAGCTAACCTCTGAGGAAATGGAGCTTTCGGAATGTATTCTCGTGGGTTGGTTTCTTCTTTCTCCTCCGGTGATGATTCCTCAACATTCACAGGTACAATTTGATTTTCTTTTGTCACCGGCATCTCCACTTTGTTGTCGACTTCTTTTCCTTTTCGCAGGGTCATGACTGCTTTGACCTCTCCATGCTGTTGTGGTGAACTAGTACTTGCTTCATGCACTCCTTTAGGATTAGGCACTGGTTGACTTGGAAACTTGCCTTTTTCAACAGTCATTGCCAAGGTCTGAACTGAAGAAGCAAGTTGTCCCACCATTTTCTCGAGGCTTGAAACTGATTGGGCTTGTGAATTGAAGCCCGCTCTCAACTCATTTCGTAGTCCATCAATGGTGCGGTTCTGTTGCTCAATCGTGGAGTGAGTAACATTCTTGAAATTCTGGAATGCATCCTCCCATGGTCTGGGTTGAGAGTAGTTCTGGTTTTGATTGTATGGTCTAAATGGGGGCTGAGAGGCTTGAGGATTTTGAGGAATTGGTGGAGCTGGAGCTGCTGGTCCATTCTGTTGGAATCCTTGAGACCATGAAAAATTGGGGTGGTCTCTCCATCCAGGGTTATATGTGTTGGAGTATGGGTTGTAATTTGATGGCTTCCTCATTACACCTATAGCATTGGCTTGATCAGAGTATGAGTCAGGGTCATGTGGTTCTGTTGATTTAGCAGTCGATAACGATGCTATTTGTCGAGCAAGACCTTCAACCATCTCCTTGACTTCTTTGATTCCCGAAGTTGACTCGCCAATGTGAACCTCATTTACTCCCTTAATTCTTCTAGTATTCCTGAATGATCGACTCCGTTGTTGGGAATTATCCGCTTGTCGCTGGAAGAATTCCCAAATCTCTGATGCACTTTTTGACATTAACTCTCCTCCACTTGTTGTCGTTAGCCATTCTTGCACATTTGGTAGTAATCCCTCCAAAAAGTATTGGTATTGGTGCCATTTCTCGTACCCATGATGTGGACACTTCAAGAGTAGCCCATTGAATCGCTCCCAAGTTTCAAAAAATTGCTCGTCTTCTCTCTGAGTAAACTCTGAGATTTCCCTACGAATAGCATTGGTTTTATGCACTGGGAAATATTTATTCAAAAATTTCGTTACCATTTGTTCCCATGATGTGATGCTATTAGCAGGCAAAGTATTTAACCATGAACGAGCTCTATCCTTTAAAGAAAATGGGAATAATCTGAGTTTAACATCATCGTCTGAAAAATTTTCATATTTAAAAGTTTGACAAATGACATGAAAATCATTCAGATGATTATATGGATCCTCATTTTCTAGGCCATAAAATGTGGGGAGACAATTTAGCACACTAGGTTTTAGTTCAAAGCTCCTAGCAGCTACATTAGGGTATCTTATGCATGATGTGCTCAAATTAGCTAAAGGACTGAAGTAGTCCTTAAATGGCCTCTCCTGTGGTTGCAAATCCATTTTATTTTTAATTTGTTTGTGTGTGCGAAGTGTTTTCTCAAGTTCAAGGTCTATAGGTTCAAGATTGGGTAATAATGACCTTCGACCATGCATGCAAAACAAATAAAAAAAAAATAAAGATGGGAACAAAATAAATAAAAATAAAGAAGAGGGAGAAATTCCGATACTAACCTTATTGCGCTATTAAAACCTTTCTATAAAATACACAAAAACAAATACGTGAAATAAATTAATAAGATAAACAAAAAAATTACAAAGAAAAATAAATTGAAAATTAAATTACAGAATTTTAAAGAAGGGAAAAAGAAAAAAAATACTAACCTTTAAATGTAGATTCACTTTTTTTTCTTTTTTCTTTTTTTAAGAAAAAAATACAAGAAAACAATTTAAATGGAATTATTCACAAAAATTAATTCTATGAATTAAAATTACTTACCTCCCCGGCAACGGCGCCAAAAACTTGTTGTGCAAATTTTAATGTATTCACAAGCACACGAATCTATTGTAGTATAGACTAATGGTGACGAGTGTCGATCCCACGAGGAGGTGGATTTTAATTGTGTGTAGAATTAATTTTGTAAATGGGTGATTGGATTTGTGGTGGAAATGATTTGGAATATGCTAAAACTTAAATTAAAATGGCGAGAATAAATTCTAAAGTTGGAATTGAAATGGCGAGAATAAATTGAAGATAATTCTATTAAAATGACGTACTTGGGTATCTGGATCCGTATCAACATGCATCATGGGCTAAATAATTCTAATTAATGCCAATTAAATCATGAGGGGGGAATCCACACCTCATGAACCACGCTCTAATCAATATGGTGCTAAGGGCTTATCGTGCCAAATAATAATAACCTTGTACTAGAGGGCCGGTGAAACCAAGGCGGTACTAGACAAGATTAGTATTATTTGTCGACGAGAAGTCAAAACATCCACAAAAACTAGAGGGGAAGAGAAAATAAATTTATCAAATAAAGCCCATGACACATGTTGAGACTTCACCTTCAACCCAAGCTTGAAAGAAAATTAGCCACTCATAATTGAACTAAGGGCAAAATGGGAATTTATTAAAATACGAAGAAAATACAAGATGGAGAGGGAATTACAGAAAACAAAGTCCAAAAATGGATTCAGAGATATCAAATTAAGGGGGGAAGGCCCCCTTTTTATAGATACATGGAGTAAATCATGGCCATCGGATTAAAAACAGTTTGGACGCTCAGGATTGCGCCACGTCATCAGTCAACAGTCCACGGTTTGACCATGCGGATGAACAGTAACACGGTTTGACTCGGATAAACAGTAACACGGTTTGGTTGAAAATAATCCTGTGTGATGCATGTACCGTACGCGAGATTTTTCATCCACTGATATGCTGCCACGTCACCATCAACAGTACATAAGAATTTTAGCCCAACAGGATCGTGACACCTCATCAGTCAATGCCACATCATCGGTCAATGCCACGTCATCGATCCGTCTATGTGAACAGTGTTGTGAACAGTAACGTAGTTAGTACCGTACACGTGAATAGTACCGTACATATGAATAGTGCCATTTTTCCTTTTATGCTCCTCCTAAGGTTTTCGACCGTCCTGAGTTCAAAAGTGATGACCGTTTTGCCGTCTGATCTTTCCTTTATTGTGAAATGACTATAATGCCCCTAAAATACATAAAATACTTAATTAAAATAAAACACATGTAATTAAATCACAAGAAGGTTAAATACATAAAAGTAAGGGTTGTTAGTAAGACTTGAAATGTAAAATGACGGTTTTCTCCTTTATAAATATGCATTTTCTAACACTCAACAATAGCCCTGTCTCTGTCATCAACCATGTAAATGATATTGTTATTGTCTGGCTGTCTCTGATTAACATGCTCATTTTGCCCTTCTTGAATGTTGACAGGTTGTAGTGGCCCGCGAGGATCCAAGTTTCCCACATTCTGTAAATTATCCATTTCTGAAACAGTTTTTGAATTTCTTTGTTCTCTTCGCAGTCTCCTTACGGTCCTTTTAATCTCAGGATCAAATTGAAATACAACAGATATGTCTTTACGCATGCAAGTGTTGATCTATCAATAAATAGAACAAATTAGATCAAATTGGCACTGTCAAGATTGACTTCACACTTCAAAAATAAAAAATCAATCCCTGGCAACGGCGCCAAAAACTTGTTGGTGATTTTTACTCAATTGCTATTGATGGCAATGTGCAAGTGTACACAATAAGTAATAAAATGATGAATATTCGAGATCGTCTTCATATGGATTGATGTTACTAGAAAGGCTATAGCAATCACGATAATGCAAACTTCCTTTGTTAAAAAAGATTCCAATTAAAAGTGAATTACTACCAATATAAACATTAAAAGAAAAATAAATTAAATTAAATGAATTGCGTAAAAAGATTTCAATGGGAATGAGGTAGCTAAGTAATCAATCTCACTTCATGCACTGACTGTTTTGTCTAAATTAACACCAGTTGCTACAGCAATTCCTATAACACTAGGCAAATTATTTTGCATCCTCAGCTATCGCTTATCAGATTTCTCATACCCTTAAGCACCCTAACAATGACCAGTTGCTAACCCACCTACGGTATGACATTATGAGCATACACTCTCTCTACCCTACAAGGTGAATTTTATGTCTAATTCTTCATAAATCTTAACTCAAATATAGCCCTTTTGGGACTCAAGTAATCTCAGTCTAGAAAACTTAAATTAAGATCAAGTATTACTCTAATAATTTCCACTAAGACAGGCCCTTTAATGCCTTTATCTTAACTTGAACCATTAAATGGGTGGCCAACCGAAATAATGATTATAATAATAGGTATTAGAGTAAAATGCTATGGCAATCTTGCAACAACTCATAAGAGCAGTCAAACACCCATTTAGATTTTTTGTCACTTAACTACAATCAAGTTTAGTTCATACTTTGGAAAAGAAAAACAAATAGGAAAATATTGATCATGAAATACATCGGTTCAATCCAAGAGTAAGGAAGGGAACAAGGAAAGAATGATGACAAATTGAATCCAAGTAGTTCTGCTGAATTCTTCACTGGTGCAGACTTGTTTCCCTTGAATTCTGATTTTCCCCTTCTTTTCCTCTTGATTTCTTTGATGTTAATTCACTACCACCTTTTCATGTGATGCGCGCCCTTTTTATAACTGAAAACTAGGGTAAAACAAAAGCCTATGGCGGTCATACGTCAGATTAGGAAACTGCAGATTGTGATTCTACAGATATCCCGCGCTAAGTTTTCTCTATAGTTGTTCCAGGATTGCTACAACAATGGTTGCTCTAGCAATGGCTATAGCACAACACTGTACAGCTCCAGATTTTGTTTCAATTCTTTTGTGGCCATATTCTTCCTCCTTTTCGTCAGCCTATTGCATCAGCATTCCTTCTATGAATTATAAGCTTCTGGAAACCTACAATTATGCACACAATTTGAGAACGAATTACTTTAAATCAAGCAAAACTTATTAAGACTAAACTAAAATGAATGTTTACATAAAATGTAACAAAAATGCAATAAAAACACATCATTTACTCTCTAAGTGATCTTGATTTAAGTCTAGAATTTTCATAATAACTCTCATTTCATAGAGTTATCAGTAATACATCTCCAACATGCACACAGTCTCATACATATCTGACTCTAATTTTTCCAATGCATTTCTATCTATTACTCTTTGCCATAATTGATTAAAAATGCCCATATTCGAAATATTGTTGTCCTAGGTCCACTAGGTAAAAGATTTCTCAATGCTACTGGTAGTAATTGCTGCATTAACACATGACAATCATGTGACTTTAGACCTGTTATCTTACACTCTTCTACTGAAACACAATTAGCAATATTAGAGCTATAACCGTCACGTACCTTTAGCTCAGAAAGACGCTTACAAAATATTATTTTCTCCTCCTTTGATAATGTGAATGATGCTGCTGGCAATGTAAGTTTATTTTCTTTTAAATTAGGCGGCAAGTCTTGTTTAATGCCCATTGTCACTAAATCTCTACAAGATTCAATTCCATATTTTGTTTTTCCCTTTTATGTTCAATAATGTTCCAATGATACTATCACAAACATTATTCTCAATATGCATCACATCCAATTTGCGACACAAGTCTAACTCCTGCACATAATAAAGTTTTTTAATTCATAATTTAGCTCAAGAAAAAATTAAAAGAAACTAAAATACTGTTATTATCCATTTTTCAAGTATCTTTAAAAATTTCCATCATTAGAAAATTGCTTCAAATACTTATAAACAAAAAACTAATTTAAAAATTACTAAAAACAACTCTTAGACAAATAAAAGAAATGAAGTATTAAACAATGATAATAGATTACCTTCCAATAAGGTAAGTTGAAAAAAATTGACTTCTTCTTCCACATACTTTTTGGTTCATTTTGCCTTATGCTTCTCTTTTTCTTATATTTACCCCAATTGTTTTGAATATTATTTAAGGCAAGTACAATGTCTTCACCCGTCAAAGGTTTAGGAGGCCGTCTTGTTTCTTCCTTTCTATCAAACCAATCTTTTTTCTCAATACGCCATTCATGTCTCGAATGTAAAAATCGTCTATGACCTCTATATACCATCCTTTTAATATTTGCTAACCATTCAGAACATATGTTCGGACCACATATAGGACATGCTAACTCTCCTTTTGTAGTACATCCAGCTAAATTACCATAAGCCGAAAAGTCATTAATTGTCCACATCAAAATAGCTTTTAGTTTAAAAGTAGACTTATTCAAAGAATCATAAACTGGAACACCATTGTTCCACAATTCAATCAAATAATCTATTAATGGCTCCAAGAATACATCGATGTCATTCCCTGGTTGTTTTGGCCCTGGTATTAACAATGTCAACATTATGTTCTCTTCAGACATACATACCCATGGAGGGAGGTTATATGTTACTAGGAAAATAGGCCAACAACTGTATACAAACCTAAGATTACTAAAAGGGTAAAACCCATTAGCAGCAAACCCAAACCTAATATTTCTTGGATCAGATGCAAAATTAGGTCATTTCTTATTGATGTTATCCCATGCCACTGAATCAACAGGGTGTCTCATTTTTCCATCTGAACTTTTGTTAATTGATTGTCATTTTAATTGTTCTACTTTTTCACATAACATAAACATCCTTCTAAGTCTAAGTATTATAGGGAAATAACGCAGCACTTTTGCTGGTACTCCTGTCATAATTTTCTTAGTTCGAGAATTTACTTGCCATGTAGAGGTGTTACACTTAGGACATGTATCTAAATTTTCTTTCTCCTTGGTGAAGAGACAACAATCATTAACACAAGCATGGATTTTTTTATAGCAACTGTCAAAATCCTTAAGTAGTTTCTTCACTAAGTGTAGAGAACCAGGTAAAACATTATCTTCAGGTAACATATCACAAATAATCTGAAGTTCATTAAAACCATTATCAGATAATCCATGTGCAATCTTGTGTTTATATAAAGCAACAATTGCTGACATTTTTGTGTATTTTGAACATCCTAGGTATAAAGAAGTCTCAGCAGCTTTCACCTTTTCAGTAAACTCATTTTCTTTTAACCTAGGTGTGACATCATCAATGTAGTCATTTGGGTTATCCATGACACCATAGTTTTGAAGATAAGCATCATTATACATTTCGTAAGTGTCTGTCATCTTCACATCTTTATCTTGCCTAGAAGTATTTGGAGCTTCTCTATGAAAAACCCAATTATCATAAGTGGGATCCATCCCACTTATCATTAAATGTTCATACACCGTGTCTACATGTTGATGACAATAACATGCACATTTTATACATGGACATATAATCCTATCATAATTTCCAACATTTTTTCTAGCCAAGTTGACAAATTTTTGGGCTCCATCTTGAAATTCTTTAGTATATCTACATATAGAAAAGGTTAAAAAAAATAAAACTTTAAATTTAATAGCATAAATTATTTAAATACTGCAATTATGAAATATTGTATTCAAATACAAACCTATTAAGCTTCACCCATTTTTTATCCATCAACGTGCCATCAAGTGCTTGCTTGTAACCTGTTTGATCTGTTGTTTAAATATAAAACACATTTTTTAATTATTTGTCTAGCAAAGAATTAGATTGCTCAATCTAACCAATTCTTTTTCTTACTCTTTTTTTTTTACAAACAGTTACGAATAAAAATAATCAAAATTCTTTTTCAACCCAAACTTGCAAATAAGACATCACGACTATATGACATTATTTAGCAAAAGTACTAGCTCATAAACAAGCATATATACGTATATGATACAACTAAGGTTTTTAAAAGATAAAGATAATCAAACAAGTTATTTGCATGCTACAAAATAAATCATTCAGTATTAAGCATAAAAGAACAAATGATTTCCTATGTGACATGTAACAAAGAATAATAATAATATAAAATTTTGAAAAGTTTGTTTACCATATAAATAGAATCCCAACCAGCAAAAGGAAAATCTTGGCAACTTGGGTAGTCCTACAAGAAGAAAATAAAATATTTATTTTAATTTCACAATTAATAAAAGGAAAAAAATTGGAAGACATCAAATAGCCATTAATAATTACAACGGAAAAAACTAGAAAATAAAAAAACCAAAATTTTAATGCAAAAGTTACACTTTCTTTCCAACTTTTTCCTAAATTTATAAATCAAATTCAATTTCCTTGATCAATGGTACCAAATAGTGATAGATGCAGTCACAGTAGACTCCACTTTGAGTTTTTCACAGCAAGTTAATTTTATTGAAAGACTGATTGTCAAATGTTTGATCACTATCAAACATGCCACACATGGTGGGCCACCCTTAAAGTTGATTCAGCATATTATCAAAGCAAGTAAATAAAACACATTGAATTTTCTTTGACAAAAAATCATGAAATTCATGACCCCTTCATTCATATAACTACTAAATACCAATAAAATGACAGTGATAAGTCGGGTTAATTATCATGAATTTAGTTATGAGGGTGAGAGCCAATTGCTTCATTTTCCCCTTACAAAAAATCAAGATGCAATTTAAGATTAGTTTTACATACAAATTCAAAGGAAACCTCTAGTAATATAGTCTCAAAACACAACAAAATAATAATATGCACATATACAAAAATTTTGAAACAAAAATTATGCTTTTTTTAATATATTTTAATAAAATTATAATTTAATTAATTGAAAGATAAATTAGATTAACTAGATAACACAATAAGAGTAACGCAACTATTCAAACTTATGTCCCAACAGAACGATTTCCAAATCAAATAAAAATAAAATTACATATTAAATAAAAGTTCTTACCTTTCCTTGTCGTTGATGGTACAAATGGTGATAATAGGAATTAAAACGAAGATTGAGGCCAAACCTTTGTGAAATTGCAGAGAGGATGAAATACTAAGGTTAAAAGGGTATACGATTCCAAATAAGAGAGGTAAAATCTGAAAAACTAGGACATTTAGAAGTATCGGTGTTCTAAAAATATGAGATAAAATTGGAAAAAATAAAAAAATTTTGGAAGACTTTGATAACAATCGAATCTCCATAGAGAATTAATGCGGGAGTGTTTTAGAAGAAGAGGGAAATTTGCAAACTATAGAGAAATTAGTAAAGTGTTCTTATTTGTTTGTGGTAAGATTCTCATTTAACAGGATAAGTCAAAGGCCATCTTTTATTATTAATTAATAGCAAATATCACGCGCTATTGAAAATTATTTTTACGGGGATTGATATTTTTATACTATTAAAAATTTATTATCCAGAGCAATCAACGACAATTTTTTAAAAATATGCCGTCTTATTATATAGTCGAATCTTTTAACAGTGAATATTTTAATACCTTCCATCTTTATATATTTTTAACAACATGTAATTGTAATATGTCGTTACAACTCCACCGTAAAAACTCATTTTTGTTGTAGTGAGTTATTGGGTGATTTCCTTCCAAGGTTGCTGTAGTGTGACCACTAGCACCAATATCTTGATGGCTGGGTTGCTGTAACATCATTTCATCTTGAGGTGGTTCTTATGAGGAGTTAAGTTCTAACCTCTTTTTAGTCACATCAACAGGAATGTCAACATTCTTTCCAGATCTTAAGTTGATTACTTTACAATGTTCCTTACCCTCTCTTCTTGGATCTTCTATATTGCTGGGTAAACTTCCCTGAGATCTGCTACTCATTGCTGTGGCGAGCTGTCCAATTTAGTTTTCCAGGTTTTTCAGAGATGACACAACTTAAAAGTAAATTTTAACTCCCAAGTATAAGAGTGTCTTGTTGTATTATAACTCGGTGAGTCCGAGATCGATCCACAAAGAAAAGATTTAATTAGTTTATTTTATTTTATCTAAAAATTGAAATTAAAACTTGAATATAAACAATTTAATTTAAATGAAACTATGGAATTGAACTAGTTAGGGTTATGGATCCACTCTTAAAAATAAATAAAACTTAATAAATTCTTTTTGCCAATTTGTTTTAGATTTATTACTCAAAAGATTAATTATACAAATTATTATTATTTTCCCTTTAATTTTATGATGGATTAAGTATTTATTGTGCCAAAATTTAATTTGTCTACAATAAGTCAAAATACCATTTCACCATGCCTTATATTAAGATCTTAAGAATTTATTGTGCCAAATTCATTTGTTTGTCTACAATAAATCAAATTTTCAAAATATAAAACATGTATAAAATTAAATAGAAAATAATTTAATTTATAAAATTAAACATAGAATTTGATTAAATCATATTTATTTCTTAAGAGTTTCACCTTCCCCTAACTAATATTATTTAGTTAAGCATAATTAAAATAAAAAGAAGTAGTAAAATTGAATTACTTATAATTAAAAGAAATAAAAACAACTAAAATTGGAAATAAAACTAATTTTATTAATGAAAATAATTATACAAAATATTAAAAACACACCTGGAAATCAAGATTACAAGGAGATGGAGAGAATTTGAGAAGAAGAGAGTTGTAGAGAGATGATTAAAACATAAAAATGAGGCCCTATTTATAGAAAAATAAATTCATAATCCAGTGCTTTGCGGTCCATCATAGGCTTCATGCATGTGCTCCTCACAACCCTTAGATCAAGATCCAATGGCTGGTCAAACTTCAAAAGTCAACATCACACATGGCATCATTTGACTCGTCCGATTTGCCCAAAGAACGGTTGAGATTTGGCGGGTTAATGGGTGGATCGGGTCGACCCGAATACACAGATTCGGATCCTCCAACTTGCTTCACCAACCATTGCCACGTGGCACAATCATGGCCATTGAATCATGAACGGTTGAGATTTAGTCAAGATTGCCAGTTATCCCATGCACTCATATCTATTGTAAGCTTATTTCATCATCCAATCAGTGCTCGGTCAACAGGAAAAGTCAACTTTTTTTACACAAGCCCAATTTTAAGCCGATCTTGATTGATCTTAAGGTTTTCGGACCTCCGGAATCCAAATTTGACCTCCGTTTATCTGTTTGGAGCCTCGAAGTACGTTAAATTAATAATTTTCCTAATAAACACATAAAAATACACAAAATTAAATATATTTAAAACATAATTAATAATTCATAATATATTACATAAACACAAATATAAATTATAACATAAGCATAAAATAACATATTATCGCTTGATAATTAAACAATTTTTAATACTAATCACACGCCCCAACCAGCTTATTGCTAGCCCTCTAGCAATTAAAGCGTTATATTAAGATTTATAAAATTCACATGCAAGTTAATAGTTGTTCATCTATCCTCTAAATTACCAAATAAATGAACTCTCCCAAATTCCTTTACCACATTGATGTTCACTCATTATCCAGAATATCATCAAACCTTCTTTTGTGCTCAAGTAATTAACACAATACTTATGGGGCTTCATTAAAAGAAAAACAACATTTTCGTTCTAAAATTCATTAGAAATTATATCTTTAGGCAATAGATTATTCACACTTTTTTTTATATATTACATTTCTAACCCGTGTAGCGAGCTTTAGGTCAGTGACTCCCAGACCAGTTGGCCTTAGGGCACTAGGTGTTGAAGCACCCCTACGGACTTAATTACTCGGGTTTCTAATAAAAAACAATATATCTATTACCCATGTAGCGAGCTTTAGGCCAGTGACTCCCAGACCAGTTGACCTTAGGACACTAGGTGTTGAAACACCCCTACGGACTTAATTACTCGGGTTCTAGATATAGAAAAATTAAAAACAATTTTTTTTCTACTTTTTTTTTAGAAATATACACTTTCTACTACCTTAGATACTTTTCCTAATAAATCAAAAGAACTAAATGCTGTAAAATTTTAACTTACAACCCACTAGTATGTGTCATAATGTGTGTGTGAAGAATGATTCAATAATACCTGTTAAATGAGTAAACAATTAAATAACTTAATAACCAAGTGGAGAGTTCACAAATTTGAGTAATTCAAAGAAAAGGGAACAAAAACAACTTACTATGAATCTCAAAATCAAAATATAATACAACAAGACTATTAGGATGCGTCTTAAAAGTCGTGACTCTTTACACGGCCATCCTAGACAAAAAACTTTTTTTTTTTTTTGGCAAAGAAAAGAAAAGAGAAAAAACAACACACATATTTAAAACATACGTCAATTATCCCCACCCCACAACATAATCTAAACATTATCCTAACATTTTATAATTTTACAGATATGTAAAAAAAATAATAATAATAAATAAAAATAAAAGAGAATAATAAAAGAAGAAGAAGAGGAGATCTCACCTGAACTTGATGCAGAAGCTTAAAAGTAGATAACAAAGATGAAGAAAAAGTCAATTTTTTTGTTTTTTTTTTTAACAACACCCTTAAGATTAAGAAGATGCGTTTCTAGAGAGACTACATTCTCTATATCCTGCCATCTTCGACTCAAATTTGTCCTAAGTTAGTATTTACAAAAAAAAAAATTTGTTATTGTTTTTTTTTTTTTTGTAAACACATAACCAGGACTAAGACATTCCACAATTATCAACTATTCCCTCCCCCCAACCTGAAAAAGTCATTGTCCTCAATATTTTAAAAGGAAAGAGAAAGAGTGTAGAAGACATCACATGAACACTACAACAGAAAATATTTACAAACAGAGAGTTAAATCTAAATCGCACTTCTTATTACTGCTACTGTTACCGTTACCATCATTAGTCGACCAATTCAGTGCAACAGTCTGTGGATCTGGCTCTGGTGTATAAGCTTGTAAAGATCAAGTAACTCATTAGCAGTAGAAGCAGAGATAAAGAGCTTTTTTACAGAATGTGGAACAAAATGATTCTTTATTGCATGGTTAATAAAAGTTAGCAAGCCGTCATAAAAATTATTAACATTTAACAAACCGATGGGTTTTTGATGAATGTTCCAGTGGGCCCAAGATGCAAATGTAATTAGTGCCTCAAAAGTTGCAAGATCTCCTGGCAAGAAAATAAAAGCATCAGCATGATTCATCATTTCAGATATTCTCTCTTGCATACTTGATACCACTAATTCTTCTCCAATTGGTGGGCCAGACATGCACACTAGCGGTTTCATGGGTTTTGGGATAATGCCGAGTACTTGGCTTCCTCTGGTAAAAACAGCTTCTGAGACAAGTCTTGATAACCCTCGTTCACCTCCTCCATATACAAGATGCAGTTTCCTCTCTGCTATGACACGACTAAGATCTACAGCTGCCTGAACGAACTCTTTGTACTTTCCATAGTGAAACCCAGAAAGCACACAAATATTTTGGAATTGTTTACTCAAAGATGCTGCCATTGGACTAATTTTTCAAAAACAAGTTGTGAGTGTTTGAAAAATAAGCTCATATTTAAAGATCTTGGTGACATAAATAATGAGAAACAGCTGTAAATGGGTTGGCATATTTGTCAAATGACGAGGAAAGCTCGCGGCTCAATAATTCAAAAACAAACAGTAAAAAAAAGTAATGATTAGAAAAAGCAAACAGTAAAAGAAACCAAATAAATACAAAATCACATCGCTAAATGCAATAATGCAAATGATAAAATAACAGTAAAGTAAAATAACCGTGAAGTGAAAGGATATTTACTGGTAGTTGTGATTGTGGCTCACATCTTCCTCTGGTTTTACGTCCAGTAACGGCTTGAACGCCCTCTATGGGTCGAGGATCGGCCTCCCATCCAGTTTTCTTATAAATTGGCAAACAGGGTCTTTTTAAGTCAGATTCCCAAGACTTAACTGTGCACTTTGTTTTTGGAATAGTATCCACAAATTGTAAATCTCACGTTGCACAATTCCGCTTCGATACGTCTAAAGAGATCGTACGATATCATCCAACGATTCTTTACTCATGCCTTCTTTAATTAATTTAATTTTATCTTCACGAGTATCAAAAACCATTCCTAAAGATTTACAATCCGGTCATTTGCAACCAAGTCTTACACAGTTATGACATTTTGAGCCAAGTCATTTAGCTCTCATTTTCTTAGCAAACGTACTTTTACCAAAACTAGGCATGTAAGAAACAAATTGACCAGAAAACTCACCTGCTAATCGGACCTTTGCTTCAATTAACCAACGAATGTTAGAAGGAATGCCATTGATCATTAACAAACGCAGTCATTCACAACGAGCTTTGTAAATTTTCCTAAGGGCATTCTGAGGGAGAGAGGGAAAATGATTATGGAGTTTATGTTGTATTTCTTCCATGTTTGATTTTGGGGTTTCAGTTATTGTGGGAAACTGAAGATACCGACTTAAGAAGGCACGGTGTACCATTATCCGCCATTTATACGGGAAAATAAATCAAAACACACCAAAATCAAATCTGCAAAATCAAATCAAGCGTGAAAGCGAACAAAAAAAAAGCACACAATATAAAAGGAAAATGAACTTACATTCGTCCTCTCATTGAGTTAACTTCAAGCTCCATTTGAAATTCATATATGCCACTCTCTACTGTTCTGAGTTGTCCCTCTAGATCCTCAACATAGGACATGAATTCTGGTGGTTGCAGATCCCAAAGTGGATGTGATTTACAACTTTGTATCAGGCCTCTTAAGTGAAATTTTATACGCCGAAATCTTTTAAGCTGTGCGAACAGGTATTTTCTCATTGAGGTGCTCATGATGTAAAATGAAAATTGATGAGAGAATGTACAACTGTCAAACAAATACGCTTACACAAGAAAAACAATGTTAAAAAAAAACTATGTACAGTGCATCAATCTAAAGAAAAAAAATCAAGCAATGAAACGGTAAAATAATAGTAAAACAAAAAAAAATCATTAAAGACTTAATCAAGAACTGGTGGGTCATCCAAATTAATTTCGGTGTCCTCGTCACGTGGGTGATGTTCCAGATATGGTTTTAATCTTTGACTATTAACTTTAAATGTGACACCGTTATTTGGATTCTCAATTTCTATGGCCCCATATGAATATACATTTTTTACAACAAATGGGCCACTCCATTTTGACTTTAACTTTCTTGGAAATAAATGAAGACGAGAATTATAAAGCAACACTTTTTGACCAATCTCAAATGTTTTTCGAAAAATTCTTTTATCATGAAATGCTTTTGTTCTTGCCTTAATAATTCTTGAATTTTCATATGCATCATTCCTTAATTCCTCAAGTTCATTCAATTGCAATTTTCGCACATTACCAGCATCATCCAAATTTGAATTAAAAGCTTTAATAGCCCAAAGTGATTTATGTTCAAGTTCAACAGGTAAATGACAAGGTTTACCATAAATTAACCGATAGGGTGACATTCCTAATGATGTTTTAAATGTAGTGCGGTAAGCCCAAAGTGCATCATTAAGTCTAAGAGACCAATCTTTTCGGTTTGGGTTAACCGTTTTTTCCAAAATTTGTTTTATCTCCCTATTTGCTAATTCAACTTGACCATTTGTTTGAGGATGATAAGGGGTAGCAATTTTATGTGTAATTTCATATTTCTTCATTAAAGACTCAAATGACTTATTACAAAAATGCTTACCTCCATCACTGATAATGGCTCGAGGGATTCCAAATCGACTTAAAATGTTTTCTCTTAAAAATTTAATCACAGTTTTACTGTCATTATTTCGACAAGAAATTGCTTCAATCCATTTTGAGACATAATCAACTGCAACTAATATATACACAAATCCAAAAGATGATGGAAATGGACCCATGAAATCAATTCCCCAACAGTCAAATATTTCAATTTCAAGTATGGGATTTAAGGGCATCATGTTTCTTTTTGTAATTGATCCCAATTTTTGACATTTTTCACAACTTTTGCAAAATTCATATGTGTCTTTAAACATGGTAGGCCAATAAAATTCACACTGTAAAATTTTAGCAGTAGTTTTTCTTGAAGAAAAGTGACCACCACATGCTTCAGAATGACAAAAATTAATGACACTACTTACCTCATTATCAAGAATACATCGCCGAAAAATTTGATCTGGGCAATATTTGAACAAATAAGGATCATCCCAATAAAATTTCTTTACTTCAACAAAAAATTTCTTCTTCTCTTGAGCATTCCATTGCAAAGGCATTTTACCTGTAACAAGAAAATTAACAATATTAGCATACCATGGCATTGAAGTAACAGAAAATAAAAATTCATCAGGGAAAGAATCATTTATGGGTGTTATATCATTGCAGAATTCGGATGTGAGTCTTGATAGATGATCAGCAACAACATTTTCAGCACCCTTTTTATCTTTGATGGTAAGGTCAAATTCTTGTAGTAACAAAATCCAACGAATTAGTCTCGGTTTGGCATCCTGTTTACTCATCAAATATCTCACAGCAGCATGGTCAGTAAACACAACAGATTTAGAGCCAAGCAAATATAAACGGAATTTGTTTAATGCAAATACCACAGCAAGTAATTCTTTTTCAGTTATAGAATAATTCATTTGAGTACGATCCAAAGTCTTACTTGCATAATAAATCACAAAAGGCTTACCATCCCTTCTTTGTCCTAAAACAGCACTAACAACAAAATCACTTGCATCACACATTAATTCAAATGGCAAAGACCAATCAGGAGATTGCATAATAAGTGCAGATGTTAAAAGACAAATTATTTTTTCAAAAGATTTTTGGCAATCATCATTCCATTCAAACGGTGCATCTTTTAATAAGAGATTACAGAGTGGTTTAGATATGGCACTAAAGTTTTTTATAAGCCTCATATAAAATCCTGCATGTCCTAAAAAGGATCGCACATCTCTAACTGTTTTTGGTTGTGGCAATTTAGATATGACTTCAATTTTTGCTTTGTCAACTTCAATTCCTTTAATAGAAACAACATGACCCAAAACAATTCCAGAAGTTACCATGTAGTGACATTTTTCCCAATTCAACACGAGTTCTTTTTCAACACATCTTTTTAAAACTTTCTCCAAATTATCAAGGCAATCATCAAAAGAATTCCCAAACACAGTCAAATCATCCATAAAGACCTCTAAACAATGTTCAACCATATCACAAAAAATGCTTAACATACATCTTTGAAATGTTACAGGAGCATTACAAAGCCCGAATGGCATTCTTTTAAATGCAAATGTTTCAAAAGGACATGTGAATGTGGTCTTTTCTTGGTCCTCAAGTGCTATAGGAATTTGATAATAACCTGAATATCCATCTAAAAAACAGTAGTAGGGATGTCCTGCTACTCTTTCTAAAATTTGGTCAATGAATGGTAATGGAAAATGATCTTTTCTAGTGGCTTCATTTAATTTTCTATAATCAATGCACATGCGCCAACTAGATATAATTCGTGTTGGAATTAATTCACCTTTTTCATTTTTAACAATAGTGATTCTAGATTTTTTAGGCACTACTTGTGTAGGACTTACCCACTTACTATCAGAAATAGGGTAGATAATTCCCACATCAAGTAATTTAAGGACTTCTGTTTTGACTACCTCTTTCATGTGTGGGTTTAATCTTCTTTGAGGTTGTTGACATATTTTAGCATTTTCTTCCAAATTAATTCTATGTGCACAGATTAAGGGATTAATGCCTTTAATGTCAATTAAAGTCCATCCTATTGCATTTTTATGCTTTTTAAGAACATTTAGTAACTTACCTTCTTGGTCGCTTGTTAAAGTAGAAGAAATCACAACAGGATAAGTTTGTTCTTCTCCAAGAAAAGCATATTTCAATCCTCCAGGCAAAGGTTTCAATTCCATTTTAGGTGCTTCTTGTTGTTCTGTCTTTTCAATACTTCCAAGCTCCTCAAATTTTGGCTCGTCATCATAGTTTTACGAAGTCTGCATAGAATCAAGCAACGAATTTATATTAGAAATATCAAGTTCAAGTTGCTTATTTGACTCAATTGAATTAACTAAACAAACATTAGAAAGTTCAGAAAAATCCCCTTTTTGAATATTTTCCTCGATACAAGATTCAAACAATTCCTTTTATTCATCAGTATCATCTTCATTCTCATTTTCTTCATTAGGTTGCCTGCACATGTTGAAAACATTCAATTCCAAAGTCATATTCCCAAAGGATAAATTCATTAAACCATTCCTACAATTAATCAAAGCATTAGCAGTTGCTAAAAATGGTCGACCTAAAATTACAGGAATTGGTTTGTAATTATTCACAACAGGTTCAGTTTTCAAGACAATAAAATCCACAGGATAAATAAATTTATCAACTTGTACTAAAACATCTTCCACTATTCCTTTTGGTACTTTAACTGATCTATCGGCAAGCAAAAATGTAGTTGAAGTTGATTTTAACTCACCAAGATTAAGTTGAAGATAAACTAAATATGGAAGCAAATTAACACTAGCACCAAGATCTAGTAAAACATGCTCAATTCTGTGGTTACCAATAATACAAGAAATGGTAGGACAACCAGGATCTTTATATTTCAACTTATTATTAGTAGAAAGAATTGTACTTACCTGTTCGGCCATGAAAGCACTCTTTCTTACCTTCAATTTCCTCTTAACAGCGCACAAGTCCTTTAAAAATTTGGCATATGAAGGAACCTGCTTGATTGCATCTAATAGAGGAATGTTAACTTTCACTTGCTTAAAGATTTCATAAATTTCAGAAGAGTGGTTTGATTTCTTTGGTTTATTCAATGCATGCGGAAATGGTGGTTCAGGTGGAACACTAGTTATTTCTTCACTAGGTGTAAGTTCATTTAGTCCTTCCTTACCCTTTGAATTTTCATCATTTTCATAAGGTTCAGGCATAGGTCTATCAACAACCTTACCACTACGAAGAGTTATAACTGACTTGACTTGGTCTGTGGGTGGATTTTGTTGAATTTTAGGATTTGGTTGTGGTTGGGCTGGAAATTTTCCTTTTTCTTGAATGGTGAGTGCAAAAGCAATTTTAGCAAGCGTATCTTTCAAATCAGAAAAAGTTTGTGCATTTTGATTATTAATAGCATCTTGCTTTCTGATGAATGAATGCATTGTGTCTTCCAGATTTTTCCAGGGTGGTGGAACATATGGTGCATAAGG
Organism: Citrus x clementina; assembly: GCF_000493195.1. Classification (NCBI taxonomy): domain Eukaryota; kingdom Viridiplantae; phylum Streptophyta; class Magnoliopsida; order Sapindales; family Rutaceae; genus Citrus; species Citrus x clementina. The sequence continues at coordinate 26,397,280 of NW_006262339.1, forward strand.
CTGAGGATTTTGAAATTTTTGTGGAGGTGGTGCTTGTGAAGATTGTGCATTATTATTATTCCTCCAACTGAAATTCGGATGATTTCTCCAACCAGGATTATAAGTCTGTGAATATGGGTTTAGTTTATTGAAAGTGTTAATGACATTAGCTTGATCATTTAGACATTCTTTAAGTGCAGGCAAAGTGGGACACTCTTGAGTGAAATGATCATTCGAATTACATATGTTACATGCAATTTCTTGAACAGATTTTACTTGATCACTCTTTTCATGCTCCAAAGCTTCAACTTTCCTAACTAGGGATGCAAATTTTGCTTGTAAATGATGATCTTCCCTAAGGTTATGGATTCCTCCACTAGATGGAGATGATTGTTGCTTATTTGTCAATTCAAAAGTTCCAACAGTATCCCAATGTTGTGCTTAATTGGTCAAGGTAATCTAGTGCATCTTCAGGATTTTTATCCCTAAATTCACCATTACACATCATTTCAACAACCTGTCTACTTTGGGGTATTAAGCCCTCGTAGAAATAAGTGACCAATCGCCAAGTTTCAAAACCATGATGTGGGCATATGTTAAGCAACTCTTTAAACCTATCCCAACATTGGTATAATGTTTCTCCATTTTTTTGAGTGAAAGAAGTGATTTTCCTTTTAAAAGAATTTGTTCTATGAGGTGGAAAGAATTTTTTCAAAAACTGTTCTTGCATGTTATTCCAAGTTCTTACTGATCCAGATCTAAGGTTTTCTAGCCAAGTTTTAGCTTTATCTTTTAATGAAAAAGGAAAAAAGCTTTAATCTAATTATGTTCATGCTACAATTTTGGTCCGTGTATGTATTACAAACTTCCTCAAAATCTCTTAGATGCAAGTACGGATTCTCAGATTCTAAACCATGAAATGTTGGTAAAATTTGGATAATACCTGGTTTAAAGTTGAATCGAGATGCTTCTGGAGGAAATACTATACACGACGGTGCTCCGGTTCTGGTTGGATTCATGTAGTCTCTCAGAGTCCTTGGTTGATTCTGATCATGCCCATGTTGAGATTGGTTGTCTCCCTGATCAATTTGAGGATTAAGTTCACCCAAAACATTTTCGCCTTCATTCTCATCCATGATTGGTGGTGGAGATTGAGATCTACGAATTAACCTGCCACTTGAAGATCGAGACCAATGTCTCATGCAAGGGTTATGTTATAAAGATAATATTTACACAAATTGATAACAAAATAAAATAAAAAAATAAATAAGCAAATAATATAAGTATACAAAAGAAAATTAAATAACAATTTTGGTGGTTGAACCCACCAATTAACAATAAATTAAGTATAAAATAAATGCAAAAGAAAGAAAAAGAAAAAGAAAGAAAAATGGTGGTTGAACCCACCAACAAAGTAAAAAATAAATAAATAAATAAATGCAAAATAAAAAAAATGGTGGTTGAACCCACCAATAAAGCAAAAACAAATAAATAAATACGAAATAAAATAAATACAGAAAATTAAATAACTGAAATTAAATAAAAGTTAGCAGTTAGCAGTTAGTAAGTTAAGAGTTAGTAATTAGAGTTAGTAGTTAAAGTTAGTTTGGTCCAAAATAAGTCCAAATATGTCCAAAGCATGTCCAAATATGTCCAAGTCTTGATTATGTTGAGGAATTTCGTCTAGGGATTCTATTGCAAATTATTTTTAATTTTATGGTCAAACTGTAATTTTTAGAAGTTTAGAATTAGCAATTTGGGATGAAACCAAATAAAAAACTTTTCCCCGGCAACGGCGCCAAAAACTTGACACAACTTAAAAGTAAATTTTAACTCCCAAGTATAAGAGTATCTTGTTGTATTATAACTCGGTGAGTCCGAGGTCGATCCACAGAGAAAAGATTTAATTAGTTTATTTTATTTTATCTAAAAATTGAAATTAAAACTTGAATATAAACAACTTAATTTAAATGAAACTATGGAATTGAACTAGTTAGGGTTATGGATCCACTCTTAAAAATAAATAAAACTTAATAAATTCTTTTTGCCAATTTGTTTTAGATTTATTACTCAAAAGATTAATTATACAAATTATTATTATTTTCCCTTTAATTTTATGATGGATCAAGTATTTATTGTGCCAAAATTTAATTTGTCTACAATAAGTCAAAATACCATTTCACCATGCCTTATATTAAGATCTTAAGAATTTATTGTGCCAAATTCATTTGTTTGTCTACAATAAATCAAATTTTCAAAATATAAAACATGTATAAAATTAAATAGAAAATAATTTAATTTATAAAATTAAACATAGAATTTGATTAAATCATATTTATTTCTTAAGAGTTTCACCTTCCCCTAACTAATATTATTTAATGAAAATAATTATACAAAATATTAAAAACACACCTGGAAATCAAGATTACAAGGAGATGGAAAGAATTTGAGAAGAAGAGAGTTGTAGAGAAATGATTAAAACATAAAAATGAGGCCCTATTTATAGAAAAATAAATTCATAATCCAGTGCTTTGCGGTCCATCATAGGCTTCATGCATGTGCTCTTCACAACCCTTAGATCAAGATCCAATGGCTGGTCAAACTTCAAAAGTCAACATCACACATGGCATCATTTGATTCGTCCGATTTGCCCAAAGAACGGTTGAGATTTGGCGGGTTAATGGGTGGATCGGGTCGACCCGAATACACAGATTCGGATCCTCCAACTTGCTTCACCAACCATTGCCACGTGGCACAATCATGGCCATTGAATCATGAACGGTTGAGATTTAGTCAAGATTGCCAGTTATCCCATGCACTCATATCTATTGTAAGCTTATTTCATCATCCAATCAGTGCTCGGTCAACAGGAAAAGTCAACTTTTTTTACACAATCCTAATTTTAAGCCGATCTTGACTGATCTTAAGGTTTTCGGACCTCCGGAATCCAAATTTGACCTCCGTTTATCTGTTTGGAGCCTCGAAGTACGTTAAATTAATAATTTTCCTAATAAACACATAAAAATACACAAAATTAAATATATTTAAAACATAATTCATAATTCATAATATATTACATAAACACAAATATAAATTATAACATAAGCATAAAATAACATATTATCGCTTGATAATAAATAATTTTTAATACTAATCAAGAGATATAGCTTGACTTTGCACAATTGCTTCATTCTTCACAATATATTCCTTAATAAGTGTTTCCAGTGAGGTTATTTGATCATGGCTAGTGTGCTTGTGCCCTTGATTCTGCTGATGAAAATTAGGTGGCTGATGTTGAGTGTTAGAAAGTGTATATTTATAAAGAAGAAAATCGTCATTTTACATTTCAAGTCTTACTAACACTTCTATTTTTATGTATTTTAGTCTTTTGTAATTTAATTATGTGTGTTTTATTTTAATTAAGTATTTTATGTATTTTAAGGGCATCATGGTCATTTTACAATGAAAGAGAGTTCAGACAATAAAATGGACATCGCTTTTGAACTAAGGACAGTCGAAAATCTTAGGAGGAGCATAAAAGGAAAAATGGCACTGTTCACATGTACAGTATTGTCTACGTTACTGTTCACGACACTATTCACATAAACGGATCAATGACGTGGCATTGACCGATGATGTGGTATTGACTGATGAGGTGTCACGATCCTATTGGACTAAAATTCTTCCGTACTGTTGATCGGTGACGTGGCAGTATATTAGTGGACCAAAAATCTCGCGTACGGTACATGCATATACATAGGATTATTTTCAACCAAACCGCGTCATTGTTCAAACCGCGTGGTCAAATCGTGTTACTATTCAAACCGCGTACTGTTGACTGATGATGTGGCGCAATCCTGAGCGTCCGAAATATTTTTAATCTAATGGCCATGATTTACTCAATGTATCTATAAACAAGGGGCTCTCCCCCCCTAATTTGGCATTGCTGAATCCATTTTTGGGCTCCATTTTCTGTAAGTCTTTTTCCATCTTGTATTTTTTATGTATTTTAATAAATTCTCATTTTGCCCCTAGTTCAATTATGAGTAGCTAATTTCCTTTCAAGCTTGGGTTGAAGGTGAAGTCTCAACATGTGCCATGGGCTTTATTTAGTGAATTAACTTTCTCTTCCCCTCTAATTATTATGGATGTTTTGACTTTTTGTCGACAAATAGTAATAATCTTGTCTAGATACCGCCCTGATTTCACCGACTCTCTAGTACAAGACTATTATTATTTAACACAATAAGCCCTTAGCACCATATTAATTAGAGTGAGGTTCATGAGGTGTGAAAACCCCCCTCATGATTTAATTGGCATTAATAAGGAATATTTAGCCCATGGAGCATGTTGATGCAGATCCAAATACCCAAGTGCCTCAATTTCAATAGATTTCTCTTCAATTTATTCTCGCCATTTTCATTCAAGTTTTAGGATAGTCCAAATCATTTTCACCACAAATCCAACCACTTACATAGAAAATTAATTCTATACGTAATTAAAATCCACCTCCTTGTGGGATCGACACTCGTCACCATAATCTATTTTACAATAGATTCGTGCACTTGCGAGTTCAATAAAATTTGCACAGAAAGTTTTTGGCGCCGTTGCCGGGGAGGTAAGTCATTTTAATTTGTAGAATTAATTTTTTTTAAATAATTTCTTTTAGTTATTTTCTTGTAATTTTTTTATTTAAGAAAAAAGAAAAAAGAAAAAAAAAGTGAATCTGCATTTAGAGATAAGAATTTATTTTCTTTTTCTCTTCTTTAAAAATTCTATAATTTAATTTTCAAGATATTTTTCTCTTTGTAATTTTTTGTTTATCTTATTAATTTATTTTTAGTCAATTTATTTCACGTATTTTTTTAGTGTGTTTTTATAGAAATGTTTTAACAGCGTGATAAGGTTAGTACCACAATTTCTCCTTCTTCTTTATTTTTATTTATTTTGTTCCTATTTTTTGTGTTCTTTGCATGCATGGTTGAAGGTCATTATTACCTAATCTTGAACCTATAGACCTTGAACTTGAAAACACACTTCACACACACAAACACGTTGTAATTAAAGATAAAAGTGAAAAAGATTTGCAACAACAACAAGCACCACAGAAGAGGCCATTTAAGAACTACTTTAGTCCCTTAGCTAATTTGAGCACATCATGCATAAGATACCCAAATGTAGCTGCTAGGAGTTTTGAGTTAAAACCTAGTGTGCTAAATTGTCTCCCAACATTCTATGGCCTAGAAAATGAGGACCCATATAATTATTTGAATGATTTTCATGCTATTTGTCAAATTTTTAAATATGAAATTTTTTCAGACGATGATGTTAAACTTAGACTATTCCCATTTTCTTTAAAGGATCGAGCTCGTTCATGGCTCAATACATTGCCTGCTAATAGTATTACATCATGGGAACAAATGGTAATGAAATTTTTGAATAAATACTTCCTAGTGCATAAAACCAATGCTATTCGTAGGGAAATCTCGGAGTTTACCCAGAGAGACGACGAGCCGTTTTTCAAAATATGGGAGCAATTCCATGGGCTACTCTTGAAGTGTCCACATCATGGGTATGAGAAATGACACCAATGCCAATCCTTTTTGGAGAGATTATTGCCACATGTGCAAAAGTGGCTAATGGCAACAAGTGGAGGAGAGCTAATGTCAAAACGTGCATCAGACATTTAGGAATGCTTCCAGTGACAAGCAGATAATTCCCAACAATGGAGTCGATCAGTCAGGAATACTAAAAGAATTAAAGGAGTGAATGAGGTTCACATTGGCGAGTCAAGTTTAGAAATTAAAGAAGTCAAAGCGATAATTGAAGGCCTCTCTCGACAAATAGTATCGTTATCGACTGCTAAATCAACAGAGCCAAATGACCATGACTCATATTTAGATCAATCCAATGCCATAGGTGTAATGAGAAAACCATCTAATTACAACCCATACTCCAACACATATAACCCTGGATGGAGAGACCACCTAAATTTTTCATGGTCTCAAGGATTCCAATAGAATGGACCAGCAGCTCCAGCTCCACCAATGCAACCAATTCCTCAAATTCCTCAAGGCCTTCAGCCACCATTTAGACCATACAATTAGAACCAGAACTACTCTAAACCCAGACCATGAGAGGATACATTCCAGAATTTCAAGAATGTTACTCACTCCATATCGAGCAACAGAACTGCACCATTACTGAACTACGAAATGAGATGAGAGCAGGCTTCAACTCACAAGCCCAATCAGTTTCAAGCCTCGAGAAAATGGCAGGACAACTTGCTTCTTCAGTTCAAACTTTGGCAATGACTGTTGAGAAAGGTAAATTTTCAAGTCAACCAGTGTTTAATCCTAAAGGAGTGCGTGAAGAAAGTACCAGTTCACCACAGCAGCATGGAGAGGTCAAAGCAGTCATGACCTTGCGAAAAGGAAAAGAAGTCGACAACAAAGTAGAGATGCCGGTGACAAAAGAAAATTAAATTGTACCTGTGAATGTTAAGGACTCACCATCAGAAGAGAAAGAAGAAACTAGCCCACGAGAATATGTTTCCAAAGCTCTATTTTCTCAGAGGTTAGCTAAAGAAAAGAAAGAAAAATCCACAGGTGAGATTTTTGAGATCTTCAAACAGGTAAGTATTAACATCCCTTTACTTGATGCTATAAAACAAGTTCCATCTTATGCCAAGTTTCTTAAAGACATTTGTACTAAAAAGAGAAACATTCACGTTCAAAAGAGGGTTTTTTTAACAGAAAATGTTAGTTCTATACTCCAACACAAAATTTCCCTAAAATTCAAAGACCCAGGCTCTCCCACTATCTAATGTTGTATAGGGAACCACACAATTGATAATGCTTTGTTGGATTTAGGAGCTAATGTAAATTTGTTGCCTTATTCAGTATTTGTAAAACTTGGACTGAGAGAATTACACCCAACTCCAGTGGTGTTACAGCTTGCAGATCGATCCACGAAAATGCCACGTGGTATTGTGGAGGACGTGCTTATCCCGAAAGACAAGTTTTATTTTCTTGTTGATTTCATTGTAATTGACACTCAACCAATCCAGGATTCAAGAAAGCACATCCCCATTATCCTATGCCGACCTTTCTTGGCAACTGCTGATGCTTATATTCAATGCAGGATTGGAAATATGAAGTTGTCCTTTGGCAACATGACTATGGAGCTAAACATTTTCAACATTGCTAAACAACCTCACAATGCAGATGATGGAATTGTTGATGCGGATTTACTTGAAGCATTAGTTGATGACACTTTTCTTTCAAACCTTAGTGATGATCCTTTACAAACATGTTTAACTCACTTTGGTTTGGATTTTGATATTGACAGATCGGTCGATGAGGTCAACGCCCTACTTAACTCAGCACCATCCATGGACACTAATAAATGGAAGTTAAGAGTTGAACAACTATCACCATCAGAGAAGAAACTCATTCCATCATCAGAATCACCACCAAAACTCGAGCTTGAACCATTACCCACCACATTGGAATATGCGTTTTTGGGAGAAGAAAGCTTTCTACTGGTAATCATTTCATCATCCTTAAACGACGAACAAAAAGGTAAGTTGGATGTTTTAAAAGAGCATAAAGGAGCATTAGGATGGACCATAGCAGACAACAAAGGTATAAACCCAGTAGACTGCATACATTACATTTACCTTGATGAAAATGCTAAACCTACTAGAGAAGTACAACGTCGGTTAAATCCTAACATGAAAGAAGTTGTTACAACTGAAGTCCTTAAGCTATTAGATGTAGGTATCATTTACCTAATTTTTGATAGTTCATGGGTCAGTCCTGTACAAGTTGTCCCTAAAAAGTCAGGAGTCACAGTAGTTACGAATGCTGATAATGAATTGATACCCACTAGAGTGACTACATGATGGCGTATATGCATTGATTATAGAAAGTTGAATTATGTCACACGTAAAGACCATTTTCCTTTACCATTTATCGATCAAATGCTTGATAGATTGGCAGGCCATGAATTTTATTATTTTCTAGATGGCTACTCAGGATATAATCAGATTTCTATAGCACCAAAAGATTAAGAGAAAATCACTTTCACTTGCCCTTTTGGCACTTTTGCATATAGGAGGATGCCATTTGGATTATGTAATGCACCTGCTACATTTCAATAATGCATGTTAAGCATTTTTTCTAAAATGGTTGAACAATTCCTTGAAGTCTTTATGGATGATTTTTATGTCTTTGTTGACTCGTTTAATCAATGTTTACATCATCTAACACTAATTTTGCAGAGATGTATCGAGAAGAACTTAGTCTTAAATTAGGAGAAGTGTCATTTTATAGTAAAACAAGGTATTGTTCTCGGTCACATCATTTCGAGCAAAGGTATTGAGGTTGGCAAAGCCAAGGTGGATCTCATTTCTAATCTTTCTCAACCCAAAACAGTCAGAGAAATAAGATATTTCCTTGGGCATGCTGGTTTTTATAGACGTTTCATTAAAGATTTTAGCAAAGTTTCTAGACCCTTATGCAATCTACTTGCTAAAGATGTACCTTTTGTCTTTAATGATTCATGTCTTGTCGCATTTGAAAAACTAAAGCAATTGTTGACACCATCACCCATCATTCAGCCCCCAAACTGGAGCTTACCATTTGAACTCATGTGTGATGCATTTGATTATGTAGTAGGAGCAGTGTTAGGACAAAGAGTTGATCGAATTCCCCATGTTATTTACTATGCTAGTATGACGTTGACTGATGCACAGTTGAACTATTCAACTACTGAAAAAGAAATGTTAGCAGTAGTGTTTGCATTAGAAAAATTTCGATCTTATCTCATTGGTTATAAAATAATTATATTCACAGATCATGCTGCTCTTAAATATCTTCTCACAAAGAAAGATGAAAAGCTAGATTAATTTGTTGGGTGTTACTTTTACAGGAATTCGACTTGGAATTTAAAGATAAGAAAGGCACAAAGAATGTTGTGGCTGACCATCTCTCTCGTCTTCATTTTGACACAATTACAGAGTCATTAACATTGAATGAGTCATTTCCAGATGAACAATTGATGAGTGTGGAAGTATTACCATTGTATGCTGACATCGTGAATTATCTTGTTACAGGTCAACTTCCAGATCATTAGACCAAGCAAGACAAAGCCAATTTTTTTGCAGAAATAAAGAATTTCTTTTGGGATGACCCTTATTTGTTCAAGTATTGTGCAGATCAAATTATTAGATGATGTGTCCTAGAAAATAAAATTCAAAATATTCTTTCATTCTGCCATGAACAAGCTTGTGAAGGCCATTTCAGTGCTAAGAAAATAACGACTAAAGTTTTACAATGTGGTTCTATTGGCCAACTATATTTCGAAACGCTTACACTTTCTATTCTTCATGTGATAGGTGTCAACGAATGGGGAGCATTACACGAAGGAACATGATGCCACTAAATCTAAATTTAGTAGTTGAGATTTTTTACGTATGGGGTATCGACTTAATGAGACTTTTTCCCCTTTCTTTTGGCCATCAATACATATTAGTTGTTGTTGACTACGTATCGAAATGGGTAGAAGCAAGTCCATGTAGAACCAATGATCACAAGGTGGTGATAGGATTTTTAAAAAGTAACATTGTTTCACGCTTTGGATTCTCTTGAGCAATAATCAGTGAAGCTCTTTTGACAAATTATTCAATCACTCACAAAGTGGCGACCCCATATCATCTGCAAACTAGTGGCCAAGTTGAGATCTCCAATCGAGAAATAAAGCACATATTAGAAAAGACGGTGAAGCCGGACATAAAAGATTAGTCGTTAAGATTTGATGATGCATTATGGGCATATAGAACGGCTTTCAAGACTCCGAGTGGGATGTCACCCTACAGGCTAGTGTATTGAAAAGCTTGCCACCTACCTGTAGAACTCGAGTATCGTGCATATTGGGTCATCAAGAAATTCAACTTTGACATGTAGCAAGCCAGCTCAGAAAGAATATTACAGCCGGCAGAACTTGAAGAAATTCGTAATGATGCATACGAAAATGCCAAGATTTACAAGCAACGAATGAAAGTCTTCTATGACAAGCAAATTATGAGAAAATCGTTCACTTCAGGTCAGAAAGTGCTTTTATTCAATTCTCGCTTGCACCTATTCCCAGGTAAGTTACGCTCTCGTTGGTCTGGCCCTTTTATTGTTCACACTGTTTTTTCACATGGGGCAATTGAAATTAAGGACGCAAAGAACGATGTCACGTTTAAAGTTAATGGTCAAAGATTAAAGCCATATCTAGAGTACCAACCACATGGAGAAGATACCGAAATAAATTTGAGTGACCCACCAGATTTGAACTGAGTTTTTTTTTTCGGTGATTTGATTTTTTTCTTTCTTTCTTTTTATTATTCTTTTGCTAATTGAAATTATTTTTGTATAAGTGTGTTTGTTTAACCATTAAGTTTTCTCTTATCATTGTTAATCATGAGTACCATAGCTAAACAAATCTTTATGAACATTCTTAAACCACTTCAATGTGTAAAATCTCATCTCAAAAGGCAGATTTGATAAAACACATCGTATTTGGGCTCTGCAACCACCAGAGTTAGTATCCTATATTGAGGATTTAGAGAGCCAACTCAGAGACATTGAGAGAAGTGTCTACAACATCCAGTTGGAGCTTGAGGTAAATTCAATAAGAGGACGATTTTAATTTTCTTTGTGTGTTTTAATTTGTTTTTCTATTTGTGTGCTTTAGTTTGTTACCCCGGTGAAGTGACGGATAACGGTACTTCGTGACAATCAAGTCGGTTACTTCAATTTCCCATAATAACTGATATTCTGAGGCCAAGGTATGGACAAAAACGAGATTCTAGCAAAGCTTCACAATCGATTCCCTTCACTTTCTCAGAATGCCTCCTTACAATCTATAAATCTCGGTCCAAACGCATGCAATTACTTATGAGAAATAACATACCTGCTGACATCCGTTGGTTAATCGAGGCTAAAGTATGATTGGCAGGTGAGTTACCTCCAAAATTTATTGCATACATACCTGGTTGTGGTAAAGGAAATTATGCAAGAAAATGAAGAGCTCGAAGAATTTCTGTTGCTTGTCATAAATGTGCCAGAATGAGATGCAATAAAAACCCATGTTCTTTAGGAATGGTGTCTGATAACAGGGAAGATAAGATTCAATTCATTAGGAATGGCTTGAATAAGGAGTCATTAGATGATATCCTTCTGTCTCTTGAAACGCATCTCAGTGGATATGTGCAAGGAGCGATTCTCCAGTTATGGCCATTATTCCAGAAAGAGCATGCACAATATAGTCTCAGGAATCTGACTATAAACGACCATGTTTGCCAGTTTATAAGAAAACTGGATGGGAAGCCTATCCTCGACCCATAGAGGGCGTTCAAGCTGTTTCTAAACATAAAACCAGAGGAAGATGTGAGCCACAGTCGCAACTACCTGTAAATATCCTTTTACTTCACTGTTATTTTATTTCACTATTGTTTTATCTTTTCCATTATTGTCTTTAATAATTTTATTTTATCATTGTTTCTTTTTCTTTTTATTGTTTCCTTTTTGACTCGCGAGCCATGTGTTTTACGCGTTATTTGACACTGAGATGCCACTTCATACACAGTTGTGACCCACTGTCACCAAGATTCTTAAATATGACTTTTTGTTAAGCACTCACAAATTATTTTTGAGAAATATTCCAATGCCAGCTACTCCTAATAGACAATTCAAGAACATTTGTGTGCTTTTTGGATTTAACTATGGCAAACAAAAAGAGTTCGTTGAGGCAGCCATAGATCTTGATCGAAGCATAGCAGAGAGAAAACTACACTTGGTGTATGGAGGAGGTAACCGAGGGTTATCAAAATTGGTCTCAGAAGCTGCTTTCGTCAGAGGAAGACAAGTGTTAGGCATCATCCCAAGAGCCCTAAAATCTTTGGGCAGTTTTTCTGACTCACCGACTGGAGAAGAGTTAGTCGTCTCAGGTATGTAAGAAATAATAATCGAAATGCTTAATCATGCTGATGCTTTTATTTTCCTTCCAGGAGATCTTGCAACACTAGAGGCACTTATCACACTAGTATCTTGGGCCCATCTGCACATTCACTAGAAACCCATCGGTTTGTTAAATGTCAATAATTTTTATGATGGCTTTATCGCATTTCTTAACCATGCAATAAAAAACTATTTTATTCCTTCCACAGCGAAAAAACTTTTTATTTGTGCTCACACTGCTAATGAGCTACTTGATCTGTTACAAGCTTATAAACCGGAGCCAGACCCCTGGACCTTTGTGTTGGAGCATCTAAATAATGATGGTAACAGTAACCGCAGTAAGAAGTACAAATTAGATTTAACTCTTCGCCTGTAAATATTTTCTTCTGTATTGCACCACCCAGGTGATGTCTTCTAAACTCTACTTCTTTCCTTTAAAATATTGAGGACAATGTTTCATTCTGGTTGGGGGGAGGGAATAGTCGACAATTGTGGAATCTTGGTTAAGTTTTTACTAATTTTTTGTTGTAGAAATTAACTGTTGCTAACTTTTTGTGTTGAAGATGGCTGAATATGGAGTGTAGTTAATCTAGAAACGCATCTTCTTCGTTAAAAAAAAAAACAAAACAAAAATTTCAGATATTTTCTTTTTCTTTATTAATTTTTTTTACAATCATTTTTCTTTTTCTTTCTAATTTCTCTTTTATAAATATACACTTTCAAAAAATTTTTTGAGTCGAAGATGGCTGAATATGGAGTATAATACCTCTAGAAACGCATCTTCTTAGTTAAAAAAATATTTTTTTTTACCATTTTAAGTGTAACTTTTCTAATTAGTTTTTCTACATCATTTTCATATTTCTGCATGCATATTTTCCTTTCATACTTAGAATAGGTTGGGGGGTAGAATGTTGTTTAAAAAAAAATTGTGTGATTTATTTTAACATTGGATGACATGATGAATTTCAAATTTTAGTATTTGTATTATCCTTGGTCTTAAATGATGTTACGCCATGTTTGCTACTCTACATGTTGATGTCGGAGACAAATATGAGTTGCTTCAAGAAATGAACATGTCATAATAAATACCAAGTGAGTTTGTGAGCCTATCATTTTTCTTGAAGAGTAACCCTTTTGCCCATTCTTCATACAGCTTAGCAGTTTATTATTTTATACACGATCTCTAGATTTCTTTTAAGTTAACTCTTAAAATAAAAAAAATTGTTGTAAAATTAAAAAAATGAAAAATGTGTTGCTACATTTAGAGGCCCATCTAACTAGTAGATATGGAAGATTATTTAGAGCCCTAAAAAATGATGAAAAGTCCATCTTTGATCTGTTTGAGCCTTTTTAGCCATCTCTTTTGTGAAATATCCACAGTTAACCCTTTTGAGCCTTTAAAAAAAAAAAATTCTTTGCCAACTTATCATCTTGACCCACTCCGATTTGGAGTATTACCCGATGTCTTATAAATTCTACCACCTATTTATGTTTGAGAAAAATGTAAATAATTATTTTGTTCAGTGACGTTGTACCAAACAAAAGAAAAAAAAAACAAAAATTGTTGTTTAAAAAAAATAACAATAATAGGTGAAATCCACCTTGCAACTTCCAAAAAAAAAATAAAAATCTCTGCATTTTTCTCAAACATACACTTTGTTTTCCTTATTTCCCCTCTTTTGTTAGCCATGTCCCTAGCCTACGTTACATCCTAATAAAAGTCCTTCTTGATTTTAGAGAACTATAGTCTGAAGTACAAGCTAGTTATATGGGCTAAAAAGATGTAGTGGTGCATAAAAAAATATTATTAAATCAATAAATTGAGTTGACTAGCATTTTTATTTGACTTGAGATCGTATTATGTCTAAGCTGAGGGCATATTTCTTTCATCTCGATAAGGGCATATGATATCACTTCTTTATTATTTTCTCTCAATTACCATTCATTGGAGTGACTATTTTTATTGGGTTTAATTTCTTTGTGAGAATGTCATTACTTCGAGTGAGATTTTGGGGTTTGACATGTCATTCTTAAAAGTAGCTATGACAAAGTCCACTGGGCTGATTCATGTGGATGGTTGATGTGGGTGTGATGTTTCTTTAGACTAGAGATAATGCTTATACTTTTATTTGATTACTATCATTAATCTAATTGAATAAACATAATTGTTTAAAAAAAAATCATTTTGGATTTGAATTTTATTTTCGCTTTATTTGCTAGGAACTAGCAATAAGCTGGCTGGGGGGTGTGTTGAGTGTTAGAAAATGTATATTTATAAAGGAGAAAATCATCATTTTACACTTCAAGGTTTACTAACATCTTTACTTTTATGTATTTAAACTTCTTGTCATTTAATTATGTGTGTTGTATTATAATTAAGTATTTTATGTATTTTAGGGGCATCATAGTCATTTCACAATGAACGAGAGATTAGACGGCAAAATGGACATCACTTTTGAACTCAGGACGGTCGAAAACTTTAGGAGGAGCATAAAAGGAAAAATAGCATTGTTCACATGTACGGTACTGTCTACGTTACTGTTCACAACACTGTTTACATAGACGGATCAATGATGTGGCATTGACCGATGATGTGGCATTGACTGATGAGGTGTCACGATCTTATTAGACTAAAATTCTTATGCACTGTTGATTGGTGACGTGGCAGCATGTTAGTGGACCAAAAAATTGCGCGTACGGTACATGCATATACACATGATTATTTTTAACTAAACCGCGTTACTGGTCAAGCCGGGTCAAACCATGTCACTGTTCAAACCGCGTGGTCAAACCGCGTACTGTTGATTGATGACGTGGTGCAATCCTGAGCATCCAAACTGTTTTTAATCCGATGGCCATGATTTACTCAATATATTTATAAAAAGGGGGTCTCCCCCCCTAATTTGATATCGCTGAATCCATTTTTGGACTCCATCTTCTGTAATTCCTTCTCCATCTTGTATTTTCTATGTATTTTAATAAATTCCCATTTTACCCTTAATTCAATTATGAGTAGCTAATTTTCTTTCAAGCTTGGGTTGAAGGTGAGGTCTCAACATGTGTCATGGGCTTTATTTGATAAATTTATTTTCTCTTCTCCTCTAGTTTTTGTGGATGTTTTGACTTCTCGTCGACAAATAATAATAAGCTTGTCTAGATACTACCATGGTTTCACCGGCTCCCTAGTATAAGGTCATTATTATTTGGCACGATAAGCCCTTAGCACCATATTGATTAGAGTGTGGTTCATGAGGTGTAGATTCCCTCCTCGTGATTTAATTGGCATTAATAAGGAATATTTAGCCCATGGTGCATGTTGATACGGATCCAGATACCCAAGTACGTTATTTCAATAAATTTCTATTCAATTTATTCTCGCCATTTAAAATCCAATTTTAGGATAATCTAAAGTCACTTTCACAACAAATCCAACCACCCTCATACAAAATTAATTCTACATATAATTAAAATCCACCTCCTCGTGGGATCGACACTCGTCACCATTGATCTATTCTACAATAGATTCGTGCACTTGCGAGTTCAATAAAATTTGCACAACACCTATCATTTTTCTTGGAGAATAACCCTTTTTGCCCATTCTTCATACAACTTAGTAGTTTATTATTTTATACATGATCTTTAGATTTCCTTTGAGTCAATCCTTAAAAAAAAGTTAAATAAAATAAAAAAAAAGAGAAAAAATATGTGTTGCTACATCTTGTGGTTCGTCTAACTAGTAGATATGGAAGATTATTTAGAGCCCTAAAAGATGATAGAAATGTCATCTTTGACCCGTTTGAGCCTTTCTAGCCATCCATTTTGTGAAAAATCCATAGTTAACCCTTTTGAGGCTTTAAAAAAAAATTTCTTTGTTAACTTATCATCTTGACCTACTTCAATTTGGAGTATTACCTGATATCTTACAAGTTCCATCACCTATTTATGTTTGAGAAAAAAATAAATAACTATTTTGTTCAGTAACGTTGTGCCAAAAAAAAGCAAAACAAAAAAAAGTTGTTGTAAAAAAAAAAGAAGAAAAAAATAATAATAAATAAGTGAAATGCACCTTGTAATTTCTAAAATATCTCTTTTTTTTCTCAAACATATATTTTGTTTTTCCTATTTTCCTTCATTTGTTAGCCATGTCCTTAGCCTACGTTACATCCTAATAAAAGTCCTTCTTGATTTTAGGAAGGTATAGTCTGAAGTAGAAGCTAGATATATGGGCTAAAAAAATGTAGTGATGCATAAAAAAAATAAAAATAAAAATAAAAAGTAAAAATAAATAATACATTGGGTTGACTAGCATTTTGACTTGAGATCGTGTTATTTTTAAGCTGTGGCCAAATTTCTTTCATCTTGGTGAGAGCGTGTGATATTACTTCTATATTATTTTCTCTCAAATTTAGCATTCATTGAGTGACTATTTTTATTGGGTTTAATTTCTTTGTGAGAGTGTCACTATTTCCAGTGAGACTTTGGGGTTTAACACGTCATTCTTGAAAGTAGTTGTGACAAAGTCTACTGGGCTGATTCATGTGTATGGTTGATATAGGTGTGATGTTTCTTTAGACTGGAGATAATGTGTATTCTTTTATTTGATTGCTATCATTAGTCTGATTGAATAAAAACGAGTTTTTTTTAATAAAAAAAAATATTTTTGGTTTGAATTTTGTTTTTGCTTTATTTGCTAGGGACTAGCAATAAGCTGATTGTAGGGTATGTTGAGTGTTAGAAAGTGTATATTTATAAAGGAGAAAATCATCATTTTACATTTCAAGTCTTACGAACACTTCTACTTTTATGTATTTTAGTCTCTTGTAATTTAATTATGTGTGTTTTATTTTAATTAAGTATTTTATGTATTTTATGTATTTTAGGGGCATCATAGTCATTTTACAATGAACGAGAGTTCAAACAATAAAACGGACATCACTTTTGAACTCAAGATAGTCGAAAACTTTAGGAGGAGTATAAAAGGAAAAATGGCATTGCTCTCATGTACGGTACTGTTTTCATTAGTGTTCACGATACTGTTCACATAGACGGATCGATAACGTGGCGTTAGCCGATGAAGTGACATTAACTGATGAGGTGTCACGATCCTATTGGACTAAAATTCTTATGTACTGTTGATCAGTGACATGGCAGCATATTAGTGGACCAAAAATCTCGCGTACAGTACATGCATATACACAGGATTATTTTCAACCAAACCGCGCCACTATTCAAACCACGTGGTCAAACCGTGTTACTATTGAAACCGCGTACTGTTGACTGATAACGTGGCGCAATCCTGAGCGTCCGAAATGTTTTTAATCCGATGACAATGATTTACTCAATGTATCTATAAAAAGGGGGCTCTCCCCCCTAATTTGGCATCCCTGAATCCATTTTTGGGCTCTATTTTCTATCATTCTTTCTCCATCTTGTATTTTCTATATTTTTAATAAATTCTCATTTTACCCCTAGTTCAATTATGAGTAGCTAATTTCCTTTCAAGCTTGGGTTGAAGGTGAAGTCTCAACATATGCCATGGGCTTTATTTAGTAAATTTACTTTCTCTTCCCCTCTAATTATTGTGGATGTTTTGACTTTTTGTCGACAAATAGTAATAATCTTGTCTAGATACCGCCCTGGTTTCACCAGTTCCCTAGTACAAGGTTATTATTATTTAGCACGATAAGCCCTTAGCACTATATTGATTAGAGTGTGGTTCATGAGGTGTGGAAACCCCCTAATGATTTAATTAACATTAATAAGGAATATTTAGCCCATGGACCATGTTGATGCAGATCCAGATACCCAAGCACCTCAATTTTAATAGATTTCTCTTCAATTTATTCTTGCCATTTTCATTCAAATTTTAGGATAGTCCAAATCATTTTCACCACAAATCCAACCACCCACATAGAAAATTTAATTCTACACGTAATTAAAATCCACCTCCTTGTGGGATCGACACTCGTCACCATTAATCTATTCTACAATAGATTCGTGCGCTTGCGAGTTCACTAAAATTTGCACAACAGTTGAGCCTATTTTTTCTGCCCATTGGGTGCTGGAGCATGTTGATTTTGATTGCTCCATGAGAAATTTGGGTGTTGTTTCCATCTAGGGTTGTAAGTACTTGAATATGGGTTGTTTTGGGGCTATCAGTTAAAGTTGCCCACATAGTTTACTGATGCTGCATTCCCTAGACAGTTGTCAAATACGTGCTCCTCACCACAATACACACAAGATAATTCAGCAACTTGCTTTACTGCTGCAGGAGCAGAAGTCTGGTTTTTACCATGTTAGTCAATGATGTTACTTGAGCTGACAGTGCTGTAATTGCATCAATGTTATGTACCCATGCTACTCCTCTTGTTACAGTTTGTCTAGTTGATGGCCACAGATAATTATTATTGGAAATTCTCTCCAAAATTTCATAGGTTTTAGTGTAAGATTTAGATCATATGGCTCTATTTGCTGAAGCATCAACCATCAATCTCGTACTTGGATTCAACCAATCGTAAAAGGTTTCTAGCTGTATGCAACAGGGAATGCCATGATGAGGACATCTTCTGAGCAACTCTTTAAATCTCTCCTAAGCCTAATACAAGTTCTCATCTTCAAGTTAGTTAAAAGAGGTGATCTCATTCCGCAATTTTACATTCTTGGTTGGTGAAAAATATTTTATTAAAAATTTTTCAGCCAAGTCATTCAATGTAGTGATTAAATCAGATGGTAAGGAATTCAAACATGCTCTTGCTCGATCTTTTAAGGAGTAAGGAAAGAGCATCAGTCTCAAAGCATCTTGCGTTGCTCCAATAATTTTAAAAGCATCACTTACTTCCAAAAACAATTTAAGATGGAGGTGAGGATCTTCATATGGCAGTTTATTAAATTGACCCACTGTTTGCAGCATTTGAATATTACTGGTTTAAGTTCAAATTTGGCGGCTTCCACTTTAGGTCTGACTATTCTAGGATGTACAACTTGAGAAGTTAACACAACATAATCTCTTATATCCCTTTCTCTGTCATCTGCCATGTAAATGATATTGTTGCTGTCTGGTTGTCTCTGATTAACGTGTCCATTTTGCCCCTCTTGAACATTGACAGTTGCAGTGGCCCGTGAGGATCCAAGTTTCCTACATCTTGCAAGTTGTCCATTTCTGAAGCAGTTTTTAAATTTTTTTTGCTCTCTTCTCAATCTTCTTATAGTCCTCTCAATCTCAGGATCAAATTGAAATTCAACAGGTCTGTCTTTGTGCATACAAGTCTTGATTTGTCAATAAATAGAACAAATTAAATCAAGTTGGCACTATCAAGGTTAACATTACACTTCGAAAATAAACAATCAATCCCTGACAACGGTGCCAAAAACTTGTTGATTATTTTAACTCAATTGCTATTGATGTCATGCGCAAGTCTACACAACAAGTAATAAAAGTAATAAATATTCAAGATTGTCTCCACAGGGACTAATGTTACTCGAAATGATACAGCAATCACGATAATGCAAACTTCTTTTATCTAAAGTGAAATCTAATTAAAGTTGATTACTACCAAAATTAACAATTTTAATAAAATAATGCAGTAATAAAGTAAATTAGATGAATTGTGTAAAAAGAATTTAATGGAAATGAGGTAGTTGAATGATCAAACTCTCTTCATGGGCTGACTATTTTGTTCAAATTAACATCAGTTGCTACAACAATTTCTACAGTATTGGGCAGAATTATTTTGCATCGTCAGTTGTCGCTTGTTGGACTTCTCATACCCTTAAGTACCCTAACAATGACCAGCTGTTATTTCACCTAAGGTATAGTATTATGAACATACACTCTCACCACCCTACAATGTGAATTCCTATATCTAGTTCTTCAAAAATCTTAACTCAAGTGTGGCCCTTTTGGGACTCAAGTTAAACTCAATCCAGGAAACTTAAATTAAGATCAAGTATTACTCTAATAATTTCCACTAAGACAGGACATTTTGCCGCTCTCTCTTAACTTGTACCATTAAATGGGAGGTCAACCAAAATAATGATTATAATATAAGCTACTAGAGGAAAATGCTACAACAATCTTGCAGCAACTCATAAGAACAGTCAAGAATCCATTGAGATTGTTTGTCACTCAACTACAATCAAATTTAGTTCATACTTTCAAAAAGAAAAACAAATAGCAAAGTATCAGTCATGAAGTACATTGTTTCAATCAAAAAGTAAGAAAAGGGATAAGTAAAGAACGATGAAAATTGAATCCAAATAGTTCACCGATTTCGTCATTGGTGCAGACTTTGTTTTCCCGTGAATTCTGATTTTTTCTTCTTTTCCTCTTGATTTCTTCGATGTTCATCCACTGTCGCCTTTTCATATGATGCGTGCTCCTTTTACAACTAAAAACTAGGGTAAATAGAAGCCTAGGGTGCGCATAAGTTAGATTAGGGAACTGCAGACCGCGATTCTGCAAGTATCTCGCGCTAAATTTTCTCTTTCGTTTTTCCAGGATTGCTACAGCAACGGCTACAACACTACATTGTTCCAGATTTATTTCAATTCTTTTTGTAACCGTATTCTTCCTCATTTTTTCAAGCCTATTGCATAAACATTTCTTCCATGAAATATGAGCTTCTGGACACCTACAATTATGCACACAATTTAAGCACGAATTATTCTAAATCAAGTAAATTTTTTTAAGACTAAACTAAAATAAATGCTAAATTCAGGAAACTTAAATTAAGATAAAGTGTTACTCTAATAATTTCCACTAAGACAAGCTCTTTTGCGGCTATCTTTTAATGTGTACCATTAAATGGGAGTTCAACTGAAATAATGATTATAATATAAGTTACTAGAGCAAAATACTACAGTAATCTTACAACAACTCATAAGAACAGTCAAGAACCCATTGAGATTGTTTGTCACTCAACTACAATCAAATTTAGTTTATACTTTGAAAAAAAAAACAACCAGCAAAGTATCAGCCATGAAGTACATCGTTTCAATCAAAGAGTAAGAAAGGGGATAAGCAAAGAACGATGAAAATTGAATTCAAATAGTTCTGCCGATTTCTTCACTAATGCAGACTTGTTTTCTCGTGAATTCTGATTTTTCCTTCTTTTCTTCTTGATTTCTTTGATGTTCATCCATTGTTGCCTTTTCATATGATGCGTGCTCCTTTTATAACTAAAAACTAGGGTAAACATAAGCCTAGGGCGCGCATAAGTCAGATTAGAAAATTGCCGAATGCGATTCTGCAAGTATCCCACCCTAAATTTTCTCTGTCGTTGTTTCCGGATTGCTACAGTAACGGCTACAACACTACATTGTTCCAGATTTATTTCAATTCTTTTTGTAGAGGTGTTTTTTCTCATTTTTGCAAACCTATTGCATCAGCATTTCTTCCATGAAATATGAGCTTCTGGACACCTACAATTATGCACACAATTTAAGCACAAATTATTCTAAATCAAGCAAAATTTATTAAGACTAAACTAAAATGACTGTTTATGCAAAATGTAACAAAAATATAATAGAAACACATCATTTACTCTCTAAGTAATATTGATTTACGTCTAATTTCCATAATAACTTTCATTTCATAGAGTTATCAACAAGCACGACTAGAATTGGGATAAGCAAAGAACGATGAAAATTGAATTCAAATAGTTCTGCCGATTTCTTCACTAATGCAGACTTGTTTTCTCGTGAATTCTGATTTTTCCTTCTTTTCTTCTTGATTTCTTTGATGTTCATCCATTGTTGCCTTTTCATATGATGCGTGCTCCTTTTATAACTAGGACTTTGATTGAAAAAGAAAAGATATCAAACATCACATTATTGACACAAAGTTACTTTGCGCTCCCACGAGGTTGTAAATTTAACAATTGACACAAACATAGTTGGTAATAGTGAAAATGGATAAAAAAATTATAAAACAATCCACCAGTTTGCATGATAGATTGATATGTTTTATGATTTTGTAATGTAGTTTTAGATATTTTCCAGTCAAGGAAGTGGGATTTCACTTTACCAAGATCATTCGATGGACAAGTGATTTTCTATTATAATAGAATCTGTATAAGTTTTATTAGTTTATTTGAGGCTCGTAGAATTGCTAATGGTAATTACATGTGCTTGAAAATATGATTCTGTCAGTGTGACAAAAGGTGCATATCATAACTTTAGGTGATTGGGTTACATTAGAGTACCCGTTATATGATAAAAAAAATTGACTACTGTCTACATCAATCATCGAGATACCAAGCATAAAATAATATTGGCCATAATTTCCCACAAAAGTTCAAAAACAAATTGTCAAGGAAAAGAAGAAAACCTTAATGGGAAATTATCATTTGGGTTAATGCAGCTAAGTATTGTAAATGAACCTACTGTGAGTCAATGACTATATGTATCCATGCATTATTAGACCATAGTAATGCGTGCCAAGAGTTAGCATGTTCCTTTGAAGGTAGAGAGTTGATTATAAAAGCATTTATTTTTTTGACAATACAAATACATATTTATATATATATTATAGAAATATGATGAGATTTTGCTTCCTCGAATAGATTGTTCATGAGGTCTGACATCCATTAGTGCATTGAGAGTTCATCTTTATAAGAAGGTTTAATTTAAGCATAATTTTTTAAAGTAAAACATGAGTTAAATTATATTATATTGCCCTTACTTGCAAATATTGACAATTACATCGCACAGAAAAAAGGGTATCAATTCTTCATAAGATAATTATTTTATGACTTACAAATTCCAATCTAATTGTTAACAAAAACTTGCTTTCTCAAATACCATTTGATAAGTACTTGAATAACAAATATAACACAACATTTTGTACACCCAAGTAACTTTATTAATATCAAACTTTGAACTTTGATTCCACAATCCATCGAGAGTAGATAAGGACAACATATAAGGTTTGTGTGAAGACTTGAATTATGCTTTTGAGACTAAAATACAATCGAGGAAAAGCCTTTGGGCCATAGTGCAGATTGACTTCAACTAAGGGGTCATTTTATAAATATCTTACTGACGTGGCTAAAGGCCATGAAAGGTTGCGTGATGTTTCTGGAAAATTTCTAGGGCACAATACCTAGTGTATGGGTCTTTTTCTCATTCATTTCTCAACCGAAATTAATGATTCTTGTTTCTTTGAAAAGCTTGTAATCTCCTCTATAAAGTGTAATTGATTTGTGATAAGTTTGAGTAATAAAAGTGTGTACATTTTTCCTTCAATCATAGAAGCTTAATCACTATAATGGCGATTGGTTTCTTGAACTTGCTGATTTGATTCTCTCGTTTTGCTTCTGATTTTGATCTTGATTTGTTCAATATTTATTCTTTTTGAGTATTTTTTGTGTTGATTAGCCTCTAAAATAGAACAAGTGGAATTAGACTAGAAATTGAGAAATTCACCATTGGTAATGATCTCTTATTTTAAAAGATGAAGATGAGAACTCTTTTTTTTCATCTATGTGTTAAGTCTGCTCTGGAAAAAGATGATTCTTGGGAAGCATCAGGTTCTGTCTCTGATAAGAAGAGAAGATGAATCTTAAATAGAACTCACAGTACCTTCATCTTGAGTCTTACTGACTCAATCTTAAGGAAGATTCCAGGTGAAATGACAACCTTGAGTATCATGGAATAAAGTAGAGGCTTTATATATGAAAAAGTTACTTATATGTTGTTTTTAAAGAAAATATTGTTTATTTCTCTATGAAAGAAGGGGTATCAATGAAGAACATAATGATACTTTTAACAAGATTATTCTCGATCTTAAAGGGGTTAAAAATATTAAAATTGGTGTTGAAGAAAATGTTTTCTTCTTATTGAGTTCATTACTAAAGACCTATGAAGGTTTTGTTGATACTATATTGTGTGGAAGAACAAGCTTCGCATTAGAAGCTATTAAGCCTTCACTATGCTCAAAAGAAATTCAAAAGCACACAGAGGACTTGGATATAGACACAGAAGAATGTTTGATGGCATGATTTGAAAAGAAGAATGATAAGAAGAAAAAAAAGAACAAGAATTATTTTGAGAATGAGGATTAGTCTAAAAAAGAAAAAAATAAAGAGAAGAAAATATTTTTATTACTAGAAACCAGGCCATTACATCAAGGATTGTGCTAAAAAAAGAGAAACAATAGGAAGAAATCTGATGATGTTGTTGTGGCCTCAGATGAGCTTTCCAAAAAAGGCTATCATAGTGTTGGTTTACTAGTTGCATCAAATAAAAAGATTAAAGGCTAGGGGTTCTTAACTTTTGATGCTCTTTCTATATGAGTCTTGATAACTATCTTTTTCATGATTATTAATCTATTGATGGTGGAAGAGTCTTAATAGGTAATCACCATGCATGCAAAATTGTTGGTATTGGTTCTATTAAAATTAGAATGTATGATCGAAACGCAAGGACACTAGAGCATGTAAGGCATCTGCCTAGACTAAAGAAGAATCTCATTTGACATGCTAAATAGTTCATGTTATTTCTTTAAATCAAAGCATGATGGTTTAAAAATAATGAAAAAATCATGATATAGTGATGAAGGGTGTTAAGAAGAACAGACTTTACGTGCTGGGAGGTTCCTTTGTGTCTATTTTGTTTGCTTTGCATATTAAAATTGATGTTGAC
Source organism: Citrus x clementina (assembly GCF_000493195.1). Classification (NCBI taxonomy): domain Eukaryota; kingdom Viridiplantae; phylum Streptophyta; class Magnoliopsida; order Sapindales; family Rutaceae; genus Citrus; species Citrus x clementina. The sequence continues at coordinate 26,421,909 of NW_006262339.1, forward strand.
AGAGACAAGTTATGGCATTTAAGACTTGCCCACATATGTACAAAGGGCATGCGAGAATTGAGTAAAAAGGTGTTGTTATGTGGTGATAAGATTGAAGAGCTAGATTCTTATGAAAACTAAATCTTTAAGAAGGCACACAAGGTTAAGTTTGAGAAAAGAACATAATGAATTATATACATACTTTTAGGGGCCTACTCAAGTTCCATGCTTGAGTAGTGGAAAACATTTCATGCTATCATCATCAGACAACCAATCTAACGCCAAAGTTCTGAGATCTGGCTCTGGTTTGTAAGCTTGTAAAAGATCAAACAACTCATTGGCGATAAAAGCACAAATAAAGAGATTTTTTTTGCTAAGAATGGAATGAAATGATTTTTAATTGCTTGGTTAAGAAATTACATCAAGCCATCATAAAAGTTATTAACATTTAATAAACCAATGAGTATTTTTATGAATGGTCAAATAGGCTCAAGATGTAAATGTAATTGATGCCTCCAGAGTTGCAAGATCTCCTAGCAAGAAAATAAAAGCATCGGCATACTTTAGCATTTTAGATACTCTCTCTTGCATATTTAAGACGACTAACTCATTTTCAGTTGGTGGGTCGGGTAAGCATCCTAGAGGTTTTAAGGCTTTTGGAATAACCCCTAACACTTGGCTTCCTCTAATAAAAATAGCTTATGAGACATGTTTTGATAACCCTCAACCACTTCCTCCATAGACCGAGTGTAGTTCTCTTTTGGCTACGACACAAAAAAATCTATAGCTGCTTGAATGAACTCCTTGTATTTTCCTTAGTAAAACCTAGAAAGCACATAAATGTTCATAAATTGTCTACATGAAGTTGTTGCCATTGGGAAAATCTTCAAAAATAATTTGTGAGTGTTTGAAAAAAAACTCAAATTAAATTATCTTGGTGATAGACACAATGATTCACAGTTATATATGGGATGATATGTTTGTCAAATAATACGTGAAGCTCATAGCTCAATATTCAAATGCAAATAGCCAAAAGAAGCAGACAATGATTAGATATAAAAGCACACCATTAAAAGCAATAATGCAAGCGATAAAAAATATTAAAATACAAGGATATTTACTGGTAGTTGTGATTATGACTCACATCTTCCACTAGTTTTACATCTAGAAACAACTTGAATGTCCTCTATAAGTCAAAGATAGACTTCCCATTCAATTTTCTTATAAATTGACAAACAAGGTGATAAGTGCATATTTTTCATATATTTTGCTATTAATTTCTCCATCTCTTTCTTGTTTTGGTCTTAAATATTCTAGTTATTTTAGTCAATTTTTAATTTAGTAAATTATATTTTTATTGTGTTAATTTTTATTGTAGTTTTTTATTTTGTTATTTTAGGTATATTCTGGTTAAAGAGAAATTAAATTGGAGCATTCAAGAAGAAATCTGCTTAAAGGAATTAGGAAAGGAAATAACTGAAGATTTTTTTGGAAGCCAATTAATTAATTGATGCACAGTTGGAAGCATATAGGATTTCATGGAGATTAATAAAGACTTTGGGAACAAGCATGCATAAAATGAAAACTTGTTAATAAGCATAGATTTACTTGACAAATTTAAAAAGATTGCATGCATTGGATTAAATTATGGAAAGCAAATTGAAGAAAAAGGAAATTGGCAAAGTGGGCGGCATGTGCATGGCAATTAAAGGAAGCAAATATTTTGCATGGCTTCAAATGCCAAGCACGTTATGGCATGGGCGGTTTTGGCTTTAGATTTAATTCTTTCCATGCAAGGATTTAAAAGCCACAATTGAAGCATTATAAAAGGATCAACCGGAAGCAACACAATGGGGGATTTTTTCCAGCCAAGAGGATTTGAGGAACCAGCCGTCGCAAGAAGGACAACAAGGGAGAAAATAAAAGGAATTAAAGAAAAAAGCAGCCGCTTGAACTAATCTCCATGATTGGTTTTATCAATTCTCTTATTCCCAATTTAATTATGTTAGGCTAGATTTTCTATTTGGTTGAGGGTGAATTCAAAACCCCAAACATGTCATATGATTAATGTTCAATTTCTATCATTCAATTTACTTAATTGAGATTGTTTACGTTCTTCTATAATTAATGTTTATGATTTTATTCTCATCTTGTTTGAGTGGCCAATTAGATAGGACTTGAATAAATTCTATTGATAGATTTAAAATTCTTGATCTGTAATTGTCTTGAGATTTTAATCATAAGTAGCAGGTTGCAATCAGTGATTTCAATTGGAGAACATAACGTAAGTTAAATAATCTGAGCTTGTGTGTTTATTGCCTAGATCAATCTAATATCTTTCTCTACTTAATGCTCCCATTATCTTAAATTTAAAGAGCTTGTTTTAAATTATTTAATGGTTAGAGATTACATGAAGAGCTTGTTTTGTCTAACGACACACTAAGGAAAGATTGAGACTAACAGAACTTATTGTTGTCTACGGTTGATAGTTTCAATAGAAATTAATGATAGAATTGATATATTATGTGCATGTTTGGAGGTGGCGAATGATCCTTTAACCAAAGTTTTCATCATTATTAATTCTTTTTCCTTTAATTAGAGTTTTGATTAAATTTTTGTTTCCATAGTTTAATTTCTTTATTTCTTACTATTTAGTTAAAAATTCAAAAACCCCCCATTTTATTTATAACTAGAAAATAGAACCGCGCTTCACGCGACTTTGAAAAAAGAATTTAGTATTATCTTTTTTTCTTACTTTACACTTGATGAAACTGATAAAAAATATGAATTGATTTTTTTTTAAAATGAGGCAACCTTATAAAAAAAACTATTACCCAGCAATATAAATAAAGAAGCAACACAAGATAACGAATAAAATGAGAGAATATATTATAGAGTGATTTTATTAATTCTAATTGTGTGTGTACAAAACAAAAAGATGAGCTCTCCTTTTATAGTTACATAATCACTTCATGAAATTAATGAAAAATTATGGATTATAATTCCTTGTGAGATAGCGGGAGTTATAGAGAAGCTAAAGGTTGCTAATGAGAGATAGTGGGGAGAATAAGAGATATATGTTATGAAAATCCATATTTATTTTAATAAATGTATAACACTCCCCCTTGAATGTTCATTACAAAGAATATGTCTCATTAAAACCTTTACATAATTGTTATTCTGTAATAACAATTAAATTAATTATGAGAAGATGAAAAGTCAAATCTAAAAAAAAAATCTCTATTTATTAAATAATAGAAAATATAAAAAGATAAGAAATAATAATGTCACATCACCTTTTGTAGTCCTAACTTTATATACATATAAGCTATTAGCCAGCAGCAAAATAAAGAAGAAACGCAAGATAAAGAATAAAATGAGAGAATATGTTATAAAGTGATTTTATTCATTCCAATTGTGTGTGTACAAAATAAAAAGATAATCTCTCCTTTTATAATTACATAATCACTCGATGAAATTAATGAAAAATTATGGATCATAATTCCTTTTGAGATAGTGGGAGTTATAGGGAAGCTAAAGATTGCTAATGGGAGATAGTGGGGAGACTAAGAGATATATGTTATGAACATATACATTTATTTTAATAAATTCATAACACTCCCCCTTGGATGTTCATTACAAAAAATGTGCCTCATTAAAACCTTTACATAATTGTTATTGTGTAATAACAATCAAATTAATTATGATAAGATGAAAAGCCAAATTTAAAAGAAAATTTCTCTATTTATTAGATAATAGAGAATATACAAAGATGAGAAATGTTGATGCCACATCACCTCCTCAAGTCTCAGCTTTATATATATATATATAGATTGGTATTTTCTTTAGTTAGATTAATTTATATTAATTATTTCTATTATTATTTTATGGGAAAATATCCACCGTCCACCCATTTTTTACACCTTTTTCAAAAATACACAATTCTTTCATTTTTTGGCTGGAATTCACCTAAAGTTACATTTTGTTTCACTTTTTTACTTCCGTTTGAAATCTGTTAAGAAAACTAACGGAAACTTAAAAAAATAACCATTTTACCCCCAAAACGAAAATTACAATTTCACCTTAAAAATTACCAAAAATAATCAGATTAAATCTAATTATTTTTCCCCATCAGTCAATAAAGAAATTAATTCCACAACCATCAAATGCAGGTTTTTTTTGAAATATTTCTGTAATTAGAATGCTAAATTATAACAGTAGTATTAAAAATAGCCCAATCTCGCAAACCATCAATTGAATTTAAGATAAGTAGAGTTTTATTATTCATTGAGTTATAATCTCTAGTAGTTAAGATTTTTTTGTACTTCATTAACGTACCAATAATGATATTCATCATTAAATCTTATTATTTTTGGCATTCTTTTGGGTGAAATTGTAATTTTTGTTTTGGGGGTAAAATGGTCATTTTTTAAAGTTTCCGTTAGTTTTCTTAACGGATTCCAAACGGAAGTAGAAAAGTGAAACAAAATGTAACTTTAGGTGGATTCCAGCCAAAAAAATGAAGGAATTGTGTATTTTTAAAAAAGGTGTAAAAAACGGGTGGATAGTGGATATTTTCCCTTATTTTATTTTAAATCTTGCTTTAGAGTTGATAATAAATATAACTAGTACAGTCTCTGTGAGATCGATCCTTACTCGTTCTGTACTAATTATTTGTAGCAGTAGTAAGGTTTTAAATTTTGTGCACTCTAACGACACTACCACAAGGTCATTTATAATCAGATTTCTAAGAGTGTATCGTGCATGTTCTTTCTGGAATTATGGCCATAACTGGGTAATTGCTCTCTGTACATGTCCATCGGGATGTGTTTCAAGAGATGAAAGGACATCATCTAATTACACTTTATTCACACCATCACTAATGAATTGAATCTTGTCTTCCCTATTATCAGACATCATTCCTGAAGATGTACAACGATTTCTGTTACAGTTTCTTTGAACCCACGTATAACAAGAAACATGAAGCCATTTAGCTCTTCATTTTTTGGAATAGTTTTCTTTTCTGTAACTAGCCATGTAGGTAAAGATTTTGGAGGTAACTCCCCTGCTAATCATACTTTAACTTCGATTAACCAACATATGTCAACAGGAATTTTATTTCTTATAAGTAGTTGCAAACGTTCGGATCGAGCTTTGTAGATTGTGAGGAATGCATTCTAAAGGAGTAAGGGAAATCTCTTGTGAAGTTTTGCAAGAATTCTTGTCCATACCTTGGCTTGAAATTATCAATAAGTATGGAAACTAAAGGAACCAACTTTAATAGTCATGAAGTACTATTATCCACCATTTAACCAGGTAATAAATTACAACATACTGAAAGGAAATTAATTTTCCAAAATCAAATCAAACATGAAAGCACACAACGTAGAAAAAAGGGCGTATAATTAGATATTTAACTCACCATTATTCTTTTATTGCATTAATCTCAAGTTCTAATTGGATGTAATATATACCACCCTTTATTTCCTTGAATTGTCTTTCTAAATTTTCAACATGGGATGCCAATATTGGTAGTTGAAAGTCCTAAACAGAATGTGATTTATAAATTTGTATCAGGTTCTTTAGATGAAATTTTACATATAAAAGTTATCTAAGATGTTTAAAGAGGATATGTTTCATTGAGGTACTCATAAATTATATTAAAAGTTGTGAAATAAAACACAATTATCAAGCAAACACATTTAAGTGAGAAACATCATAATATGCCCCATTCAAGACATAGAAAAAAAGATCAAACAATTCAAAAGGTAAAGTAATAGTAAAATGAAATGAAAAAAAAAAGTAAACCCATTAAAACTAAAAAAGGCTTAAGGAAGATTTTGGTGGGTCACTCAAATTTATTTCAGTGTCTTCTTCATGTAGTTGGTATTCTAGATATAGTTTTAATCTTTGATCATTAACTTTAAATGTGACATCACGCTTTAGATTCTCAATTTCTATGATATATATATATATATATGTAGTGCTTTTCAAATCTAGGATCCTGGATCATAGTAATAATCCGGGAGAGTGCTTGTGGCCTTTGGATTTGATCCAACGGTCACTTTATATTTTCTTTATAGAGCACTGCTTCCCGACATATGGGCCCACACTGCAGAGTTTCTATAATTTTTTAAAACTGAAAAAATAAAAGAGGAAGCTCAATAGTCGTAGTTCTAGAGAGAGAAAACTAGAAAAAAACTTTTACATAGCACGATTTAACCAATTTGCACCTCGAAATAAAAAATTCCAAATTGTCTTTTAGATCCTAAACTGAACTACTTAACCCATAACTGAAATGAAAATACAACGTTTTGATCAGCAAGAGGAAAATGAAGCTTCTGTTAGAGAAAAATCAGGTTTTTAAATTTTTATAAAACCTTTTAAGATCGCTCTCAAACAATATATTAGAATTTGTAATCTAAAAATCGTACCTTGAAAATCCGATTTAGCTTTCTGCTGAAGTGATTTAGGCTCCCAGATCACGATCCGTCACCACCACTCCTGTTAGATCACGATCCGTCACCACCACGCTTGTCAGATACGAACTGTCACCAATTATCTTCCAGGTTATGACTCAGGTTTGATCTCCCTTTAGTGAAAACCCTAGACTTCAAATAATGAAAATCAAAACTCATGTTACTTGCTTTTTCTATAGGGGACCCACCTTGTAAAATAACATAAGGCCCCTTACGCACAAGCTAATTAAATGGAGCCTCCCACTAAATGATATATTTAGGGTTTTGACCCAAATAGCTAGTTATCTTGCTTATTAATTCAATAGTGGTGCAGTCAATTAAATGAGCTAACCCGAGGATTATTTGGGAACATACAATAGTGGCTATAACAATTAGGCCTGTAATTAAAATAGCCTAATTATTTAATTCCAAATCTACTCCACTAAAAGATTGGAATTGACCTCCATAATTGTATGCTCGAATAATAATTCGTCCCAAACCACATTGATTTCTTTACTGCACAGTCCTTTGTACCACATCATTAATTAAATCGATATCTCAACTATCCAATCAATTTAATTATATCTTGTTCGTTGATACTTACTGGCTTTCTCTAATGATCATTTTCAACATACTAAATATGTTGACACACTCTGGCTAGAGAATTCTATGATCAAGTGTCGAAAACCTATCAAGAGATGTGTTGTACAAATTCTATATTGTTAATCCATAACTCCAATACTCATAATTGCTCCCACCAAGATACCGGGTAATCTTGCCACAATTGTGTGTCGTGCCCATTGGTAATTCAAATGGAATAACAATTACAATCATGAAATCATAACTAACTCAAGATTAAGATTACAGTAAAATCAATGCCTATGAGATTTAATAAGTCTGACAGTCATTTCAAGGTTAATTAAATCTCATATGTAATCATGTTCAATGTAGTCGTACTACATCAATAAATTCATACATGATTAAGACAAATCATTCAATGAATTCATTACAGTCTACACCTAAATAAAGTGCCCGACTTTATTTATCAACTGCGAACTAAATTTATTTAATCATAAGATAACTTATATTTATGTCTTCTGTGAATCCACATGGTGATCACATAAATACATATAATATGATTAAATGGACTTTGATCAAAATATTAATGCAATTAAGATATTTGAATAAAATACCTCATTAATTTTATTAATCAGAAAAAATGTTTAGTACAATTAAATAAACACATATGCTTTTAAAGAGCATATTTTCCCAACAGCTCCGTCATAGCAGTGCCGCCGTCGAGTTTCTTCATTGAAGTGCAAATATAGTTAAAATATTAGTCAATATTGTCAATCAATTTGATTTTGAAGTTTTCATGTTTATTGATTTTTAACTTTATCCTATAAATATGTATCAATTCAAATGTGTGGCATTTTTTAATGGGATTTCCTTCATGTTGGGTTGCAAATGGAATTGGTGGTGCATATATTGTACTTTCCGTTGTGCATTTGGCTTTTATGATGAGTGAATAATTTTATAGCTTTTACAGTAAGTGCTTCCACAATTCCATGTCTTTTAGGCTTGTAATGGAAATCAAAGCACAATTTGGATTGCTATTTGTTCGCAGTTTGGTCACTTTTGCCAAAGCACCAGTGCTGTTGTAGTGGCATCTACCGAGAAGTTCCCATATTATCAAACTAGAGTACATATCACAAGCTTTGACATCAAATTTTTCATAAATCAAAAGGTAAAGCCAATTAGTTCTCATGCATATATTATAGGCTTTAACATCAAATTACATCCTCAAAAAGTTAAATTGAAGAAATTCTCCTCTTTGTCAAACAAGAGTACTACACAATATAACATAAAAAATACGCAAACTGCTACAACAATTGAAACAACATTACTGCTCTCGATTCATTTTGACCCCCAACTATTTTGACAGTTCCACAAGTGACATAGATGCAAAGATCTTGGCCAGGCTCTTTACTTTATAAGGAGTGATCTGGGGGAAAAGGAGTAAGAAAAAAGAGGAACGAACATCTATTCGAAAAAAAAGATCATGGGTAATCTGTTACAATAAGTTAAAAAAAAAGTTAATGATAGATTTATTCAATTCCTTTTAATATTAAAAAATTAAATTGTATAATGAAGGCACACTTGAATGAAATCAAATTACCTGTGGAAGCATAGCTTCCATTACTTGAATTAGACAAATTTATGTTTCTTTTTGTATTTAGCTCTAATCTAAATCAACTAATACAACATCTTATTAAAAAACTGAAAAAAGTGAAAGTCGTGATAAACTTAATACAAAATAAATATGAAAATACACATTTACCTCTTTATGAGCAAGAGGCAATTTCTTTTATCGTGTGACTGGCCAACTAGACCACATCCATTGCAACGTCTTCCTTTGTCTTTCCCTTTCGCTTTCTCTTTTGCTTTTTGATCTGATTTCAACACCCCTTGTAGCCACTCATTCTCTGTTAATTTTGCCTTATCTGTAATATCCTTCCACAGTGCATCAAACTTTTCTATAGTATTTGATTCCCAAATGCATTTATGAAAATGTCTATAATTTTCCATATGGACAGTTTTGCTTAGTCTCTCCGAAAATTTGTTCAATATTATGCCAAATGCAAAATCTATGAAAAGTGAATGGAAAGGCTAGAGATATATCTTTTGTCATTGTTGGATCATGGTCAGTAATAATCATTTTTGGGTCATCACCAGGTATGGCCTCCTTAAATTGTTCAAACAACCAAAGAAATGATTATGTTGTCTCATCACTTAAAAATCTGCAATCGAAAACAATAGTTTGACCATGGTTATTAACCCCAACAAAAGGTACAAAAATCATAATATATCGATTGGTATTGTACGTAGTATCAAACACAATCACATCACCGTAAAACTTGTATGCCCGCCTACAAACTGCATCAGCCCAAAAACAATGTGTAATTCTATCATCACTATTGAGTGTTAGAAAATGTATATTTATAAAGGAGAAAATCGTCATTTTACACTTCAAGTTTTACTAACACCCTTACTTTTATGTATTTAAGCTTCTTGTCATTTAATTATGTGTGTTGTATTATAATTAAGTATTTTATGTATTTTACGGGCACCATAGTTATTTCACAATGAACGAGAGATCAGACGGCAAAACAGACATCACTTTTGAACTCAGGACGGTCGAAAACCTTAAGAGGAGCATAAAAGGAAAAATGACATTGTTCACATGTACGGTACTATTCACATTTACGGTATTGTCTACGTTATTGTTCACGACACTGTTCACATAGACGGATCGATGACATGGCATTGACCGATGAGGTGTCACGATCCTGTTGGACTAAAATTCTTATGCACTGTTGATCGATGACGTGGCAGCATATCAGTGGACTAAAAATCTCGTGTACGGTACATGCATTACACAAGATTATTTTCAACCAAACCGCATCGTTGTTCAAGCCGAGTCAAACCGTGCTACTGTTCAAACCGCGTACTGTTGACTGATGACGTGCTGCAATTCTGAGCATCCAAACTGTTTTTAATCCGATGGCCACTATTTACTCAATGTATCTATAAAAAAGGGGCCTCCCCCCCTAATTTGATAGCTTTGATCCATTTTTGGACTCCATTTTCTGTAATTTCTTCTCCATCTTGTATTTTCTATGTATTTTAATAAATTTTCATTTTGTCCCTAGTTCAATTATGAGTAGTGAATTTTCTTTCAAGCTTGGGTTGAAGGTAAAGTCTCAACATATGTCATAGGCTTTATTTGGTAAATTTATTTTCTCTTCCCCTATAGTTTTTGTGGATGTTTTGACTTCTCGTCGACAATAATAATAATCTTATTTAGTACCGCCTTGGTTTCACCGGCTCCCTAATACAAGGTTATTATTATTTGGCATGATAAGCTCTTAGTACCATATTGATTAAAGTGTGGTTCATGAGGTGTGGACTCCCCCCTCATGATTTAATTGGTATTAATAAGGAATATTTAGCTCATGGTGCATATTGATACGGATCCAGATACCCAAGTACGTCATTTCAATATATTTCTATTCAATTTATTCTCGTCATTTAAATTCTAATTTTAGGATAATCTAAGTCACTTTCACCACAAATCCAACCACCCATTTAGAAAATTAATTCTACACACAATTAAAATCCACCTCCTCGTGAGATCGATACTAGTCACCATTGATCTATACTACAATAGATTCGTGCACTTGCGAGTTCAAATAAATTTGCACAACAAGTTTTTGGCGCCGTTGCCGGGGAGGTAAGTTATTTTAATTTGTAAAATTAATTTTTGTGAATAATTTTTTTATTTGTTTTCTTGTATTTTTTTCTTGTTAAAAAAAAGGGAAAAAATGAATATGAATTTAGAGGTTAGTTTTTCTTTTCTTTTCTTTTTCTCTTCTTTAAAATTCTGTAATTTAATTTTCAAGTTATTTTTTTCTTCTTTGTATTTTTTGTTTATCTTACTAATTTTTTTTAGTTAATTTATTTCACATATTTTTTTGTGTATTTTTATAGTAAGGTTGTAATAGCGCGATAAGGTTAGTATTGTAATTTCTCCTTATTCTATATTTTTATTTGTTTTGTTCCCTTTTTTTTTTTTTTTGTTCTTTGCATGCATGGTCGTAGGTTATTATTACCTAATCTTGAACCTATAGACCTTAAACTATTAAAAACATTACGCACACACAAACACGTTAAAAATAAAATGGATTTGCAACAACAAGCACCACAAGAGAGGCCATTTAAGGACTACTTTAGTCCCTTAGCTAATTTGAGCACATCATGCATAAGATACCCAAATGTAGCTGCTAGGAGTTTTGAATTAAAACCTAGTGTGCTAAATTGTCTCCCAACATTCTATGTCCTAAAAAATGAGGACCCATATAATCATTTAAATGATTTTCATGCTGTTTGTCAAACATTTGATATGACTCATACTCCAACACATATAACCCTGGATGGAGAGACCACCCCAATTTTTCATGGTCTCAAGGATTCCAAAAGAATAGACCAGCAGCTCCAGCTCCATCAATGCAACCAATTCCTCAAGCTCCTCAAGCCTCTCTGCCACCATTTAGACCATACAATCAGAACCAGAACTACTCTCAACCAAGACCATGGGAGGATGCATTCCAGAATTTCAAGAATGTTACTCACTCTACGATTGAGCAACAGAATCGCACTATTGATGGACTACGAAATGAGTTGAGAGCAGGCTTCAAATCACAAGCCCAATCAGTTTCAAGCCTTGAGAAGATGGTGGGACAACTTGCTTCTTTAGTTCAGACCTTAGCAATGACTGTTGAGAAAGGCAAGTTTCCAAGTCAACCAGTGCCTAATCCTAAAGGAGTACATGAAGCAAGTACCAGTTCACCACAGCAGCATGGAGAGGTCAAAGCAGTCATGACCTTGCGAAAAGAAAAAGAAGTCGACAACAAAGTGGAGATGCCGGTGACAAAAGAAAATCAAATTGTACCTGTGAATGTTGAGGACTCACTATCTGAATTGAAAGAAGAAACCAACCCACGAGAGTATGTTCCCAAAGCACCATTTCCTCAGAGTTTAGCTAAAGGAAAGAAGGGAAAATCCACAGGTGAGATTTTTGAAATCTTCAAACAGGTAAATGTTAACATCCTTTTACTTGATGCTATAAAACAAGTTCCATCTTATGCCAATTTTCTTAAAGACCTTTATACTAAAAAGAGAAATATTCATGTTTAAAAGAAGGCATTTTTGACAGAAAATGTTATTTCTATACTCCAACACAAAATTCCTCTAAAATGCAAAGACCTAGGCTCCCCCACTATCTCATGTAGTATAGGGAACCACACAATTGAGAATGCTTTGTTGGATTTAAGAGCTAGTGTAAATCTGTTGCCTTATTCAGTTTTCATGAAACTTGGACTAGGAGAATTACACCCAACTCCAGTAGTATTGCAGCTTGCAGATCGGTCCACAAAAATACCTCGTGGTATTGTAGAGGACGTGCTTATCCAGGTAGACAAGTTTTATTTTCCTGTTGATTTCATTGTAATTGACACTCAACCAATACAGGACTCAAGGAAGCACATCCCCATTATCATAGGCCGACCTTTCTTGGCAACTGTGAATGCCCACATTCAATGCAGGATTGGAAATATGCAGTTGTCCTTCGGCAACATGACTATGGAGCTGAACATTTTCAACATTGCCAAACAACCTCACGATGCAGATGATGAAATTGTTGATGTGGATTTAATTGAAGCATTAGTTGATGACACTTTTCTTTCAAACCTTAGCGATGACCCTTTACAAACATGTTTAACTCACTTTGGTTTGGATTTTGATATTGACAGATCAGTCGATGAGGTCAACGCCCTACTTGACTCAGCACCTTCCATGGACACTGATAAATAAAAGTCAAGAGTTGAACAACTAGCACCATCAGAGAAGAAACTCATCCCATCATCGAAATCACCACCGAAAGTCGAGCTCAAACCATTACCCAATACTCTGGAATATGCATTTTTGGAAAAAGAAAGTACTCTACCGGTAATCATCTCATCATCCTTAAATGACGAACAAAAAGGTAAGTTATTGGATATTTTAAAAGAGTACAAAGGAGCATTATGATGGACCATAGTAGACATTAAAGGTATAAACCCAGTAGACTGCATGCATTACATTCACCTTAATGAAAATGCTAAATCTACTAGGGAAATGCAATGTCTTTTAAATCCTAATATGAAAGAAGTTATTAGAACTGAAGTCCTTAAGCTATTAGATGTAGGTATCATTTACCCCATTTCTGATAGTTCATGGGTCAGTCTTGTACAAGTTGTCCCCAAAACGTCAGGAGTCACAGTAGTTACGAATGCCGATAATGAATTGATACCAACTAGAGGGACTACAGGATGGCGTGTATGCATTGGTTATAGAAAGTTGAATTCTGTCACACGTAAAGACCATTTTCCTTTACCATTTATCGATCAAATGCTTGATAGATTAGCAGGCCATGAATTTTATTGCTTTCTAGATGGCTACTCAGGATATAATCATATTCCCATAGCACCAAAAGATCAAGAGAAAACCACTTTCACTTGCCCTTTGGGCACATTTGCATATAGGAGGATGCCATTTGGATTATGTAATGCACCTGCCAAATTTCAACGATGTATGTTAAGCATTTTTTCTGATATGGTTGAACAATTCCTTGAAGTTTTTATGGATGACTTTTCTGTTTTTGGTGACTCGTTTGATCAATGTTTACATCATCTAACACTAGTTCTGCAGAGATGTATCGAGAAAAACTTAGTCTTGAATTGGGAGAAGTGTCATTTTATGGTAAAATAAGGTATTGTTCTCGGTCACATCATTTCGAGCAAAGGTATTGAGGTTGACAAAGCCAAGGTGGATCTCATTTCTAATCTTCCTCCACCCAAAACAGTCAGAGAAGTAAGATCTTTCCTTAGGTATGCTGGTTTTTATAGACGTTTCATTAAAGATTTTAGCAAAGTTTCTAGACCTTTATGCAATTTACTTGCTAAGGATGTACCTTTCATCTTTAATGATTCATGTCTTGTGGCTTTTGAAAAATTAAAGCAATTGTTGACATCATCACCCATCATTCAGCCCCCAAACTGGAGCTTACCATTTGAACTCATGTGTGATGCATCTGATTATGCAGTAGGAGCAGTATTAGGACAAAGAGTTGATCGAATTCCCCATGTTATTTACTATGCTAGTATGACATTGAATGATGCACAGTTGAACTATTCAACTAATGAAAAAGAAATGCTAGCAGTAGTATTTGCATTAGAAAAATTTCGATCTTATCTCATTGGTTGTAAAATAATTATATTCACAGATCATGTTGCTCTTAAATATCTTCTCACAAAGAAAGATGCAAAAGTTAGACTAATTCGTTGGGTGTTACTTTTGCAGGAATTTGACTTGGAATTTAATGATAAGAAAGGCACAGAAAATGTTGTGGCAGACTATCTCTCTCGTCTCCATTTTGACACAATTACAGAGCCATTAACATTGAATGACGTGGCATTGACGACACTGTTCACATAGACGGATCGATGACGTGGCATTGACCGATGATGTGGCATTGACTGATGAGGTGTCACGATTCTGTTGGACTAAAATTCTTATGCACTGTTGATCGATGATGTGGCAGGATATCAGTGGACCAAAAATCTCGTGTACAATACATGCATTACACAGGATTATTTTCAACCAAACCGCGTCACTGTTCAAGCTGGGACAAACCGTGTTACTGTTCAAACCGCATGGTCAAACCACGTACTATTGATAGATGACGTGGCGCAATCCTGAGCATCCAAACTGTTTTTAATCCGATGGCCATGATTTACTCAATGTATTTATAAAAAAAGGGCCTCCCTCCCCTAATTTGATAGCTCTGAATCCATTTTTGGACTCCATTTTCTATAATTCTTTCTCCATCTTGTATTTTCTATGTATTTTAATAAATTCCTATTTTGCCCGTAGTTCAATTATGAGTAGCTAATTTTCTTTCAAGCTTGGGTTGAAGGTGAAGTCTCAACATATGTCATGGGCTTTATTTGGTAAATTTATTTTCTCTTCCCCTCTAGTTTTTGTGGATGTTTTGACTTCTCATTGACAAATAATAATAATCTTATTTAGTACCGCCTTGGTTTTACCGGCTCCCTAATACAAGGTTATTATTATTTGGCACGATAAGCCCTTAGCACCATATTGATTAGAGTGTGGTTCATGAGGTGTGGATTCCCCCCTCATGATTTAATTGGTATTAATAAGGAATATTTTGCCCATGGTGCATGTTGATACGGATCCAGATACCCAAGTACGTCATTTCAATATATTTCTATTTAATTTATTCTCGTCATTTAAATTCCAATTTTAGGATAATCTAAGTCACTTTCACCACAAATCCAACCACCCATTTAGAAAATTAATTCTACACACAATTAAAATCCACCTCCTCGTGGGATCGACACTCGTCACCATTGATCTATACTACAATAGATTCGTGCACTTGCGAATTCAATAAAATTTCCACAACAATCACATCCAGCTTTGATATTGTAAAAGAATGATGAGTTATTTTCCTTCTCAGACTGAAAAATGCTCGTACAACATATCTGCATCATGACCCTTTAATTCATTCCGTAAATTTCTATCATTATTATAAAAGTCTCTATGTACACTTCCCATATTTTGCAAGCCCTCTGCCTGCAATTCAAAAAGACTGATTTGCTGACATGTTGGTATGTTCACTGCAGCTAATTGTTGACTTAAGCTTTTCTGAACTGCTGACATTGAACGATGAGACCTCAATAAATGAACCCTTCGAGGTGAAGATAATGCGTGATTATGCTCTTCAACAAATATATGAACCATATATTTATCGAATTCAGATTTAACCACTACTAATTTTGCACTACAACCACCCCGTATTATACCGTGTCGCCTCTTACAATTAACAACTTTGGATTGTCTTGCTTGTCCTTCTTTAAGGCACACATATTCCTTCCTTATTATGTCATTACTCTCTTTGCATATCTTACTCGAATTAATTCAGATACTAAAACCACCCTCTTTAGCGTATTTGTTGTAAAATTCATAAGCGTCATCTAAAGTGTCAAATTCTTGACCTTTATATGGCTTACGGTCGAGTGCTACTTCTGGTATGTAGAGACTATCCTCACAGTTTGACTGGCCAGCCACATTCTGAGCATTCATTTTACTACAACTGAAATAAAGGGAAAAAAAGAAGAAAAAACACAAATTTAGGGAGCTAAAATAAATAATTAAAGAGGATGAATATAAATCAACATGCAACTCACTTGAAAAAAAAGACTCAACGGCGACGCTACAATGACGAAGCTCCAGTAGCTACAAATTCCAAATGAGTGATTCAATTCGATAATGAACAGGTCGCTACAAATTCTAAACTAAATTTAATTTGTTCAATTTGGAATTTTTATTTCAAGCTGCAAATTATCTAAATCGTGTTGTATAAAAGTTTTTTTTAGTTTTCTCTCTCCAGAACTACGACTACTGAGCTTCCTCTTTTATTTTTTCAGTTTTCAAAAATTATATAAACTCTACAGTGTGGACCCATATGCTGGGAAGCAGTGCTCTATAAAGAAAATATAAATATTTTTTGAAAAATGCTTTTACCATGAAAAGCTTGGTTTCTTACCTTAATAATTCTTGAATTCCCGTATGTATTATTTCTTAATTCCTCAAGTTTATTCAATTGCGTTTTATGTTCACTACCAGCATCATCAATATTTGAATCAAAGCTTTAATAGCCTAAAATAATTTGTGCTCAAGTTCAACCACTAAGTAGCAAGGCTTATCATAAGCCAGTCGATAGGGTGATATTTCTAAAGATGTCTTGAATGAAGTACTATAACGCAAAGTGCATTAATCAGTCGAAGAGACCAATCTTTGTAGCTTGGGTTAACTGACTTTTCTAAAATTTGTTTTATCTCCCTGTTTACTAATTCAACTTGACCTCTTATTTGAAGATGATAAGAGATAACATCTTGTATAATTCCATATTTCTTCATTGAAGACTCAAATGTCTTGTTAAAAAAATGTTTACCTCCATTATTAATAATGGCTTGAGGGATTCCAAATCTGCTCAAAAGATTTTCTTTTAAAAAGTGGATCACATTTTGTGATCATTGTGGCTACAAAGAATCACTTTAATTTATTTTGAAACATAATCAACAGCAACCAAAATATATACAAATCTAAATGATGATAGGAAGGACCCCATAAAATCAATTCCCTAACAATTAAATGTTTCAATAACAAGGATATGGATTTTAAAAGCATCAATGTTTCACTTTAAGATAGATCGTAACATTTGACAATTTTTATACAATTTATAAAATGCATGTTAATTTTTAAATAATGTAGGCTAATAGAATCCACACTACAAGCTTGTTGTAGTTATCTTCTTTGACGAAAATTGAATGACACTACTTACTTCATTGTTCGATATATATCTCTGAAAAATTTAGTCAGAACAATACTTTAATAGGTATAGATCATCATATTAAAAATTTTTCACCTCTGTTAAGAATATATTTTTGTCCTAGGAGTTCTAATCAAATGCTATTTCACCTATTACAAGATAATTAATAATGTTAAAATACCAACGTATTTTATCAATTGAAGGCTGATAACTCTATAAAATGAGAGTTATCACGGCACTTTTAGACTTAATCAGTAATACTTAGAGAGTAAATTGTGTAATTTGATTGCATTTTAGTTACAATTTATGTGAGCATCCATTTTAGTTTATTTTTAATAAATTGAGTTTGCTTTATATCATTTTTTGTGCTTAGATTAAGTGCATGATTATAGGTGACTGAAAGCTCAAATTTTCAGGAAGGAATGCTGCTGCAACGGACTTACGGAGACAATAAAAGAACTTGGCTACAGAGGAATTGAAACAAGTCTAGAATAGTGAAAATGTTGTAGTTGTTGTTATAGTAATCCTGGAGCAATGACAGATTGAATTTTGCGCGCAACAACTAAAAGATTGCGATCTAAAGTTTCCAAAAATAGAGGATACTTGCCACACACTTTTGGTTGCCTTAATTATGAATTATAAAAGGAGCACGTATGAAAAGAAAAAAAGAGAAGTGTCACCCAAGGAGAATACCAAACAGAAACAACCAGAAAACAAAAATCAAGAGAGAGATTGAAGGTTGTAACAGAGAATTCAAGGAGAAAATAGAGAAGATATCAATACGACCAATCGACCTTCAGTTCTTCTTCTTATTTTCTTATTTTCTTATTTTCTCTTTAATTATAGGAATGTATTGGATGGCTATAACAATTGTATTTATTGTTTTATCACAAATCATGAATTGAATTTGATTGTAGTTGAGTGATAAACGATTTTAATGGATGTTTGACTGAGATATATGTGTTGCTCTGTATTTGCTATAGAATTTTGTCTTAATTGTATTTACTTCAATTTTCCATTTCGGTTGACCACCCATTTAATGGATACTACCTAAGAAAGAGCCTCATAAAGGTTTGACTTAGTGGATCAAATTAGTCAATACTTGGTTTTAGATTGAGTTTCCCAAGTTGAGTAAATCTCAATTTGAATAGAGTCATTCTTAATCTAAAATTAGTGAAGAACTAGAGAAATTATTGAAAAACTAGACATAGAGATTCACTTTATAGGATAAATGGAACCTAGAACGTTTAATATTATATTTCATGTTGGCATAACAATTGGTCACTATTAGGTTGCATTAGATATATGATATCCAACAAGCGATAGTTGATGATGCATGAGGGATTCTGCCAAGTGATGTATTAGATGTTATAACAACAATACTGTAATTGAAAAATAGTCAATGCCATTAAGTAAATTTATTCACTCAACTACTCATTTTCCATTAGTTACATCCTTGTGTTTGACGTGAGAATTTTCTTTATTGCATTTTATTTATCCCATTTTTAGCTAAATCAATTCATTAATTTCATACATTGTCTTATTTCAATTAGAACAAAAATGCATTGTTAAGATTGTTGTAGCAAGTTTGATAACATCAATCCCTGTGGAGACGATCTGAATATTCATCAGTATATTACTTGTTGTGTACATTTGCACATTGACACCCATAGCAATGGAAATCATCCAATAAAGACTCATTTGTAAGTCTTAACAAGTGCTCTATAACAACATTTTTGGCATCCATTTGCCTTTAATTGTGAGGTTGAATTCCTAGAGCAACAAAATCCATCGCATTAATCTTGGCTTGACATCTTATTTAGACAGTAAACATTTAATAATAGCATGATTAGAATAGACAATAGTAGATAAACAAAAATTAAATACTATCGAAATTTATCCAATACAAATATTATAACAAGTAGTTCTTTCTCAATGGTAGTGTAATTCATTTAGGCACTATTTTAAAGTTCTACTTGCATAATAAATAACAAAAGACTTACCTTCTTTTCTTTGTCCCAAAACAACTCCAATGATATAATCGCTAGAATCACACATTATCTTAAAAGGTAAGGACCAATCATGGGGTTGCATTACAGGGGTTGATGTTAAAAGACTTATTATCTTTTCTAAGGCTTTCTGACAATCTTCAGTCCATTTGAATGGTTTGCCTTTTATTATGAGGTTACAAAGTGGTCTAGATATGACATTAAAATCTTTTATAAACCTTCTGTAAAAGTCAGCATGACCTAAAAAGGAACGGACTTTTTTAACTGTCTTTGGTGAGGGTAAATTTAAGATGACTTCAACTTTAGCTTTATCAACTACAATTCCATTAGAAGACACTACATGGCCTAAGATAACTCCAGAAATAGTCATGAAATGATATTTTTTTCCAATTTAAATCAAGTCTTTTTCCTTTGCATCTTTCCAAAACTTTTTCCAAATTATCAAGACATTATCATAAATACAATTAAATAATTCATAAAGACTTTCAAACAATTCTCAACAATGTCATTAAAAATACTTAGCATGCATCTATGAAAATGTTGCAGGAGCATTACATAATCCAAACTACATTCTTCTAAATGTAAATGTTTTGAATGAGCATGTGAATGTGCTATTTTCTTGGTCTTGTAAGGTTATAGGATTTGATAATAGCCTGAGTAGTGATTTGTATTAAAAATTGTCTAATTATCAAGCGATAATAATATTATTTTGTGTTTATGTTATAATTTATATTTGTGTTTGTGCAATATAATAGGAATTATTAATTATGTTTTAAATATATATAATTTTGTGTATTTTTGTGTGTTTATTAGGTAAAATATTAATTTCACATAATTCGAGGCTCCAAACAGATAAACGGAGGTCAAATTTGGATTCCGGAGGTCCGAAAATCTTAAGATCAGTCAAGATTGGCTTAAAATTGGGCTTGTGTAAAAAGAGTTGACTTTCCATGTTGACCGAGTACTAATTAGATGATGAAATGAGTTTACAATAGATATGAGTGCATGGAATAGCTGACAATTTTGACTAAATCTCAACCGTTCATGATTCAATGGCCATGATTGTGCCATGTGGCAATGGTTGGTGAAGCAAGTTGTAGGATCCGAATCTTTGTAATCAGGTCGACCCGATCCACTCATTAACCCGCCAAATCTTAGAGGTGGCAAAAATACCCGCCCGGTCCGGACCCGGACCGTACCCGGGTGTTGCGGGCCGGGTAATACCCGGCCCGGGTATGAAGCCGGGTCGGTCTTGGGCATCACTTGATAAACCCGGAACCTGGATTTTATTAAAAAAAATTATAAAATATATATTATTTTAAATATTTTATATTTATTTGACTTATTTATTATACATATATAAAGTTTTAAACACTTAAAGTTTATATTTTCATGTCAAATTTTATTGAAATAAATTTAAAACTTATAAAATTATCAAAAAATAAAAAAATATACACATAAAATATTAAAAAATATAAAATCCGGGTACCCGGATTAAAATCCGGCCCGAACCCGGACCCGGACCGGTTGCATCCGGGCAGGGTCTGGTCATGGCAATACCCGGACCCGGCCCGGGGTTTTGCCATCTCTACCAAATCTCAACTGTTCTTTGGGCAAATCAGACGAGTCAAATGATGCCACGTGTGATGTTGACTTTTGAAGTTTGACCAGCCATGGGATCTGATCTAAAGGTTGTAAGGAGCACATGTATGATGCTTATGATGGACCACAACACACTGGATTATGAATTTATTTTTCTATAAATATAGCCTCATTTTATGTTTTTAATCATCTCTCTACAACTCTCTTCTTCTCAAATTCTCTCCATCTCCTTGTAATCTTGATTTTCAGGTGTGTTTTTAATATTTTATATAATTATTTTTATAAATAAAATTAGTTTTATTTCCAATTTTAGTTGTTTTTATTACTTTTAATTATAAGTAATTCAATTTTACTACTTCTTTTTATTTCAATTATGCTTAACTAAATAATATTAGTTATGGGAAGGTGAAACTCTTAAGAAATAAATATGATTTAAGCAAATTCTATTTTTAATTTTATAAATTAAATTATTTTCTATTTAATTTTATACATATTTTATATTTTGAAATTTTGATTTATTGTAGACAAACAAATGAATTTGGCACAATAAATTCTTAAGATCTTAATAACGGCTAGTTTTCAGCTCCAACTATAAATAAGCTCAATCTAATTTAAGCAAAGAGAGATCCAAGAGTTATCATTGAGCTTGCTATTGAGCATAAAACTATTATTGAGCTTTGAACTTGTTTTTGTTTCTTTGATTCACACATTGAGCATTCATTTGTAATCAAACACATTGTGTGAGAGAAAATTCATTTGTAATCTTTATCCTTGAGAGGTTGTAAGTGTTGAGATACACTTGGGTTAAGAGATTGGGGATAATCTCTTGTTGTAAAGGTCCATTAACACCTTGGAAGTCAATTGTAAGCGTTTGAAGTCTTGGGAGGCTTGCTTAGTGAAATCCTCAAGCCCGGTGAGCTTGGAGGCGTGGACGTAGGCGGGGGTTGCCGAACCACATAAAAGTCATTGTGTTTGTTTTCTCTTCCCTTACTATTTTATTATTGTGGTTTATTGAATTTATTATTTTTTATTCCATTAAGGCATTAAATTGAATTATTATGTGGTTTGCTTATCTTAATTCTTAAAATCCCAATTCACCCCCCTCTTGGGTTGCCTAGTTAATATTTCATTTGGTATCAGAGCGAGGTGCACTTGTGTAGACTTAACCGTCTAGAGTTAAAGATATATAGCAACGCAAATTAGCTCAACCTTCATGGAAGGCAAATCTACCACTAGACCTCCATTCTTTAATGGTAATGACTATCCTTACTGGAAAACTAGGATGAGAGTCTTTTTACAAGCCTTAGACTATGAAATTTGGGAAATAGTTTGTAATGGTTCATTCATTGCTAGGAAGAATGCCTTAAGTGAGTTGGATAAGAAAAATATGTTTTTAAATTTCAAGGCTATGAATGCTTTATTTTGTGCCTTAGATAAAAAGGAATTTCATAGAGTTTCAAATTGTTCTAATGTTTATGAAATTTAGAGAAAACTTGAAGTTGTGTATGAGGAGACCACAAACGAGGAGGAATCTCATGAAGTGTCGAATTTGGCACTTATGGAAATTGGAGATGAATCGGATGATGAACTTGATGAGGTAAGCGATCTTCCTACTTATGATGAATTACATGATGCGTTTAAAGAATTGCATGATGAGTGGATGAAAATTAGTAAAAAGAATGCATGTCTTAAAAAGAAAACTGTAGAGCTCACAAATGAAAATGAATCTCTAAGGGCAAAGATTATATGCCTAGAACTAGAGAATAAAACATTGCATGATAAAGTTGCATTATCAAATGAGAAATGTAGCACTTCGCCCAAGCATATAGAATCACATGTAGATGACTTGAAAAATGAAAAAGATGCCCTGCAAAAATGCAATGTTTCATTTAATGAAAAGATTAAAGGACTAGACATAGAGAATAAAACTTTGCATAATAGAGTTGCATTATCAAATGAGAAACCAAGCACTTCACATGAGCATCTAGAGCCACACGTAGAAGATTTGAAAAAGGAAAATGAAATGCCCAAGAAAAAGAACCTTGAACTTAGTGATGTCGTGTTAAAATTCACAAATGGGCAAAAGATGTTGGATAACTTGCTTAATTCACAAAAATGTATGTTTGACAAGGGAAGCATTGGTTATAAGCCAAATTTGAAACAAAAATATTATAAGAGCTATTTTGTTAAAACTACCTCCATTAATGATCAAATTGTATGCCATTATTGCCTTC
>NW_006262339.1:26445307-26464632 GCF_000493195.1 Citrus x clementina
TAAAAGAAATGCAAGTTATGGAGCTACATGAATTTGGGTTCCAAAAGGAACCCATTGCTAACACTCAAGGACCTAAGAATATTTGAGTACCAAAGCACACAACTTGAATATTTTATTTGTAGGTACCATGATCAAGAAATAGTGGAGAATTTCTTGATGAAAGCTTGTGAGAATATTCATTTGATCTTGATCTAAGAGAAAATGATGAGTAAGATGATTTAATTGCTTGGTAACAATTCTTGCCATATTGATTTTGTTGAGTGGATCATGATAAATGGATAATAGCTTGAATTTACGAAAGTATGCTTGTATGTTTAGATGATGGAATTATCATTGTGTATAACATTGAGTGATTTATTATGATGCCTTTGTTTGATTTTGATGATTGTATGGTCTTTGATTTCATCTTCTTAATTGTCTATCATCATTGTTCATCTCTTATGTATGTGTGAATTCATATGCCATTAATTGTGTTATATTATTTATAAAATTTGTACTAATGACTTATTGGAGTTAATATTGATTTAAATGCTGAAACCTCCAATGCTGGCGCTGGGGTTGGAGTTAATATTGACAGTTTAGACTCTAGTGACAGCGACGAAGAGTTTGATTATGTCAATGAAGATAAGTGGGATGCAGGATTGGATGACTATTATTCAGCTGACGATAGTGGGGCAGATTCAGATGCTGGTGATGATGAGAATATTGTATCAGCTACTTGCAATTACGAGGCAAATTCTGGTGGATTTGAGTTCACTCCTGATGGTACAAATATTGTACTTAAAATTGGGCAATTATTCAAGACAGTTGATGAATTTAGAAATGTTGTGAAAGTTTTTGCAATAAAGGATGGTTTTAGGCTTAAGAGGGTGAAGAATGAAAAGAGCAGGGTGACACTTAATTGTGCAGCTCCAAGATGCACTTGGAGGATACATGCAAGTCCAAATTGGAACAAAAAATATTTTCAGATCAAGACTTACATGCTTGAACATACTTGTGAGAGAAACAATGAGAATTATGAAGCAAATTCAACATGGATTGCAGCCACATATCTCCGTCTATTTAGAAGCAACACACAACTCCCCATTGATGTGCTTAGCTCAGAACTTTTCAGAAACTACGGGATAAAATGTTGCAACCAGAGACTGTATAGAGCCAAGAATAAAGCCTTGGAGTTGCTTGGTCAAGATCACAAGGCTAGCTTCACAAAGCTGTTTAGGTATATGAATGCTATCTTATCCTCTAATCCCAGTTCAACAGTCTCGTTAGATAAAGATTGGTTAGGTGGTGGGGTGAATCCTCATTTTAATTTTTTTTTTTTTTGCGTTTTTTGATGCTAATAGGAGGGGATTCTTTGAAGGTTGTAGGCAATTTATAGGTGTAGATGGTTGTCACCTTAAGGGTCTGTATAAAGGGGTCATATTGTCTGCTGTTAGTGTAGATGCCAACTATGGCATATATCCGTTAGCCATGTGTGTAGTAGACAATGAAAACACTGAGTCTTGGACTTACTTTATGGAGAAACTGTATGAGCAAATAGGCTGTAATGGTGGTGAGGGTCTTTACTTTATGAGTGACAGACAAAAGGGGATATTGAATGCTCTTGAGAGGGTTTTTCCTCATGCTTTAAAAAGGTACTGTTGTAGGCATATTTATTCAAACTTCAATCAAAAGTTTCCTGGTATGTTGCTGAAAAAAGAATTCTGGGCTGCATGTAGAAGTGCAAATCAAGTTGATTTCAATAACCATATGGCTGAAATTTATAGTATCAGCCCTGCTGCTCACAAATGGTTGTTACAAATTCCAGTGGTTTGTTGGGCTAAGCATTGCTTCCCTGTACAAATCAAGTGTTCGCATGTCACAAACAATATGACTGAATCCTTTAATAATTGGATCAGTAACTTCAGAGGCATGCCCATTGTGAGAATAGGAGATTAGAAGGAAGATTATGATATTGATACACAAAAGATATGAGCAGGCCAACACTTGGCAAGATGAGTTGCCTCCACTTGTTCGGAGGAAGGTTATAGAAGCAAGGGTTGAATCTAGAACATTGTCAGTTATATTTGGTCATGACAAAACCTTTGAAGTAATGGAAGATATTTCTAAGAGGTGTGTTGTTGATTTAGGCACTAAGCATTGTGATTGTGGGGAGTGGGATGTATCAGGCTTACCTTGCAAGCATGCCATGTGCTGCATTGATGCAATGAGATATAACGTGAATGATTACATCCATCATTTATTGAAGAAAACTGTATTTAAGAAAACTTATTCTCACCAGCTGCATCCAGTGCCTGATGAAATCAGATGGCCTTTACTTTTGCATGATAATCTGTTACCACCACTTGTCATAAGGGCTGCTGGTAGGCCTCAAACCAAGAGGAAAATAGAGGCTGGTGAAAATAAGGCATTTAAAAGGAGCTCAAGCGTAAGGTGTTCTAAATGCGATCAGTGGGGCCACAATGTCAGAAGCTGTAAAGTTACTGAGAGAGGGGGAAAAACTAAGAAATTTCTGAAAAAGAAAGTCCATCAGGTCATATTTATTCATTGTTTGTAATTTTGGTGTATATTGCTTTTATTATAAATTGTGTTATGCTAATCCATTATTTAATTGTCTACATATAGGATAAAGGAGAGTCATTGGGATCTACTGCTACTGTTGGTTCTGTGAATCTTAGCCAGAATAGTGTCCATGGAAATGGTATGTAATCTTGACAGCATGTTTTAACTTACATTCAGTTGCTGCATTAGCTTAATTGGAATAATAGTTTTTTTTCATGATTTAATACAACCACAAGTTACGTTTTAATTTGTTTACTTTAATCATGAAGGACAACTTACCCAGGAGTGATCACTAGTAAATTAATGCATCCAACAGCATTGAAAACATCAAGCTATACTTATGAAGTGAAGACAGTAGAAGCCAAGCTAATCCCATCTAACAAATTTTTTTGAGGGGTTAGATGATGCATCACCTTAAATTGTAAGCATTAGAATGATAAAGATGTTGTATCATCTTTTTGTCACTCAACCGTAGATATAGGTTTGAGTTTTTGTTTATTTTGTACTTGTGATGTTTATGTATAAACACACATGCTACTACTCTATACATTGGCTACTGCTGATTTGTATAGGTTGATCGAATTCAACCATTGATGACATTTGATACTGCTGGAATGCATATGAAATTATAAGTTAAAGTATATTATTTGTGTTATTCATTATGCTTTTTGTTGTTGATCTGATTTTGCTTCTTATGGCGTTTGTTGTTGGAATGAATATTGGATGTCAGTATGAAGTAGCTTGAGCAGGGGCTTTTACTTTTATTGTACTTGATATTATTTACTTATTATTGTAATTATCACTTATCTATCATATATATGCTAATGCAGTAGTGCATAAGGAGTTCGGCTAGATTTCATTGATATTATAGGCTTCCAACTAGGTTTTGCCACATTTTTCAGAGATGGGTTACATGAGCTTCTTAAGTATTGATACATAGCATTTGAAAAGCACCAGAACAACTACACTTTACTATAGCCTTTCATAGATATAGATAGGATTACATAAGCTATTACATCTTAAGCATTAGTAGATTGAGTATAAAGAATGTTAGATTCAAGTACATCATCATCTTCACAGCCCCTTCACCAAATCTAGATTTTTGTAACTTCTTTACTAGAGTCTTCACTTCATTCACATTAGCTTCAATAGCATGCGGAGCATCAACATTCACAATTGCAGTCATATTTCCTTCAAAAAAAGCTCCATTGTTGAAATCATTCCTTTTTGGAACCCACCACTTGAAGTACCCACAGTTTGTTTTGTTCACGCATTTATAATAAAGCTTGTGAGGGTTGTTATCTGATTCGGATATCTTTACTTCAGCTCTCATACGGCATTTGCATATATGGTTTGAAAACCTAATGAGCTTTCCATTAACAAAGTTCCTCCAACCTAGCTCATAAACTTGTTCCATGGTTGATGTGCTTGATGTATTAGAGCTTTGAGAATCCATGGCTTTCAGGCAGTGTTTGAGCTTGATTTTTTTGAATGATTTTGTTGATGAGTTCAACTGAATGAGTGATCAGTTTGAACAAATTGCAGAACCAAAGTTTTTAAGAATTTTTTAAAAGAAGTAAAAGAAGAAAAGAGTGAGCTATGGTGATTTATTAAGCCTGTAAAAGTCTCCATTTATAGGCTCTACTGCTGAATATTACCGTTTATTTACAACGGTAATATTGGCAGAAAAATGTTTATTTTTTTTAGTGTGTAATTTTTTTTATCCATTGGATATTTTGGTGTGAATTCTATTATCCATTAGTTTATCATATGAATCAAAATAGATTTTGGCGGGAGGGGCATTTTTGGAATTTAAACAGTCAACTGACAGTCCATTTAACGGAACACTAACGTCAGGGGAGGTCCCTGTAATTACATGCATACTTTCTATCCGATTGTAAATACATTAAACCTCAGGGGAGGTCCCTGAAAATAACCCTATTTAAATTCTCATCATTTCATGAAAAATTAGAAAAGTTTGAAGGGCATATTTGGTTAAGGTATTAAAACTCCTCATTGCATTAGAGTATTATAATACCATTTTTGGCAATTACACCATATAGTATTATAATAGGGTCAACTCAAAATCTTATATGGTCAAAGTCGCATAAATTAAACCTGAGGGGGGTTAAGGTTTAAATGGGTTTTGTAACTATTTTGAGACAAAAATAAAACTTCCCTCTTGTTCTCACCTTTATCCTCAAATTGACCTAACTAGCTCTACCTGTCGTTCTATAATTCTCCCTGGCAGTGGCTCAATAAACGCCAACTCTACGACTTTCCATCACTACTACTGTAATGCCCCAGTCCGAAATCCAAGGGCAAATATGTCCACAACTCATATATGAATTTAAATAACTGTTTACAACTGATAAAATTCGAGCCTCAAATACAAAAGCCAGCAGAATAACTTCAAAATTTAGCCAAACCATCTACCATCCTTAATTCAAATCCATCTTCTCACTCCTCACGAATCAATCCTGACTTCTAGAAACTGAATCATAATAAACTATAATGAGTATAAAACTCAGTAAGTAAACCAGTTTTTCTTATACGAAAGTACATACATACATATATATAATGCAATGGATTATAGGTCATGATCTTTTGGAAATACTGTAAAACAAATTCATCAAAATCTTTCTCTGTCGCTTTCAAACTTTCATATTTCCTTTCAATAAAATATATATCTTGCAATGTGGTACTTTGTGCTGTGCGTGGCACTTTGCGGCGCTCTGTCCCTTAAGAGGTGGCCCCCGCATAGTCTCAAGAGGTGGCTGTTGTGCAAATTTTAATGTACTCGCAAGCGCACGAATCTATTGTAGTATAGATCAATGGTGACGAGTGTCGATCCCACGAGGAGGTGGATTTTAATTATATGTAGAATTAATTTTGTCAATGGGTGGTTGAAATTGTGGTGGAAATGATTTAAATTATCCTAAAATTGGAATTGAGATGGCGATAATAAATTCTAAAATTGGAATTGCAATGGCGAGAATAAATTGAAGAGAATTCTATTGAAATGACGTACCTGGGTATCTGGATCCGTATCAACACGCATCATGGGCTAAATAATCCGTATTAATGCCAATTAAATCATGAGGGGGGAATCCACACCTCATGAACCACGCTCTAATCAATATAGTGCTAAGGGCTTATCGTGCCAAATAATAATAACCTTGTACTAGAGGGCCGGTGAAACCAAGGCGGTACTAGACAAGATTAGTATTATTTGTCGACGAGAAGTCAAAACATCCACAAAAACTAGAGGGGAAGAGAAAATAAATTTACCAAATTAAGCTCATGACACATGTTGAGACTTCACCTTCAACCCAAGCTTGAAAGAAAATTAGCCACTCATAATTGAACTAGGGGCAAAATGGGAATTTATTAAAATACGAAGAAAATACAAGATGGAGAAGGAATTACAGAAAATGGATCCAAAAAATGGATTCAGAGATATCAAATTAGGGGGGGAGGCCCCCTTTTTATAGATACATGGAGTAAATCATGGCCATCGGATTAAAAACAGTTTGGACGCTCAGGATTGCGCCACGTCATCAGTCAACAGTCCGCGGTTTGACCACGCGAATGAACAGTAACACGGTTTGGTCCAACTTTGAATAGTAACGTGGTTTGGTTGAAAATAATCCTGTGTGATGCATGCACCGTATGCGAGATTTTTCGTCCACTGATATGCTGCCACGTCACCATCAACAGTATATAAGAATTTTAGTCCAACAGGATCGTGACACCTCATCAGTCAATGCCACGTCATCGGTCCGTCTATGGAACAGTGTCGTGAACAGTAACATATACAGCACCGTACTCGTGAATAGTACCGTACATGTGAACAGTGCCATTTTTCCTTTTATGCTCCTCCTAAGGTTTTCGACTGTCCTGAGTTCAAAAGTGATGTCCGTTTTGCCATCTGATTTCTCGTTTATTGTGAAATGACTATGATGCCCCTAAAATACATAAAATACTTAATTCAAATAAAACACATGTAATTAAATCACAAGAAGGTTAAATACATAAAAGTAAGGGTTGTTAGTAAGACTTGAAATGTAAAATGACGGTTTTCTCCTTTATAAATATGCATTTTCTAACACTCAACACACCCCCCAACCAGCTTATTGCTAGTCCCTAGCAAATGAAGCGAAAATAAAATTCAAATTCAAAATGATTTTTTTTAAAAAAAAATTTAGAAACACTCGTGTTTATTCAATGAGATTAATGATAGCAATCAAATAAAAGTATAAGCATTATCTCCAGTCTAAAGTAACATCACACCCACATCAACCATCCACATGAATCAGCCCAGTAGACTTTGTTATAGCTACTTTCAAGAATGACATGTCAAACCCCAAAATCTCACTAGAAGTAGTGACACTCTCACAAAGAAATTAAACCCAATAAAAATAGTCACTCCAATGAATGATAATTGAGAGAAAATAATGAAGAAATGATATCACATGCTCTCACCAAGATGAAATAAATATGCCCTCAGCTTAAAAATAATATGATCTCAAGTGAAATAAAAACTGTTAGTCAACCCAATTTATTTATTTTTATATGCACCACTACATCTTTTTTTTTCTTTTTTTTTATTAAGGGTTAACTCAAAAGAAATCTAGAGATCGTGTATACAATAATAAACTGTTAAGCTGTATAAAGAATGGGCAAAAGGGTTACTCTCCAAGAAAAATGATATGCTCAAAAACTCACTTGGTACTTATTATGACATGTTCATTCCTTCAAGCAACTCATATATGTCTCCGACATCAACATGTAGAGTAGCAAACATAATGTAACATCACTTAAGACCAAAGATAATATAAATACTAAAATTTAAATTAATCATGTCACCCAATGTTAAAACAAATCACACAAATTTTTTTTTTTAAACAACATTCTACCCCCCAACCTATGAAAAGAAAATATGCATGCAGAAATGTGAAAATGATGCATAAAAACTAATTAGAAAAGTTACACGTAAAATTATAGAAAACGAAAATGATTTTTTTATTTTTTTTAAAGAAGATGCGTTTCTAGAGGAACTATACTCCATATTCAGCCATCTTCGACTCAAAAGTTGGAAAATGTATATTTATAGAGGAGAAATTAAAAAGAAGAAAAATAAACATAAACACATAATAAAGAAAAAAGAAAATGTCTGAATTTTTTTTTAAGTTTTTTTTTAATTTTTTTTTAAACGATGAAGATGCGTTTCTAGAGTCACTACACTCCATATTCAGCCATCTTCAACACAAAAAGTTAGCAATAGTTAGTTTCTACAACAAAAAATTGGTAAAAACTTAACCAAAATTCCATAATTGTCGACTATTCCCTCCCCCCAACCAGAACGAAACATTGTCCTCAATATTTGAAATGAAAGAAGTAGAGTTTAGAAGACATCACCTGGGTGGTGCAACACAGAAGAAAATATTTACAGGCGGAGAGTTAAATCTAATTTGTACTTCTTACTGCTGCTACTGTTACCATCATTATTTGGACGCTCCAACACAAAGGTCCAGGGGTCTGGCTCCGGTCTATAAGCTTGTAACAGATCAAGTAGCTCATTAGCAGTGTGAGTACAAATAAAAAGTTTTTTTACATTAGCGGGAATGAAATAGTTTTTTATTGCATGGTTAAGAAATGCGATAAAGCCATCATAAAAGTTATTGACATTTAACAAACCGATGGGTTTCTGGTGGATGTGCAGATGGGCCCAAGATGCTAGTGTGATAAGTGCCTCTAGTGTTGCAAGATCTCCTGGAAGGAAAATAAAAGCATCAGCATGATTAAGCATTGCAGTTATTCTTTCTTGCATATCTGAGACGACTA
Source organism: Citrus x clementina (assembly GCF_000493195.1). Lineage (NCBI taxonomy): Eukaryota > Viridiplantae > Streptophyta > Magnoliopsida > Sapindales > Rutaceae > Citrus > Citrus x clementina. The sequence continues at coordinate 26,453,717 of NW_006262339.1, forward strand.
ACTCTTCTCCAGTTGATGAGTCAGACGAACTGCCCAATGGTTTTAGGACTCTTGGGATGATGCCTAACACTTGACTTCCTCTGATAAAAGCTACTTCTGAGACCATTTTTGATAACCCTCGGTTACCTCCTCCATACACCAAGTGTAATTTTCTTGCTGCTATGCTTCGACCAAGATCTATGGCTGCCTCAATGAACTCTTTATGTTTGCCATATGTAAATCCAGAAAGCACACAAATGTTCTTGAATTGTCTATTGGGAGTAGCTGACATTGTGATACTTCTCAAAAACAATTTGTGAGTGCTTGACAAAAAAGAAATCACATTTAAGAGTCTCGGTGATAGTGGGTCATGGTTGTGTATGAGGTAATATGTCAGTGTCAAATAACGCGTAAAGCACGTGGCTCGCAAGTCAAAAAGAAAACAGTAAAAAGGAAAAAGCAAACAGTAATAAAATTATTAAAGACAATAATGCACACAATAAGACAATAGTGAAATAAAATAACAATAAAGTAAAAGGATATTTACAAGTAGTTGCGACTGTGGCTCACATCTTCCTCTGGTTTTACGTCCAGAAACGGCTTGAACGCCCTCTATGGGTCGAGGATAGGCTTCCTATCCAATTTTCTTATAAACTGGCAAACAGGGTCGTTTATAGTCAGATTCCCGAGACTATATCGTGCATGCTCTTTCTGGAATAATGGCCATAACTGGAGAATCGCTCCTTGCACATATCCACTGGGATGCGTTTCAAGAGACAAAAGGATATCATCCAATGACTCCTTATTCAAGCCATCCCTAATGAATTGAATCTTATCTTCCCTATTATCAGACATCATGCCTAAAGAACATGGGTTTTTATTGTAACTCATTCTGTCACACTTATGACAAGCAACAAAAATTCTTCGAGCTCGTCGTTTTCTTGCATAATTTCCTTTACCACAACCAGGCATGTATGCAATAAATTTTGGAGGTAACTCACCTGCCGATCGTACTTTAGCCTCGATTAACCAACGGATGTCAGCAGGTATGTTATTCCTCATGAATAATCGCATGCGTTCGGACCGAGCTTTATAGATCGTGAGGAGGGCATTCTGAGGAAGTGAAGGGAATCGCTTGTGAAGTTTCGCTAGAATCTCGTTTCTGTCCATACCTTCGCCTCAGAATATCAGTTATTATGGGAAACTCAAGTAACCGACTTGATTGTCACGGAGTACCGTTATCCGCCACTTCACCGGGATAACAAACTAAAGCACACAAACAGAAAAACAAATTAAAACACACAAAGAAAATTAAAATCGTCCTCTTATTGAATTTACCTCAAGCTCCAACTGGATGTCGTAAACACTTCTCTCAATGTCTCTGAGTTAGCTTTCTAAACCCTCAACATAGGCTACTAACTCTGGTGGTTGTAGAGCCCAAATGCGTTGTGTTTTACAAAATTGAATCTGCCTTTTGAGATGAGTTTTGACACGTTGAAGTGGTTTAAGAATGTTCAGGAGGAACGGTCTAAGTATGAGACTCATGATTAAAAATGATAAGAGAAAACTTAATGGTAAAATAAACACACTTATGCAAAAACAATTTCAATTAGCAAAAGAATAATAATAAAAAGAAAGAAAGAAAAATCAAATCAACGAAAAGAAAAAAAAATCAATTCAAATTTGGTGGGTCACTCAAATTTATTTCGGTGTCTTCGTCATGTGGTTGGTACTCTAGATATGGCTTTAATCTTTGACCATTAACTTTAAACGTGACACCGTTCTTTGGGTCCTTAATTTCAATTGCCCCATGTGGAAAAACAGTATGAACAATAAAGGGACCAGACCAACGAGAGCGTAACTTACCTGGGAATAGGTGCAAGCGAGAATTGAACAAAAGAACTTTCTGACCTGGAGTGAAGGATTTTCTCATAATTTGCTTGTCATGGAAGACTTTCATTCGTTGCTTGTAAATCTTGGCATTTTCGTATGCGTCATTGCGAATTTCTTCAAGTTCTGCCAGTTGTAATCTTCTTTCTGAGCTGGCTTGCTGCATGTCAAAGTTGAATTTCTTGATGGCCCAATACGCACGATGCTCGAGTTCCACAGGTAGGTGGCAAGCTTTTCCATACACTAGCCTGTAGGGTGACATCCCAATCGGGGTCTTGAAAGTCGTTCTATATGCCCATAATGCATCATCAAGTCTTAATGACCAATCTTTTCTGTCCGGCCTCACCGTTTTTTCTAATATGTGCTTTATTTCTCGATTGGATATCTCAACTTGGCCACTGGTTTGCGGATGATACGGAGTCGCCACTTTGTGTGTGATTGAATACTTTGTCAAAAGAGCTTTGAATGCTTTGTTACAAAAGTGGGCACCACCATCACTGATTATTGCTCGAGGGAATCCAAAGCGCGAGACAATGTTGCTTTTCAAAAATCCTATCACCACCTTGTGATCATTGGTTCTACATGGAATTGCTTCTACCCATTTTGATACGTAGTCAACAGCAACCAATATGTATTGATGGCCAAAATATGGGGGAAAGGGTCCCATGAAGTCGATACCCCATACGTCAAAAATTTCAACCACTAAAATTGGATTTAATGGCATCATATTCCTTCGCGTAATGCTCCCCATTCGTTGACACCTATCACATGAAGAACAGAAAGTGTAAGCGTTCGAAATAGAGTTGGCCAATAGAAACCACATTGTAAAACTTTAGTTGCTGTTTTCTTAGCACTGAAATGGCCTCCACAAGCTTGTTCATGGCAGCATGAAAGGATATTCGAAATTTCATTTTCTGGGACACATCGTCTAACAATTTGATCAACACAATACTTGAACAAATACCGGTCATCCCAAAAGAAATTCTTTATCTCTGCAAAGAATTTAGCCTTGTCTTGCTTGGTCCAATGCTCTGGAAGTTTACCTATAACAAGATAATTAACTATATCAGCATACCAAGGTAATACTTCCACACTCATTAATTGTTCATCTGGAAATGACTCATTCAATGGTAATGATTCTGTAATTGTGTCAAAATGGAGACGAGAGAGGTGGTCCGCCACAACATTCTCTGTGCCTTTCTTATCTTTGAATTCCAAGTCAAATTCCTGCAAAAGTAACACCCAACGAATTAGTCTGGCTTTTGCATCTTTCTTTGTGAGAAGATATTTAAGAGCAGCATGATCCGTGAATATAATTATTTTACAACCAATGAGATATGATCGAAATTTTTCCAATGCAAACACTACTGCTAGCATTTCTTTTTCAGTAGTTGAATAGTTCAACTGTGCATCATTCAATGTCATACTAGCATAATAAATAACATGGGGAATTCGATCAACTCTTTGTCCTAATACTGCTCCTACTGCATAATCAGATGCATCACACATTAGCTCAAATGGTAAGCTCTAGTTTGAGGCCTGAATGATGGGTGATGATGTCAACAACTGTTTTAATTTTTCAAACGCCATAAGACATGAATCATTAAAGATAAAAGGTACATCGTTAGCAAGTAAATTGCATAAGGGTCTAGAAACTTTGCTAAAATCTTTAATGAAACGTCTATAGAAACCAGCATGCCCAAGGAAAGATCTTACTTCTCTGACTGTTTTGGGTGGAGGAAGATTAGAAATGAGATCCACCTTAGCTTTGTCAACCTCAATACCTTTGCTCGAAATGATGTAACCGAGAACAATACCTTGTTTTACCATAAAATGACATTTCTCCCAATTTAAGACCAAGTTCTTCTCGATACATCTCTGCAGAACTAGTGTTAGATGATGTAAACATTGATCAAACGAATCACCAAAGACAGAAAAGTCATCCATAAAGACTTCAAGGAATCGTTCAACCATATCAGAAAAAAATGCTCAACATGCATCGTTGAAATGTAGCAGGTGCATTACATAATCCAAATGGCATCCTCCTATATGCAAATGTGCCAAAAGGGCAAGTGAAAGTGGTTTTCTCCTGATCTTTTGGTGCTATGGGGATCTGATTATATCCTGAGTAGCCATCTAGAAAGCAATAAAATTCATGACCTGCTAATCTATCAAGCATTTGATCAATAAATGGTAAGGGAAAATGGTCTTTACGTGTGACAGAATTCAACTTTCTGTAATCAATGCATACACGCCATCCTGTAGTCACTCTAGTGGGTATCAATTCATTATCAGCATTCATAACTACTGTGACTCCTGACTTTTTAGGGACAACTTGTACAGGACTGACCCATGAACTATCAGAAATTCGGTAAATGATACCTGCGTCTAATAGTTTAAGGACTTCTGTTCTAACAATTTCTTTCATGTTAGGATTTAACCGACGTTGCATCTCCCTAGTAGTTTTAGCATTTTCATTAAGGTGAATATAATGCATGCAGTTTACTTGGTTTATACCTTTTATGTCTGCTATAGTCCATCCTAATGCCCCTTTGTGCTCTTTCAAAACATCTAACAACTTACCTTTTTGTTCGTCATTGAGGGATGATGAGATGATTACCGGCAGAGTGCTTTCTTCTCCCAAAAACGCATATTCCAAAGTGTTGGGCAATGGTTTGAGCTCGAGTTTCGGTGGTGATTCTGATGATGGAATGAGTTGTTTCTCTGATGGTGTTAGTTGTTCAACTCTTGACTTCCATTTATTAGTATCCATAGATGGTGCTGAGTCAAGCAGGGCGTTGACCTCATCGACCGATCTGTCAATATCAAAATCCAAACCAAAGTGAGTTAAACATGTTTGTAAAGGATCATCACTAAGGTTTGAAAGAAAAGTGTCATCAACTAATGCTTCAATTAAATCCACATCAACAATTCCATCATCTGCACTGTGAGGTTGTTTGGCAATGTTGAAAATATTTAGCTCCATAGTCATGTTGCCGAAGGACAACTGCATATTTCCAGTCCTACATTGAATGTGAGCATCCGCAGTTGCCAAGAAAGGTCGGCCTAGAATAATGGGGATGTGCTTCCTTGAATTCTGTATTGGTTGAGTGTCAATTACAATGAAATCAACAGGAAAATAAAACTTGTCTACCTGGATAAGCACGTCCTCCACAATACCACGAGGTATTTTCGTGGACCGATCTGCAAGCTGTAACACCACTGGAGTTGGGTGCAATTCTCCAAGTCCAAGTTTCACGAATACAGAGTAAGGCAATAGATTTACACTAGCTCCTAAATCCAACAAAGCATTCTCAATTGTGTGGTTCCCTATACTACATGAGATAGTGGGGGAGCCTGGGTCTTTGCATTTTAAAGGAATTTTATATTGGAGTATAGAACTAACGTTTTCTGTTAAAAATGCCTTCTTTTGAACATGCATATTTCTCTTTTTAGTACAAAGGTCTTTAAGAAATTTGGCATAAGATGGAACTTGTTTAATCACATCAAGTAAAGGGATGTTAATACTTACCTGTTTGAAGATTTCAAGAATCTCACCTGTGGATTTTCCCTTTTTTCCTTTCGCTAACCTCTGAGGAAATGGAGCTTTCGGAACATATTCTCGTGAGTTGGTTTCTTCTTTCTCCTCCGGTGATGAGTCATCAATATTCACAGGTACAATTTGATTTTCTTTTGTCACCGGCATCTCCACTTTGTTGTCGACTTCTTTTCCTTTTCGCAAGGTCATTACTGCTTTGACCTCTCCATGCTGCTGTGGTGAACTAGTACTTGCTTCATGCACTCCTTTAGGATTAGGCACTGGTTGACTTGGAAACTTACCTTTCTCAACGGTCATTGCCAAGGTCTGAACTGAAGAAGCAAGTTGTCCCACCATCTTCTCGAGGCTTGAAACTGATTGGGCTTGTGAATTGAAGCCTGCTCTCAACTCATTTCGTAGTCCATCAATGGTGCGGTTCTGTTGCTCAATCGTGGAGTGAGTAACATTCTTGAAATTTTAGAATGCATCCTCCCATGGTCTGGGTTGAGAGTAGTTCTGGTTCTGATTGTATGGTCTAAATGGGGGCTGAGAGGCTTGAGGAATTTGTGGAATTGGTTGCATTGGTGGAGCTGGAGCTGCTGGTCCATTCTGTTGGAATCCTTGAGACCATGAAAAATTAGGGTGGTCTCTCCATCCAGGATTATATGTGTTGGAGTATGGGTTGTAATTCGATGGTTTTCTTATTACACCTATGGCATTGGCTTGATCTGAGTATGAGTTATGGTCATGTGATTCTGTTGATTTAGCAGTCGATAACGATGCTATTTGTCGAGCAAGACCTTCAACCATCTCCTTGACTTCTTTGATTCCTAAAGTTGATTCGCCAATTTGAACCTCATTCACTCCTTTAATTCTTCTAGTAGTCCTGAGTGATCGACTCCGTTGTTGAGAATTATCTGCTTGTCGCTGGAAGAATTCCCAAATTTCTGATGCACTTTTTGACATTAGCTCTCCTCCACTTATTGCCATTAGTCATTCTTGCACATTCGGTAGTAATCCCTCAAAAAAGTATTGACATTGGTGCCATTTCTCGTACCTATGATGTGGACACTTCAAGAGTAGCCCATTGAATCGCTCCCATGTTTCGAAAAATTGCTCGTCCTCTCTCTGGGTAAACTCCGAGATTTCCCTGCGAATAGCATTGGTTTTATGCACTGGGAAATATTTATTCAAAAATTTAGTTACCATTTGTTCCCATAATGAAATGCTATTGGCAGGCAATGTATTAAGCCATGAACGAGCTCTATCCTTTAAAGAAAATGGGAATAATCTGAGTTTAACATCATCATCTGAAAAATTTTCATATTTAAAAGTTTGACAAATGGCATGAAAATTATTCAGATGATTATATGGGTCCTCATTTTCTAAGCCATAAAATGTGGGGAGACAATTTAGCACACTAGGTTTTAATTCAAAACTCCTAGCAGCTACATTTGGGTATCTTATGCATGATGTGCTCAAATTAGCTAAGGGACTAAAATAGTCCTTAAATGACCTCTCCTGCGGTGCTTGTAAATCCATTCCAAATTTATTTTTAATGTGCCTGTGTGTGCGAAGTGTTTTTTCTAATTCAAAGTCTATAGGTTCAAGATTAGGTAATAATGACCTACGACCATGCATGCAAAACAAATAAAATAAAAATAAAGATGGGAACAAAACAAATAAAAATAAAGAAGAGGGAGAAATTACGATACTAACCTTATTGCGCTATTACAACCTTTCTATAAAAATACACAAAAATAAATACGTGAAATAAATTAACTAAAAATTAAATTAATAAAATAAAAAAATTACAAAGAAAAAAAAATTGAAAATTAAATTACAGAATTTTAAAGAAGAAAAAGAAATACTAACCTTTAAATTGTAGATTTAATTTTTTTTTTGATGAAAAAAAATTACAAGAAAACAATTAAAAGAAATTATTCACAAAAATTAATTCTATGAATTAAAATTACTTACCTCCCCGGCAACGGCACCAAAAACTTGTTGTGCAAATTTTAATGTACTCGCAAGCGCACGAATCTATTGTAGTATAGATCAATGGTGACGAGTGTCGATCCCACGAGGAGGTGGATTTTAATTATATGTAGAATTAATTTTGTCAATGGGTGGTTGAAATTGTGGTGGAAATGATTTAAATTATCCTAAAATTGGAATTGAGATGGCGATAATAAATTCTAAAATTGGAATTGCAATGGCGAGAATAAATTGAAGAGAATTCTATTGAAATGACGTACTTGGGTATCTGGATCCGTATCAACATGCATCATGGGCTAAATAATCCGTATTAATGCCAATTAAATCATGAGGGGGGAATCCACACCTCATGAACCACGCTCTAATCAATATGGTGCTAAGGGCTTATCGTACCAAATAATAATAACCTTGTACTAGAGGGCCAGTGAAACCAAGGCGGTACTAGACAAGATTAGTATTATTTGTCGACGAGAAGTCAAAACATCCACAAAAACTAGAGGGGAAGAGAAAATAAATTTACCAAATTAAGCTCATGACACATGTTGAGACTTCACCTTCAACCCAAGCTTGAAAGAAAATTAGCCACTCATAATTGAACTAGGGGCAAAATGGGAATTTATTAAAATACGAAGAAAATACAAGATGGAGAAGGAATTACAGAAAATGGATCCAAAAAATGGATTCAGAGATATCAAATTAGGGGGGAGAGGCCTCCTTTTTATAGATACATGGAGTAAATCATGGCCATCGGATTAAAAACAATTTGGACGCTCAGGATTGCGCCACGTCATCAGTTAACAGTCTACGGTTTGACCACGCGGATGAACAGTAACACGGTTTGGTCCGACTTTGAACAGTAACGCGGTTTAGTTGAAAATAATCCTGTGTGATGCATGCACCGTATGCGAGATTTTTCGTCCACTGATATGCTGCCACGTCACCATCAACAGTATATAAGAATTTTAGTCCAACAAGATCGTGACACCTCATCAGTCAATGCCACATCATCGGTCCATCTATGTGAACAGTGTCGTGAACAGTAACATATACAGCACCGTACTCGTGAATAGTACCGTACATGTGAACAGTGCCATTTTTCCTTTTATGCTCCTCCTAAGGTTTTCGACTGTCCTGAGTTCAAAAGTGATGTCCCTTTTGCCATCTGATTTCTCGTTTATTGTGAAATGACTATGATGCCCCTAAAATACATAAAATACTTAATTCAAATAAAACACATGTAATTAAATCACAAGAAGGTTAAATACATAAAAGGGTTGTTAGTAAGACTTGAAATGTAAAATGACGGTTTTCTCCTTTATAAATATGCATTTTCTAACACTCAACAGTGGCCCCCACACAACTTCAAGAGGTGGCCCCCAATGCAAAATCTCATAAAACAGAAATTTTGTTTGCTAAAATCCACTTTCTCATTCATAGAAAACTCAATACATTTTCGTGCTCATGCCAATGAATCATCACACATATATATGCCCATGTACATAATCACGCCCAAAACATCACATAAACACATGGGCAGAGACATAGAAATCCATATTCGTACATATCAAAATAGGCTTTTCACACAAGTCAAACATATATATTGTTTATTGTGATTCGTTTGGAAATCTAGTTTACTTACCTCCTAGTATCCTCGAGTAACAAATGCACATTGATATCATTGGCCTCTTGATCTTGATTTCTCTAAACCTTTCTAAATTAAGGATTTCTCTACTCTTGTTATCATGACTTAGAATGGGAGAGAATGAAATTTCTAAGTTGCATTCAAAATGAAAGGTGGTGGGGGGTATTTATAGGATTTCTTAAGGCTAATGGATGGTTAGGAATTTGCCTCCATAACTCTTGATCAATGGTTGAAGTTATCCTTCATAAATGCCTTACTAGTTTCTAGAACTCTTATCTATCTCTACAACTTCTCTTACATCATCACTTATGTCATAGATTATGTCATCTTTACTTAAAATTAAATACCTAAGTAAAGATGAGATTACCCTTCATAAACGTCTTGCTAACTTCTAGAATTCCTTAACTTTCTCTACACTTCTTCTTACATCATCGCTTATGTCAATACTTACGTCATCATTCCTTATGTCATTGCTTATGTCATCATTCCTTAAATTAAATATTATAAACTCAAGAGGCTTGTTAACTTAAAAAATAAATTCTACTATATTTAAGAGAATTAGGGTATTACAACTACAGCTATGTTCACTACATAACACTAACTCCACCATAACCTTATCTTGCAACACCAACTCGACCATGCAATACCACTGTTGTCCTTATCCCTCACCGTTTAGGGTTTGATTTTTAATTTAGGTTTAATTTTTTAATTTAGCTTTGATTTCTATATTAGGGTTTGACTTTATTTGCTTTTAATTTAATCATGTTTATTTTATTTACTTTTAATTTTATCATGTTTATCTGTTATATTCAAACATTTATTGCAATTGATTTTTGGAAAATAAGGGGCCAATTGCTCGTGGTAGATTTTTAGATATGATTCAGAGATAACAGTAGGTTGTGGCTTTTTACTTATGAGCACAGAGCTAGGAAAGTAGCTATGTGTGCACAGCTAGGAAATAGATAATTGTTGTCTCAGTAATTTTTTTATTACAAAAAAGATTTTTTCAACATTGATCAATTAAGGATCATTTATATTATATTATATTTTGCATTAAATATTATCCAGCAGAGCACCCATTTAGGTTAGATGAGAACAAAGAGAGACCTTAAAGACATCTTTCCATATACTTTTATGTATATTTGTGGAGTAATGCATAAGGTGCAAAAACTTGAATGTCTTTATTCATAATGAACAACCAGTAATAGGTAACCAAATGTATAGTAATATTGGTACAATGGATAATCTTTGTTTGGACAAAATCATTCTGTGCAGGGATAAAAAAAATTCTCAAGTTTTGTTGTCCATTCATAAAAAGGAAAAAAAATAGTTTATGAATAATAAGTTTGAGTTTAAGTTAATTTTCAATACAGTGGTTGCTGAAAGTTTAGTTACCTCTGCAATTGGTAAGAATTTAGGGGAATTGTTATTCCATGACAACCTGTTATTTATTCATCGAGCATTTTGAAGTATTGCGACTATGTGAGATTACTACATAAGCTCTATTCTTTTCTAAGACAAAAAAATTGGTTGTTTTATCTTTTAACAAAGTGGAGAGATTCATCATCTATTTATGCATGCATTTGGACATATTTAAGAACAATGAATTGATGAGACCATATAATTTAAGATAGTGAGAAATTTGTAACAACAAGTTGAATAATGTATAAAGAACAATTTTTATAATAATCAGCAGTTGTTATATACACATACATGTTCATAGCTATTGTTGCTAACAATTGTTGGATAACTTACATGAATTTTTTTAGTGATTTAATTATTCACTGAAATTGACATCTTTTTTATTCATTTCAATGGGGTTATTTTAATTTAGTATGATGACATAAAGAACTTGATCAAGGGTCAAAT
>NW_006262339.1:26464732-26469674 GCF_000493195.1 Citrus x clementina
GAGTTCAATTCTTAGCATTTATTATTTCCACGGCAAGAAATGGCCTATGAAATATAATTCCTTGGATTTCAATATACTTCCTCTACCCTCCGTTAAATCGTGTGATAGGCATGATTTTGTGGCTCATCAAGTCAAATGAGAATGGATCAAATGTTCTATTTGCTCTAGCCTTTTTTTATTATTACTATTATTATTATTATTAGTCCATATGGAGATTTAACTTTCTAGAAGGAAATCTATTAAATGGTTTGATTTTTTTTTTCATTTTACCAGTTCTGTTAGGTATGGACATCGGAATAAAATTGTTTTCATAATGTGGCAAATCAAATTGAAGTTTATTTTCATTGTGATGTATTTTTTGTTAATGATGTTGATCTAAAGGCATAACGAAAGAAAAATGATTCGGAGTCATACATTCCAATTCCATGCTACTCAATTACAATATTTAGATAGCATTATAGGCAATAGTGACATACAATGTGTGAACCAACTAAGAATGGATAGAAGAACATTTGGCCTACTATGTAAGCTACTTTGATCAAATGGGGGATTAAAGGCTAATGGTTTATTGGTTGTTGAAGGGCAAGTTTGCATGTTCCTACACACTTTGTCTCATCATGTTAAGAATCGCATAATTGGCGGTAGGTTTTTTAGATTAGGTGAGACTGTTGGTAGATACTTCAACTTAGTGTTAAACAGAGTATTATGGCTACACGGTGTTTTACTAAGGGCATCAGATCCTGCATCAGAGAATTACACTGATGAGATGTGGAAGTGATTTAAAGTACATTGTCAATTATTTTTATTTCATTATAGCTGCTGATAATTTAATACTAATTAAATGTTCATTTGTTTTATATATGTAGAATTGCTTCGGGGTATTGGGTTGAACTTATATTAGAGTCTGTGTGCCAAAAAATTATAGGACAAGTATTGAACAGGAAAGGGTTAGATTGCTACAAATATTTTACAGGTATGTTCACAAGATATGAAATTCATCTTCATAAAAGCCGGATGGGAAGGCTCTGCCTCTGGCTCAAGAGTAATTTGCGATGCATTAAATAAACTAACTAGTTTAAAAGTTCCTGCAAGTATTACTTAACTTAAAAAATTAATTTAATTAAATTACATATTCAAAAACAAAATTATATTAATGCTTATGTGAAATAAATAGGTTACTACTATCTTATGGATGCCAGATATACAAATGCTGAAGAATTCCTAGCACCATGTAGGGGAACAAAATATCACTTATCAGAATGAAGAGATGGGTGTGCTCCTTGCAATAAAGAAGAATTTTTTAACATGAAACATTCATCAGCAAGAAACGTTATTGTGCGGTGTTTTAGATTGCTCAAAATGCAATGGGCCATTCTTTGAAGTCCTTCATTTTATTCAATTAAAACCCAATGTCGCATTATTACTGCATGATGTTTATTGCATAATCAATTAGGAGAGAAATGTTTGTGGATCCTATGGAGCATGAATTAGTTGACATATCTAATATTGAAGTAGAAGATAATGATAACATAGGTAGCAGTGAAGCTTGAAACCAGTAGATGAGTTAAAGGAATGATTTAGCTGTTGCTATGTATAATAATTGGCTTGGAAATTAGGACTCATCTAAGGTTGTACTTTTGTTAATACATAGATGTCATTAGGAAAGCATCAAAGCTTGTACTTTTGTTAGTATATGGATGTCATTAGAAAAGCATCTGAGCCTGTACTTTTGTTAATATATGGATGTCAGCCTGTACTTTTGCTAATATATAGATGTCATTAGGAAAACATCTAAGGCTATACTTTTGTTAATATATAGATATCATTAAGAAAGTATCTAAGATTGTAACCTTTTGTTTATATTTGATGTTATTAGAAATTTATCAAGGGTTATTGATGTGAATTTGAATTAGTGCTATATTTTAGTTACTTGTTTAAAAAATTGGTATAATATTTTTTTTTGTAGGATAGAGAGTGAAGGGACCAAGCCATACTGTTGGAAATAAGACAAGCTCAAGACAAACATGGACAAAAGATGAAGATGAAGCAATGTTGAATATTTTAGATGTTGTAGTTGCAAAATGGTGGTCAAGCTGATAACGACACCTTTAAATCTGGAAGTTACAAATGTATGGAAAATAAATTAGAAAAACTGTTACCAAGGAGCGGTTTAAAGACGTATCCACATATTGACTCTAAGACAAGGATATGGAAGAAAAGTTATGGAGTGATATTTGATATGTTGAAAACTAACAGTTTTGGCTAAAATGATGAGAGAAAATGTGTAGTGGTTGACAGTGAAAAAGTATGGAGATCATATGTGGAGGTTAACATTTTGAATTTAAAATAAAGAAAATGATTTCTTTTTATGTCATCATTTACAAAAATTGTCTTTAATTTGTTTATTATGAACATAATAGAATTTATTTAATTATGTTGTTTTGTTATTGTAATCCCATAAAGATGTAAGCACTTGGAGAGATAAGCAATTTCCAGATTATGAGAGGTTAGCAAACATATTTGGAAAAGGTCATCCAACGGGAAGTTTGGTAGAAACTCCAAATGATATGGCTAATGAACACTTCAGGAAGAAATTCATGATGGTGATAATGAGATTGATGATGAAGGTTCTCTGATGTCTGCTACCTTGCCTTCAAATTCTCAATACACTACTCAATCATGTTCACAATCATCACACATGAGGAAGTCTAAATTAGATGAACAAATTGTTGTTGATGTTGACAAATTGGTTTCAACATTTCACCAAGCCAATGCTAACATGTCTCAAAATATGTTTGGAAGTAGTAAAGACAAAAGAAAAATTCAAAGACAAAATGAGTAGAAGATCTCTAAATTTTATCTCTTATTCATTTAACTATACAAGTAGTCGATCAATGTAAATGTGTAAACCATGTTTTATTTTTTTAACTCTTCCAAGCCTTTAAGCCCTTGTTTGGTTGGAAGAAATGGTAAGAAAGAAGAGGAATGGAAAGGAATGAGAAGGAAAGAAAATGAGTGAAAAAAGGGGGTCAATCTCATTTTTATTGTTTGGTCGGACATAGAATTAATCTTTTTTCCCTTATTTTTTCCCCTCTGCTCATTTCCTCTCTATTTTGGTAATTTTTGTTATGATGCTTTTTATTTTGTTTTATAGAACAAGATTGATTAGTTTTTATTAAGGGTGGGCTATTTGAACCCACCAAATTACTCACTAAACCCACTTTTGAAAATATTTTTTTATGATTAAAACACCCCTGAATCAAATTATAGTTATGGACATTAAAATATAATTAAAAAAAAACAAAATTTTTACTCTTTCAACCCATCTTCATATTCAACATAATTTTGTTAAACCCTAATCATATTTTCATTAAATCCTAATCAATCAAGAGGTGTGATTCTTCTGTCAAGCCATATATTTTTAAAATATTTTTATATTTATTCACTCTTTAAAATGTTTCTTTCTCATGGTATTGCTCTATCATATGAAAAATTCATGAACAATCATTGTAAATATGCAGTTCTTAACTAAGAAATCAATCTTGCTGACATAACTTGATGATAACAAACCTGAACAATGGAGAAGCATCCATTTTGACTCATTTGGTTGAGCTTTCATCATTTCAAAACTTCTGAACCGATAAATGGAAATTATATTGTTGAAAACCACCAACATGATGCACTATGAAATCATATTCCTTGCATAACTTTCTTCGAAAAAAACTTTTTTGAAAAAACTTTCTTAGGACCAAAAAAAAAAAAGTTTCAATGAAACATTTATCATATGGGTTTAATGAGTAAAATCACTATTAATATAAAAATTGGATTTAGTAAGGATATTTAAGTAGGTTTATTGAGTAAAATTAAAAATTTTAAAATTTGAGGTTGGGTTTATTTAGCAAATGGGTTTAGTGAGTAATTTAGTGGGTTCAAATAGCCCCACTCTTTTATTAAAAATAAAAACATATTTGGCAGTTTAATTTTAAGTTAATGTCTGAAAATGAAATGCATTTGGTATTTGTCTTGAAAAACAAAAATAATGAAAATTTTGTTAGTATAATTTTTTAGAAAAAGAAATATTCCAATAGATACATTATATAAATATATGTTTAATTTTAATACGTTTTTAAAATAAAAATTTAGTCAAACTTTAAGAAAAAAACATCAGTAGATTTTGTAAATTTCTTAGGTTTTGAAGAAATTAATTTTTTATTTAAATGATTCATGAGAATTTTAAAACTATTTATTGATTGTTACATTTACTTATTTTATTTGTGCTAAATTAATATTTTATTGTTAATATTGTTCTATATATAAAGTAGCGTACGAGCTATAATTTAAATGCATGCAAAACATTTTACAGATTTATTATATAATAAATAATTTCTCTAACAAATACATGGACCCCACTAAACTTTAGTAGTAATTATTGCATTACATGTGCAACTCGGGTCCGCTTATAATACAGCCACTGCATGCCATACAGCCGTTTTTATTTTTTATTTTGAAACCTATTCCCCGTTGGATTGCTTATAAAAGCAATCCAACGGCTTTTATTTTTTACGCATGAAACCTGCTACCGAACGAAAGAATTGGGAGTGGGAACTGGCAAATATCAGTAGCAATTATCACATAGCTACAATCAATTTTATCTAAATATCAAAATTATCAATTTAAATTAGGAAAATTTCAAAGACACCCTCCTCAGCATGCAAAATTTGAATTTTCTTATGGCTGAAAAAATTTCTTTCAAACATGTAATGTCTATATTAGTGAGAATAATATTTATATTAGTGTAAACTAAGTATTTTTTTTCTTATTTTCCATTTAACTATTGGATAGTTTTCAAATAATTATAATTATTCATAGTACCAAATATCCTTATTAATCATCAAATATTGTTATTCTCAATATTAGTTGAAATAGTGGCTAATATTAATGG
>NW_006262339.1:26469774-26472034 GCF_000493195.1 Citrus x clementina
TATTTGATATTTGGATTATACTCACAAAGTTTCTCTACACAAATTACTTCATACAAATTTATCACAAATTAATTAAATTATTGCATAATTTGTTTAAATTTTTTTTATTTTACTACATTATTAAATTATCGCATGTAACATATTTGATCTTGAGTTATTACTAGTACTATCATTAATGATAGTTAAGAGAAAATGAGAATTCCCTCCTACTGCCCCCCCCCCCAAAGTTATAATAACGTTAGCTTTATATATCATTTTACTATTCTACCCCTAATCTTACCGTTAGCTATAAAATTTAAATATTTTGAAAATACAAAATAAGTAAACTAACTTATATATCCTTAATGATCAAATTTTATTTTATAATAAATTGTAAATTATAGAGAAAAATTACAAGTGGGGAAAATATCCCTAATAGTTGTAAATTATCCATTTAAATTGGAATAACATTTGGTTATATATATCCACAATATGTGTGTGTGTGTGAAGTAATTTTTCTTGATAATTTATTATTAAATTTATTTAATCATTAGGGTTATATAAGTCATTTCACTTTATTTATACTCTAAAAATATTTAAATTTTATGGCTAACATCAAAACTATGTGTCAAATAGTACAATGATATATAAAGCTAACATAGTTAAAGTTGCAGGAGAATTTGAACTTATTTTAAAATATGAGAGGGTTTTTCGTTTTTCTAAACAACAAAGGATAATCTTTGTTTTTTTTATATTGTTAATAACTGTCATTATAGTAATTATTATTATGATTAAACTAAATTCAGCTTATGATATTTTTTACGATATTATATATTTTTAATGAAATGTCTTGTATAGTCTATATGATTTTATTTTCTATAATAATAAAAGTTTTAATAATGTGTATATATATAGTCCAATTGAATGTATTTTTCTAAAGTGTGTATAATTTGATTTTATTTTTTAATCTCGCTTGAAAACCACTCAATCAAGTCAACAAGGTACAATTTGTTAAAAATTAAATTTTTAATAATATCAAGCATAATTGTTTAGGTATTATTACAATAATTGTTATTGACATTGTATTGTACCCTTAACTAAATTAACAATGTAACTAGAAAACTATAATTTTAGTGCAACACTGAGAATTAAATAATTTAGGGAAAAAGATACCTACACTCCCAAGATTTGAAAAAATGATCATATAAAACCACATGTTTTCACCGAGGGACCCTAAGACCCCTTTGACTATAATACAATTTGGATTTATTGATTCAAAAAAATTGACTTTTAGATTTTTAATAAGTACAAATATAATTTAAATAGTATAATTTGTCTAATAAATTAATAATATTAAAATATTTTTTAATATATAAAATAATTTTTAAAATGTAAATTATGATATTTATTTTAATTATATATTTGTATTTGTTAGAAATTTTAAATAAATCTTTAGGTTAAATAGATTTTATAATTAATAAAATATATCTCATGTATTAATAGTATTCAAATTTTGTATACAATATTGAAAATAATTTAAATTTTTAAATATTTATTTTAATATTATGTTCCTATTTATTAAAAAAATTTAGTTTAATATAATATAAGATTGTAAAGTACTAAAATATTTTTTATATATTAATTATTTTAAAATGTATATATTGTTACATTTATTTTAATATTATATTTCTACTTATTATAAAACTTTAGAGTCAATTTTTTTGAATTAATAAAGTCAGAAAGCATTATAGTTAAAAGGGGTTTTAGTGTCTCTTAGTGAAAACTCAAGGATCTACATGATCATTTTCCCAAGCCTTGGGAAGTGACCTTTTCATTATTTACACTTAATTGCATATGTGATTATATGATTTAAGTATAATAATTAAAATTTTAAAGTATAATATATTAATTTGAGTAATACTCACTTATAAAATAGATATTATATAATTCGAGTAGTAATCAATGAAAAATATGATGTATAATCAATTATTACAAATTTATAACACTATTAGTATACAATGAAATAAATTATTACTAAAATATAATAATTGAAAATAAGGCAACATCAATTAAGGTATAAATTACGTATCCCACTATATAAGTATAATGTTAAATAAATTTAATTTTTATGACTCATAAAAAACTATTGCAATTTGGAGCCATAAATAAATAGTTTTAAAATTGTAGTCAACATTATTGTTAAATTATAAGGTTGAATTTATCTGTAAGAGAAAATTTTCCTTTTAATACTTAATTGAGGAAGCAAAATTAATGTTTTAAT